>NC_087211.1:16847490-16867614 GCF_015104395.2 Macrobrachium nipponense | reverse complement strand
AGCAGTCAGGATAAAAGTTAAGTTAAATCCTTAGTTATGTATATGAGGCAAGAATGTTTCACGCAAGGTCCATCTTCAGCCAAGAAAATTAAATACGGCATTTCTTAAAGAAATAATTAAATTGACGAATTTTAGAAACGAGTGGTGGGGAAACATCAAAAGATTGTTCGGTGTTTTCTCAAACTGTTACGAAAAACTTGCCAGTTGTTATCATGTTGAAGAAATACAAGAATTTTTTATTCCGAATGTCTGAAATTACCGTGCCAGCAAACGGTTCGGAAGCTCCATTTCTTAATCATTTCTGTATTTTGATCAATACAGTCTTGGGGAGACAATAAACATAAACAATTTAACTGTGGATTTTTATTTTTACCTCATTATAAACTGGTTTCACCGCATAACGATGCACTGATAGATCAATAAGCAGTCGGATGTTCTACGCTGACATATTTATCAGGGTGGGTTTCCTGCTCCTCTGACAGGAGGACGAGGAGGCGGAAAGCAAGTAGCTGACAGCCAATTTGATGTTCAGCTCCTTCATAATAGGTTACGCTTTCTTACAAATTTCCCCCCTTCCCCAATTGCAAGGAGGGAAAAACAGCTTGACTATTTAAGATTGCTGACGTCTCCTGAAACCTTAGGCGTATCAGTTTTACTTTTTCTTTCCCCCTCATATTTATTTACTTATTTAAATTTATTTATTCATCTATTTATTTATTTGTTTATTTATTTATTTATTTACTTATTTATCTATCTATTTATTTATTTATTTATTTATGTATCACCTTTTCATATAAATTTCCTTTCACTGTGTAAGTTGGTTTTATAATAAAAGATTATGAATATATCTTGACTCTAGAATGACGGAATGACGCTTCCTTCCGCGATATGAGGGATTACCGCTCAAAAGCGAAAGCATTGCATTGCTAGAGACAAAAGCGACGAGATTCCAGATTAATGATTTTCCTTCAGTCTGACAAACCCCTTCTTTGTTGACTCTAATTATCGACGAGATATATTAGAAAGAGTGCTGTTCTTAACAAAGAAATTAGCCCGAACAATAAACATTTTGTAGTACCTGTACTTTTACGATTCGAACAAAGATTATTCAGTAATAAGTTACGTTAGTTCCTTAGCTTCATGCTTCTCTCAAAAGTGAATACATCTCATGTTTTCAACAAAGGAAATTACCATTTTATTACTGAATCAGGATGATGGGAAATTTAAACATCAACAAAATTGCCAGCTGAGAAGATAGGAGTGAATTGCAGTGCCTATGAATATGCATAGCTCACTAGGGCGTGTAGGCGCCGTGACACAAAATATTAATAGCGAAAATAATGTGGCAGAACATCTCTTTGAAATCATTCATAGCAAAACTCGAATCAGTTTCATAAAAGTCCAAGGAAGCCTATAATAGCAGTCAGTCATTGATAATGTAAAGATTCCAGCCTTCCGGGAACATTTCGAGAGTATTCCTGGAAGGAATATTCCCCTCCCTTGATCTTATCCACTCAGCGGGGAAACATTTCAGCTTCTTATCAAATATTCATACCTCTGGGTGTCCCAGTCGGGTCATACGTTTTCAAGAGAGCGCAGTATAGATAAGGCACAACACTATCATGCTATGGTGTGTACGTTTATACATACATATATATATATTATTATATATATATATATATATATATATATAGAATATATATATATATATATATATATACTATATATATATATATGATAGTAGTATATACCCCTACGCAGCATATTGTTGAATACGTTATTGAATCGACAAGAATTTGAACAAGTTTCTCTCATTTGATGATATTCAAGACACTGACGTTCGATTCTTTCTTTCTCCTTATCAACGTTTTCTCACTAAGAATCTTTGCCTCGCTCTGCGTGGCATTGAATTTACACAGTTTAACGATAATTATACTGGCACGATCTTTAGTTGAAATATGAGGTGTGTGTTTCATTCATATCTCTTTTGTGCTGCTCATTATTTTCATTTTCACATTAAGTGGTGTGCTGTGTATACATACGCATATACAACATATGCATTTACAGCATATGCATATTTGTTTGAAAAGTGTAAAGTGTAAAAGAAATATTAATCAATTATGCTAAAAATAAAATAAAAAAAAATTAAAAACCTGAGTTGGCAGCTGTTATCTGCAAGAACAAATCAAATAGCAAGTCGAGAAATCTTTTATAATAATTAGATAATAGAACAATCAATTTCCCAACAAAAAATAAATCAGAAGTTGGCAGACAAATATGTCAGTAAATCAGGAAATATGTTATAAAAAAATAATAGAACAATCAATTTCCCTACAAATAGAAAACCTCATAAGTTGACAGATGTTACCTCTGAGAACAAATCTAAGAGGTATGAAGAAATCTGCTACAAACTCTTTCTGAGGAGGACAGGCAACTCCAACTCCAATGTTTTCACAACAGTTCGGGAAACGAGGTTATAAAAGATTTCCTCCCGGAAAACTTCGATCACATTTTACCTCTGCTCCAATCAGGCCGGAAAGGCGATATGTCAAAGTGAGCAGGAAACCAATTGGATCTCAAACTTTTCTAAATTGCCTCTGGCTTCTTCGACTGTTTTTTGGGAGGATTTCTAAACCACGGGCTTAAAAGGAGAGCAGTTTTCTATGCGTATCTCGTTTTCTATGCGATCTCTGACGCCTTTGAAGTAGAGGGGATTCTGTTTTGATGACACTCGATCATAAAGCGTTCTCTTTTTACTCTATTGTCTTGTTAACGTCATTGTAAGGACGGTTTTCGCTCTTATAATGAATTGTTTTATTTGAAATTTTCACGATATTATTATTATCATTTATTATTATTATTATTATTATTATTATTATTATTATTATTATTATTATATTTATTATTATTATTATTACTAAAAACACTCATAGTAGCATATGAGTCTTGAAATGGTGAAACAAATCTAGTTATTTATTTCTAAATATTATTTGTACCCATACATAACTGGATTTTTTCTCTGTTATTATTATTATTATTAAAAAAATATATGTACATTTAAACATAACTGTGGATTTGTTTCTCCATTTGAAGTCTCATGCTACTATGAGGATTTTTTAATTAATTAATTAATTCATTATTATTATTATTATTATTATTATTATTATTATTATTATTTATTATTATTATTATTATTATTATTATTATTATTATTATTCCGAAGATGAACCCAATTCATATGGCACAAGCCCACAACAGGGTCCATTGACTAGAAATTCAGGTTTACAAAGAACATGATGGTGTTCATGTGAAAGAAGTTAAAGAAGGTAACACAAGAAACATATAAAGGTATCAGTTACTAGAAAAGAGAAAAAAATAAATTAACAAATTAATTAACAAATAGATAATATTGTAAATATATTATAAAAATACAAGGAGAATGATTGGTAGAAGGCAGACGAGTGATTGTCCCAATTCGTCAACCTAGAAAGATTCCACAGGAAATTTTATTGCAGTCTGTTCATGATAGCAAAGAAGATATGAATCTATTTCACAACGAAAACATCATTGCTAGACAAATTGAACTTTCGTTGATACGAAAAAAGCTCTGGGGAAAATTCCGTTGCAAATATGATTGAAAATATATTAAAAATTATCCCAAGTGTCTATCGAAAACATTTCCAAACGATTATATGATCACTGGAGTGGAAAAGACGAGGTCGACTTTTGCAAATGACCAAATTTTTAAAATTGTGCCCAAGAGAAGCCTTCCGAAATCTGTCACATTAACGGACTCTACTGAACTTTAATAGAGTTCAGCTAGAGCATCGATAACCCTCACAAATTATAAAGTAACTCCTAAACCACGGCCAAACGGATGAGAAAGCCTATCAATTTGGTTTTAGTGCTATTTTTCATCGCATCCCAGCCGTGAGAGAGTTTCCTGTCCATTTAGACGGCAGTCAGCGTTATGATAATCCATCACGTTGGCCAATAACATCTGCAAATGAGGAAAAAGTACCGGTGAATATTGGTACTATACCCAATATCATAATTTTAAACTGTTATAGAACTGATAAGTAAAAATCAACAAATATATATAAATGAGAAAGGTTGTATTTAGCAAAATACAAAAATTACAAAAATGATCTTGAGTTTGCTGAACACAGATCCCGTCGTGCAAATGGTCAAAAAGCAACCCATTTTTTTAATCATTTTTGTCGTTTGATAAATGCAACCTTGCTCATATACGTAACTATAAGATTTTTACTTAGAACTTCCGGTTATGTGACGTAAATGATACTTACTTGGAGATAGAGGTTGTGATAAGGATTTTTTTTTTTTTTTTTTTTAACCAAACGTGTGAGTTCTGTGGTTGAAACCATTTCCCTCGAGAGCAGAGCTCTATTCTAATCGTTACATGTGTTCATTATTCCAAGATTATTTACCCATTGATGAATACTTTAGGTACATGTAGGCTGTCTTCTGAGTGTTTTTGTTTGCGCTTCATTTCTGGTACAATTAAAAACAGAATTTATTTAAGTTTTTTTGCTGTTTTTTTTTCACTTGATATTTTTAAGTAATTTTGTTTGTTTGTTTATTACCAGGTTCGTATCCCCAAGGAAATTACTTTAGAATAGTCTGTGTTTCTAAAGTTAGTTATTATTTATCCTATCACCCATTTTCATACTTTAAATACTTCATATATAGACAAATATTTATTTATTTATAGAACTCTCCACACTTGTATTAAATACCTCTAAAACTCAATCAATATAGACCAAACAGCAAAGGAATATTATCCCTGGAAGATCATAACACCTGACTGGCGTTAGGAGCCAATCTATTTATCGAACATAATTTTCCCCTGAAAATCTGTCACCACTTGACGTCGATGGAGGAGCCTCGGAAACAAAGAGAGGAATCCAATAAACCGATAGAGGGCTGCAGCTGCCAACTACAGTTGTGATGGAGGAGGATGTATTCAATTGATCGTTGCCATTTCACATAGCCCCTCAAGAGGGATAGCCCCGTCATTGCACCTCACGCGGTGCACCGTAGGCATTATACTTAAGGTTCTTTGCAGCGTCCCTTAGGCCCCTGGCTGCAGCCCCTTTCATTCTTTTTACCGTAACTCGATTCATGGTCTTCTTCCTTCTTTTGCCTTACTTATCTCAGTCATCATTAACAATTGTTTCACAATTCAGCTGCTTTGAGGTTTTCCTCGTTTCACACCTTCCTTAAAACATCTTTTTCCTCTCAATTTCCCTTTCAGCGCTGAATGTCCTCATCATAGGTCATTGGTCTAAATCTTATAATTTACTCTATTACACAACTATAATAGAAGAGAGGTAACTGATTATGGCTTTGAAATAGTCGTCATTCATGACAGAGATATTCCCGAAAAAGTCGTCGTCATGCGAGGTCATTTTTCGTATATGGCAAATGATTATTGCACAATGAATTCTTCCCTTCATATCCTTCTCTATGGATGTCGTAGTGATTAACATAACGCCGAGACTATCTGATGGGTTATTACGAATCAGAAGCCACTTGAAAGAGAGTACTTATCTCTGTAAACACTGAAATATTATTTACTTGAAAAACGCATTATCCATATTAACTGCTTATTAGCAGTGTAGTTATCAGAATGTCGAAAATCAACAATACTTCTATTTTTTTATCACGATCAGTATTTTTTAAATTAAATTCTTCCTCAGCAGTTGAGCTCTAAGGTAAAATATTAATCTCTCATCCACCCACGAACTTAAATAGCGATATAATTACTAACAGCAAAAGCAATTATCCGGCTGAAGAACTGTAATCAAGGGCTGTGCTCATTCAGCAATAAATAGAGATTATTTCTAATCATGTGAACGAAGCGGCTAAAGGAAATCTATTATGCGGGATCAGTGACGACCCATTTACCCCGCGGTCTCAGTCGCCCCATTTCTCTGGCACGGGTGACATCACCCGTAACAAAGGACATTGATGATAAAAATCATAATTTCAAGATAGGCACACCCTCTCTCTCTCTCTCTCTCTCTCTCTCTCTCTCTCTCTCTCTCATTCCTTTCCCTTAACTTATATGTAACGAGACGCTGCAGACACCCTTTAGTAATGCCTATAGTGCACCACGTGAGGTGCACTGAAGGTACAAACTCCCCCATAGGGGTGACCATCGCTGCTCAACTATTAAAAAGGGGAAAATGCTTTGCCTACTGTCTTAATGTAAATAATAATTTTCAATTTTCCTCAAGAGAGACAACAGCTTTCATTGTTATTTCCTTCTTACGCAGTTCGTCGTTGTGTTAATGAGTTGGTTATTTAATTTCATCTTAGAAATGAATTCTCTAATCGTTCTCTGTGCAGAAATATATTGAGTGACATAATGAAAATATTTTACGTGGTTTTTACAACAAGAAATTGTCAAACCAAGACCTAGATTGTAAAGTTTAGATCAATGTTTATCCCCTTATCCTATGTTATTCAATCCCGTAGGGGGTAGTGCCATCAGGGCACCTCACGCGGTATACTGTAGGCATTACATAAGGTTCTTTGCAGCGTCCTTTCGGCCACTACTTGCAACCCATTTCATTCCGTTTATATTCTCTTTCTTCCATCTTACTCTCCACCCTATTTTAACAGTTGTTTCATAGTGCAATTGTGAGATTTTCCTCCTGTTACGCCTCTCAAACATCTATGACAATAATCCCTTTCAGCTGTGGATGACCTCATACGTCCCAGCGCTTATTAGCCTAAATTTTGTATTCCTATAGTTGTGACGTTGAAGTTCCCAAGAATGAGGTCCGTCGCTCCTTTCACATTACCCCGCGTGTGTTTGCGTGTGCTTGCGTGCGAGTTTTTTGCGTGTGTAAGATCAACCGATGGGAGAAACAGATAAGGAGATGGAGAAGGAAAGAGTGAGAGATCTATCGTCGTCGGCGCTGATGCTGCTTTGTGGCAGGAGGAGGATGATCGAGAGTCCATCCTCTTTACAGAGGTCAGAGCATCTCGAGCGTAGGATGAACCAGATGTCAGGAGATGAAAGAAAAATCACTCAGCATCCGGATGGGAGGAATGCAGCTAGAAAACCAAAGAAGATATTACAGACAGAAGACAGAGGATGCTTATTTTTATTTTCATCGTATGAAGCCTACCACCACTTCTGTGTTTTAAAGGAAGTGAGAATGACTGCAGGTTGCTGTTCCTTTGGATAAAGTTTAGCAAAATGGGGGCTTCATGCTTTTCATTCTAAATGTTCAGGAGTGGAAGCCTTAGTACCATATTTACCTTTGGACTTTATTTCACTAATATTCCTCCTATTTATCCAGTTTCTCGGCACTTGAACTATTGAACGGCGAAAATGCAACTCCAGCTGTCACAAATGTCCTGCATCCACTTTCCTGTGAAGCCAGATAGATCTCTCCCGTCCTCTGAGTTTTCTTTTTCTGTTTTCATACTTCGTTGTCGAGACTCCTTTGCTTACATCTCTCACTATTTATATATTGAATTGTTCATTTACTTATTTTTCATGTTGATAAGTTAACTCTTCTTTCTGTATTTCCCATTACTTTGTGTTAATTCTCTCTAATGAACAACATAATATTCTTTGGAAGCTTGAATTTCAAGTCAGTGTCCTCTTTGGTGGGCTGGTTCTATATGGATAGGGTTCATCTTTTCAATAATAATAATAATAAAATAATAATAATAATAATAATAATAATAATAATAATAATAATAATAATAATAATAATAATAATCCAGCCTGAGGGAGTGATAGAAAACGATCAGGCAAAGATCCTCTGGGACTATGGTATCAGAACGGATAGGGTGATACGTGCAAACAGACCAGACGTGACGTTGATTGACAAAGTCAAGAAGAAAGTATCACTCATTGAAGTCGCAATATGTGTCAATAACCCTATCAGACCAATCATTAGTTCAGTGGGCTCAGTTTCGTATAATTTATCTAAATGGCTTGTAAAAATTCTTACTCCTTTGGTAGGAAATATTTCTAACACGAATGTTAAAAACAATGTTGATTTTATAAACAAATTGAAATAGTTTGAAATTTGAATTATGATTTTAATATGGTTAGTTTTGATGTTGTCTCTTTATTTACCAAAAGTGCCTGTTGATGTTACTTGAATATTTGGAAGAGGAATTAGAGCGTGCATGACATTCCCTTAAGTGTAGAAAATCTCATTAGTCTCATAAGGTTATGTATCAAAGATAGTAAATTTTGTTTCAATGGGGGAATTTTTGTACAAAAGTTTGGCATGGCCATGGGTAATCCCTTATCTCCTGTCCTTAGCAATATTTACATGGAATTTTTTGAGACAAAACTCTTACCAAGAATTTTGCCCCAAAAAGTTATTTGGTTTAGATACGTGGATGATATCTTCTGTATTTGGCCGCCAGTTCACGAAAACCTCCAGGAATTCCTTAATAATCTCAATAATTTAGTCCCTTCTATAAAATTTACTGTAGAGGAAGAAAGAATTTGTAATTTGAATTTTCTTGATGTAACTGTCCATAGAAATGATAGAAATTTCACCTTTTCAGTCTTTCGAAAATCACTAATATTGCCTCTTTTTTTCATTACTACTCCAATCACCATCAAAATGTTAAATTCTCTGTTTTTTTCTGGGATGTTCCTAAGGGCTTTTACGGTGTCTGTAGCCCGCAGTTTATTGACGCTGGAAATTAAAACTATTTATGATATTGCATTGAAACTTAAATACCCAAGGACTTTTGTAGATGTGGCATGGAAAAGAGCTAGAAAAACATTTTATTCAACTAATGACAAACTTGAATTTAGTAAACATAACATTCTAAAATTACCTTATGATGAAAGGTTTTTAGATATTCCTAAAATTTTAAACCTTTTTAACATAAATGTTGTTTTCAGTAATATTGAATGTCAAGAGTTTAGTAATCAAAAAAAATTCTCCTAAAGATCTTCCAGGCTGCATATATGAAATTCCTTGCAAAAAAGTGTGATAAAATCTATTACGGACAGACTGGCAAATCTCTTTCACAGCGTCTTAAGCAACATCAATATTCTGTGAGAACTGGGCAAATATCAAAGCATTTATTTGTACATATGAGAGATTTAGACCATCCTATTAACTGAGGTCAAGCAAGAGCCTTAGTCCCATGTAATGACACAGTTAAAAGGAATATCATTGAATCTTGTTTTATCAAGTCAAAAATAATAGAAATGTTCTAATTTAAGTCTTGGTTTATTTAAAACTTGATGCTTTCATAATGAAAAAAGTTGTAGATAAATATAAGCAACAAAATTAATATATTCAGTTTTTACATGTTTTGGACTGTAAAGATTACTTTGTAATTTCGGTTAGAGTCAGAATCTGTTTAAGTTTGTGACCGTGTGATATCCGATAATCCTGGATTATCCCTTTTAATTTTTACCCTTTTGATAATTAACCATCTGGTATTCCTGATCTTGTTTGTACCTGAGGCCTTCCTCTCCAATTGTACTTTAGTAGCTCCTTGACGATGTCTGAATAAAGACGAAAGCGCTTGATTTCTGACTATCATTTCCCGTGGTATTCGCTTATTTATGAGTCACGTGCATCTACTGTGATTTTTTAAGCATGTATATATATATATATATATATATATATATATATATATATATATATATATATATATATATATATATAATCTCCGATCTTATTTCTGACATTCACGCTTATATACAGATAAAAACAATTTATTCATGCCCTGAAACCCGCATTCACAATATTCGTTTCGAGTCGCCTTCGCAAACGCAAGACTTCAAGCATGAAACGATTTTAGCCTTGGGGCAAAATACATAAAACTTCCCTCGGTGCTTTTCATATCTGCGGTGAACACAAATATCATACTTTTATGTCTCGTTTCCCCTGACAGCTGGTTATACTAATGCGGGAGTGAGATGTATTTGGTTACACACACACACACATATATATATATATTATATATATTATATTAATAATATATATATATATTATATATATATATAATATTAATATAATATATTAATATATATATATATATATGGGGATACAATCCACAATGAAGTAAAATCCTCTTGAAGATTAAAATATATATTCTTGTACAAGATTAAAGCTTTCGACCATCAACTGTGGTCTCGTTCACTAAAATGTGATATGTCACCTCAAGGAACAAGCTTGTTTATATTATGAATGATCAGGCGGTTGAGCCCTCGTTCTTTCCTGAATTCGTCTTGATCTTCGTGGGGGAATGTTTCTATTGTCAACTGCTTGTTCTCTGCTGGTTGGGTGGTTTATTGGAGAAATGACCTGATTGGAGTAAACAGGAGAGGAGGCAGCATCGTTATTGGCACATATATTTCTAATGTTTTAAATTTTCCCTTTCCTACATATGTCTTCACAAATAGCTGTATTTTCTGTAATGCCAGTATTTCCTGCAAAGGTCTCGTTTAATGAAATTAACGCCCCTTCTACTACTCGTCTCAAAGTCCTGTCGTTACAAGCAAAAACAACCTTTGTACCTTTAAAATTTATTGCGTGGTTTTTCTCCCATGTATGTTGCGCAATTGTACTGTATGAACTTCCCCTTCTGCAAGCAGCAACGTGTTCTTCCCTTCTCTTATCAATGGAACGTCCGCTTTCTCCCACGTAACATTCATTGCAATCACTACAAGGTATTACATATACTCCTACATTCTCTCTATTACCCGGGTTATTTTTAATGAGTTTCTTCTTGATTGTACTGTTGTACTGAAAAAACTACGTTGAAGCCGTTCTTTTTCTTTAAGCTGCCTAGAAATTTATTAAGTTCTCTATTATAAAGGAGGAGCAGAGATGCCTTAAAATCTGCCTTTTCATTTACAGTTATCATGAGGGGCCGTAAAACATCGATCTAGCTTTAGATAGAGACTGTAGTATAAAAAACTTTGGGTAACAACAGTTTAGTTAAAACTATTCTAGCAAGAAATTTATTTCGGCGTCAATGAACTGGGGATCACATATTCGGTATGCTCGAAAAAACAAATTGGTTAAAAAGTTGTGCTTTATTTTAGGTTCATGATATGAAAAGTAATGAATATAGGTGTTTGTGTGGGTGT
Organism: Macrobrachium nipponense; assembly: GCF_015104395.2. Taxonomy (NCBI): domain Eukaryota; kingdom Metazoa; phylum Arthropoda; class Malacostraca; order Decapoda; family Palaemonidae; genus Macrobrachium; species Macrobrachium nipponense. Next base: position 16,856,492 of record NC_087211.1, on the reverse strand, counting down.
TCTTCCTATACACGGTGAATTTTCAATTTATTTTTTCTGAGACATTGGTTTTTCAGTATCATAAGCACTATACACTTGCTGTTATTAGGCCCATTTTGTTAATAATTGCTTCATGTATATATTTTCAACGTCAGTTCTATCCGAGTGTACCAGTATTTTTATTTTTTGTTTTATCTTTTTATTTGAAGAATGGGTCTGTTTCTTTTCCCAACACGTTCTCATTAATGTTTCTCATTAAAAATACCCTTCATATATTCCTTACAACATATTATTTATTATTATTATTATTATTATTTTATTATTATTATTATTTAATTATTTTATTATTATATTATTATTTATTTAATATTTCTTATTATTATTATTATTATTATTAATTATTTGCACAGCCTCACGGACGGTGTTTTTTGACTGCTGCTCTCGAATGAGCATCCAATGAAGACATAACAAACATTCATACAATTAACTGTCAATAGAATTTGGGATAGAATTTTGATAATGAGTGAACTACTTACTGTTCAGTCTCCGTACAAATGAGCTTCAATTGGTCGGTCGCCGAACGATAAGTATATATATAATATATATATATATATATATATATCATATATATAATATATTATATATATATATATAATTATATATATATACATATATATATCGATATATATATATAGAGTACTATATATATATACTATATTTATATATATACATATATATATGATCTAATATATATATCTATATATATATATATCATATATTTAATATATAATGTTAATTATATATATTATATATATTTAAAAATATTAATATATATATATATATTATATATTAAGTTTATATTTTAATATATGATATCAATAATATATAATATACATTATTATAATATTATAATATATATATATTATATATATATATATCATAAGTAAAATTATATCATTATTTAGGGCTTGCTTGCCTTGTATGATAAGGATGGCCTATGAGGTAATGTTAGACTTGCGATAATCTATACGCTAAGGTCAAGTCGGTTGGTATTGCACTTCCATCTTCAATGGAGTGTCTGGGGTTTTGTAGATCACTTACGAAGTCGGTATTATCTTTACGACGATGTGTTAAACTCATGGTTCGGTGAGGTTCTTGTAGAAAAAACTAAGTATAAAAAATTATATATTCTTCTGAAGTTTTACATGGTGAAGATCAGGTATGATTGTACAAGTCTTCTAAATAACGATAGCTTGATCGCTTCTGCCAATGATGATGGCTAATCCTATTCCTCTACATGATAAAGCTTAGGTAAAGAGGTACAGGTCTTCTAATGTCGATAGCTAACTCCGTTCTCCCTGTCTACCATCTCTGTTACAAGTTATGAAGGAACAGACAGTAAGTTCCGACGAAACAAAAAATGAAAAAAAAAAACATAAACAATACAATGAACTATAGTTTCATACGAACACACAATCAAAATGAGACACGCTACAAAGATCACGTAGGTAGTTGTCTCAAGCAGGGAGCTTGGACTAATGTTTATAAACAATTGAATGACTACAGGTGACGGCATGTCAACTTAGCCTACATACTTATTGTATACGTCATCTTTAGCGTCTCTAGTCTGATCACATTCCTGCAAGCAATCTTGGTTGACCTCTTTTAGTTTTAGACTTTTATATATATGGACTAACATTCCATATTTTTATTATGTAAACACTTACATCAGCTCGGTCAGCTACCAAAACCAACCACTGAATATTACTCAAACTTGACTTGCATTTGACTTATAGGAGTGTGATACAGACACTATGTGAATAATATATATATAATAAGTAAATAAAAAATTCATGGTGTACATGAATTGATTCAAGTAATAAAATATAAAACAATGATATTGGTAAATAATAGTGATCACATGATATATATAATGATACAGTTTTTCACTTCATCTCATTAAGATACATATGCTACAGAAAATACTATGTACTCTGATAATTGCATAGAATGAAGATTAACATGATTAAAAATCATATACTGATAAAAAAGTTAATATATGAATTGATAAAATTATTAATGTTTTTTATGCTGATTGATTCGTTTGATTTTTATGCTAAATGTTATATATCTGATTCATTAATCAATATACTAACTCATAAATAACTGGCAAGATATTGGTAAGAAAAAAGGTAACAGATTGATTATAGGCTACCTGATTTGTTTATACATATGTATATGGATTCACATAATTATGATGAATATATGTGCACTTTAAATAGATTCCTATTGCGTACACGCAAAGATATATTTAGATTCTTTTATTTATGATCATTTATATAAGAGATTCCTATTGCGTACACGCAGAGATATATTTCGACTCTGTTATTTATGATCATTTATATATAGGATACATGATACTTTATATATATAGGATACATGACCGAGGTTATACTACTTCACTTTTAACTAGCTTTCGAACAACTTTTCGTCCATTACACAGTTCCAGACAACCACCTTTAGCCAATTGAAACGGCCTTTTTCAATGGTTAAAACAAGGGGAAAATTTGCCTGGGCGGGTCCAACGTTCTATTTTGCGCTCATACTTATTCTCTGCATCCTAAGCTACACGATTACGTTCGGCGCAGATGGAAAATAAGGATTCATCCCAGCACGAGTCCTTCGCAGCAAAGTAGAGTTGAATATCCTTCGGGTCGTAATTGTCGGAAGTATGTCCCTTTTTGTAGTCGAATTCCGACAGCCGCTGGAGCGTTCCGCATTAAAACGAGATTAACGACGAGATACGGTGTCGGTCGAAGAAGTCCATGAAATTCCTTTCACATTGTAGGCGGTTGTTTTTACTTGACTGTAGTCGTCCGCTGCGACGAACGATTTTTTGAAGTTGCTATGTGAAACTCTCGTACTGCAGGATACTGTAACCGGTTCCATTAATCAGCCTGCAAGTGAAATTATACTCGTCACAAGGGCAAAGTAAATTCAGACGACATCCAAATACAGGGGAGGGGAGAGAGCCACTTTAGACCAGACCTTAAACCCACATGAATTCCCCGGCTGATATTTCGGAATTCAAAAGAGTCCGCTGTACAAACTTTTTTTATCCATGGCATTTAACAATATAGTGAACCTATCCAGGTCTATGATGACTTGTAAAAATATCCAGAATTATAAAAAATAAATAGATATCATTACGAATCTCAAAATCCCAAAATTCGATATTACTGGGAGGTAAGGTAAGTTTTACTAGACAAAAGAAGTGGGAAAACGGAGCTAATTGTAAAGATTGCCAGGCAAAACATAAGAGTCAAAGAAAGGAATATTAATCCATGATTCTATGTGCCCTAACAAAAGTTTCATATTCAATTTCTCGCGCGCATAACCTCTGAGGTTAATTTTTTTAAAAACTTTATTAATAGGTAGGAGATTGGCAACGAAAAAAACCCACTATGTAACTAATTTCTAAATAAACTTTGGTTTTTCAAGAAAATGTGACATTTTCCCATGAATGTTTTACTTGAATTGTAATAGGCTAATGTTGCAAGTAAATATTTCTTATACATCTTGATACTTCTAAATGTCTATGAGGTTCAGAAAAAAAATTTATTCATTTGTGTTATATAAATTCTATTTGCTTATTTTGTTATTAATTAAAATGATTGCAACTCCTTAGCTAAAGTTGCATTGCGCATACGGATAGACATTTGTACCTAACGTCTGCCTTGCCCATGAGAAGTTCGGGCTAAGCATTCCTTTCTCCAGCAACCTGCTTTGCAATCGCGAGATGAAGCCTGTGTAAGCAGATTATTGAGGTTAAAAGGAACAAATGCTGATACGGCAATGATGACGTCGTCACTTGGCAGGAGATTGCTCTCAGCTAGCTAAGAGTTACGTTACTTGCTGTAAGAGATACGACTTTAGTATTTTCAAATGATATTTTAGTGTTTTAATTCTCCACCGCATGAGAAGAATGTCTGAAAAAAAAAAAAAAAACAAAAAAAAAAAAACAACAGTACCAAAATTGAACAATATATAGTTTCATGTTGGCATTATGTTAAATAAATATTCCTTATTCAAACTATATGAAAAAGGTTTCCATACAAATTCTATATATATTATTAGCCCTGTATAAGGATTCATATAGGATTATTCCATAGATAACATTTTCACTTCTAGACTTCCTGACTTTAAAATCTCTTTTATTTTATTTTATTTATTTTATTTATTATTAGTTTATTTATTTATTTATTTATTTAATTTGTTTTTTTTTTATTGACTACGAATATAAATCACCGGGACAGACAATATGTCAGTAGATTTTGGATATGTGTTTGAACTTTTAGCTTATTTGTCATTACTAAAGCGATTAAGTTAGAGTTCAAATCTTTACGCATTATATATTTGGATATTTAATTATCTATGGTTACGTTTGCTATTGATTTTATCGTGATTCCTTTTTTATATAATTTGTAACCCTTCCGACTTCTTACGGAGTGTATTATATTGACTCCACTTGTATCCATATTTATTTTATTTTTTTATATTTATTTATTATATATTTTTTTATATAATTTGATAAATTAATGGTTGGCTTGAATATGTGGGAAAGTGTTCTAGCGGCGTACCGTATAAGGCCACTTGCGGCATCATTCTATAGATACAAGATATAAATGATAAAGGTATTTAAAACCGCGGAGAACCGCTATAATCCGGTCGGATCCAATATCACGAGTTGTAAACTCGTAAGACATTGACACTTCCTATTTAATTATCCGTTATTCTACCAAACCGATTGATCTGGGATGATCAAATATATTATTGGTTTTCTTAATGGAAAGGAATTCACACAACGTGTCGAAGGAGAGATTATTTGATTTACACCACCCGAGTCACAGATTATTATGTGTTGAATTCCATATTTACTGATTTAGCACTCATAAATATCCTAACGCACTCAATTGCGGTGTTTGTTTTTAGTGCTATTAATTCTATATAACGTGTCAAGGAAACTATTAACACTAAGAAGTGTTTATTCCCTCTGTCAGACTCGAAATTCTGTTAATAATTCTAGTATATTCTTTCAAGGATTGATTTGGCACAGGATAGGCCCCTAAACTGACAGGTGTCGTAGTGTATCCCTTGTTTTCATGACACATGTTACAATTAGTTATGGGCTATCTGTAAGCATTGTAGGCCAGTAAAATAGTGATTTGGCTTTCTGTGACATACTATGGAACCCTGGATGACGGAATGCAACCAGTTTATGACGATTGGTATGAAAGAGATTATTATTACTACCTGGTCGTTAGTCATCTGCTGTTCTTCGGTTTTCCTCATCACGGACCTACATATAATACTACATTTGATTACATTATTCTGATACACATACCTTAAGTATACTTTTGCTTTAGGGTTTCTGCTCGAAGTGTTATTGGTTTGCTTAGCCACTGACCCTGTTTCCGTTTCGAAGTGTTTATTGTTTGGTGTTTATTGTTTTGCTTATCGCTGTTGACACTTGTTTTGTTCAGTTTGTAACGTTCTGCGCTCCGAACCCCAGATATGCAATGCTCGCGACCTCTTGGGTTAAGGAATTTCTTGTTTAGATACGGTTTTTAACAAAGAGGCACGGTGTTTCTATATCTTTTAGTCCAATTAATGGTTCTTTGCTGTATGGTGCGGGATTGCGGGATAATGCGTCAGCTATGATATTTGCTTGTTTCCCAGGTAGATATCTTATCTTGGCTCCAATAACTGAATGATCATTTGTCACCGAAGTTCCTTTTGGACTGTGATTAAAGCCTTTGAAAAACTCGGTAAAGGACTCATGTTCAGTAAGGACTTTATCAGGATAGCCATAGATTATGAACTTAAAATGTACTAGTGTTAAAGATACCTAGCCCTTCCTTGCCTATTACTGCATATTTACTTTCAGAGGGCTTTAGTTTACGTGAATAAAAAGCTATAGGGAAGAACTGTTTATCATATTACTGAAGTAGTATCCCTCTTACCCCTTGGTCTGAGGCGTCTGTTGCAATAAAAAAAAATTCCTCATTTAAATCAGGGATTTTTAAGTTAGGTAAGCTGCATTTTCCGCTTTTAAGATATCGAACGCCTGTTGATGCTTTTCAGACCATAAATAAATCTACGCTCTTCTTCGTAACGACTGTTAAAGGAGCTGTCATCATTGAAGAGTTACATATTTACATACGATTGTAATACCCACTACAGCGCAAAAGTGCTGTATACCCCTTTTACGTTAATAAGTACGGAAAGTATGAATAGCCGACACCTTACATGGACTACTTTTAAGACCTTGACCAGACACATAAAACCTAGATAAACATGTTCGGTTTTAAAAAACTCACATTTAGATATTTTACTCTGAGATTATTTGTCTTTGTCTCTGTAGCACTACTCTAGTTTATGTGAATGTACTTCTAAGGTATTAGAAAAGATTATAAGACCAACCAATAGGCATGTAGAGTATCCCCATAAAAGTCTCCAAACACTATATTGTAATTGGGCGCAACGTAAGCCAGGAGGCATATGTAAAAATTGATAACGTCCCTGAGTGTGCTGAAAACGGTATATGAGGTACAATCACTTAGGTAATGGTATCAGGTAAAAGCCTTTAAGTAAGTCCAAGTTGGTGAAAAAAAAAAAATTATTCTAACCTAACAGAGATAAGATGTCGTCGGTACATGGCACTGGAAACTATCGGGAGTCGTTTCCTTGTTTAAGCGTCAGAAATCTACGCAGATACGCCAAGTCCGATCTTTTATGGCATGACATTTGAGGGAAAAATTATATGGGCTTATTTGATTTCCTAATGGCTCCTATTACTAACATTTTTCAACTTCGTCATTATCTCTATTTGAAATTTCATTGAGAATCTATACGAAGGTACGTAAATAGCTTTATGTTTGTCCTTAGACGGTGTTTTGTGTTTAAATTACATCCGTTTTTTTCCAGAGATCTCACGCCAGTGGAGAAACTTCCTGGTATTCAGGTAGAAAATTAAAAAAAAAATCTGCTGAATCACCTCTGCTTGAATGACTTACGGATATTACTTTAGATAGATTATCAGAGAGATTCATCCACGACTGGTTGGGCGTGATTAAAAAATTAGCAACAATAAAAATGCGATATTTATAACTTCCGTATCCACGATATGTATACTTTTAGGGCTTTGTTCGCGGAAATCGTTATATTTCAGAGTGTCGGGAAGGATTAAAATTTCATTTCCAGCAAAGTCTTTTTACACGCACTAAGACATTCGAGGGTGCATGCTTCTCGAGATTTTTGCGTGCAAAGTACGACTGCGGTTGTGGAGACTTCTGTTGGGTCATTTGAACAATGTTACGATTTATGAGACAAATGTATAGTTCTTTATATAAGTTATTATTTGATTAACTGTCTCATTTTGTTCAAAACGGATTTTACTATGTGAAGGTTTATAGGATTTGTCCTTTGATAAACACGCCTTATTTGCAGGATGTAAGATAATATTTTGTATACCCCTAGATGAATCTTACAATTACACTAGATACAGATCAATGTTTTTTATAACTATAGAGGTATCTGTAAGCGCTCGCTTATCCGGACTTCTCATTAGGGAAGTTCGACAACAGACGGTGAGTCCGTAAAATACAAGATGTTACGTGTACTAATGAAATAAATCAAGATATTCTCATTTTTGACGGCAGTACAGTCGGGCTTAATCCACCACTACTTATAATAACTTATGTATTAAAAAAAAAACGAAAACCTGCTCTGATTACTTTATACGGTCGTGTGTTTCATAGGAAAAAATCCTTTTTAATTCAAAAAGGTATCGGTATGTATGAACCAACATCGCTTTTCACTCTGCTGGAGTCGCTTATTGTGTGGAATTGCTTCGCTTTGAAAAACTCGGCAGATTTAACTAACCTTGACCGCTTGACTAGGTGACACAGTCACCGAGTTTGCTTGTTTGATTCTGAACGGCTACTGTTTCTATTTCTTTTTGTAATAATTAGGATCCTTCTCTTTATTACCATCGGCAACGTATTGTGTGTTTTAAGCATTATGTTGCTGGTTACGTATAAAGCAATGAATGACGAACTATTAGAACTGAGCGGATTACTAATAAGACAAGTTATCACTACTGCATTCAATATTAACTGTTTGTACTTCATTCTTTGCTAAAATTTGAAATAGTGAGGGATCCTGGTCAGCGCATTTTAGCCTGATGAAAGTTTTTTACAGACATGTTATTCCTTGCAATCCAGCCATATTTTTAAAGTTAAGTTGAGTCATTGAGGTTCGATATTTTATATAACTCAAAAAAACTCAAGGCTAAAACTGCGATCGGGACTTGCAAAGGGCAGCATTATGTGTTTCATGACCCGAAATAGTGTTACACCTCTAATTTATCTAGATGGTACGGGTGTTCACTTGTTTTGTGTGTTTTCTAATCACTACGGTGCTTAACGACCCTATCCATGCATCTGTATAAATACAGACGTCCACTGCGTAAACGCATATTCACTGTTTAATATGATTTGTTACGTAAGGGATTAATAATCACCCAAAATGATAAATTAACATAGTATATGATTATGATATTTCAGCAGTAGAACTTCTGGAAACAGACACTCAAAGATAAAAACTCGCAGTAGCGAAATCTCAATGATGTAGATAATTTCTGTAAAAAAGTAAGATTAAGAAGTCTCGTAACTTCAGCCACAGGAATAACGAAATTCGACCTGTAAAGGAAACACTCAAAGTTACTCCAAATGAATAAAAATTGTACTTAGCTTGCTTTTGTGGGAAGTCACGGTGTTCCGATAACGACACACTGCCTTGGTCCTCCTTCTCTATTTAGCGGATGACCTGGTTTGGCTTCAGTTTCCCCCGTGCGCGTTGTTTCGATGATTCGAGCCCTTGAAAGATCCGATGCTGCAGACGCGTTCGGTTTGTTTCTTGGAGTGCCGGAAAACGCTCACTAACGATGTGTTCTTGAATGA
>NC_087211.1:16834990-16844990 GCF_015104395.2 Macrobrachium nipponense | reverse complement strand
CTCTCTGATAGAGAAGCGAGGAGAGAGAGAGAGAGAGAGAGGACAGATAGACAGACAGACAGGCACATGATAAGTATATCATATTGTGGCGTTATTTTAATTTTTTTTTTGTTTTAATTTCCAGGTTATCTATAAGTTCCGGTCTTTTCCTTCATTTCCTTAACATATGAAAATCGGCTCCCAAACAAACCTCTTCTCCAAATACCCCCTTTCACCTCTTACCCTCTTACCCTCTACATCAAAAGTTCCCCTCTGTTACGAGGCTGTCGAAATTGCAGGGAAAAAGCAGTCGGCAAAAAAAACGTACCTATATATATATTATATATATATATATATATATATATATATATATATAATATATATATATATATATATATCCCAGCAATTTTACTTTTATTTATCGGCCATCAAAAGTGCCGAAGCAAATTCAGCGATCACTGTGTTATCGATCGTTTTCGATTGATTGCTCCTGTTGACGACGAAGTCAAATCCCAGTGAAGAGACCGTGGACCATTTGGTTTGGGTGGGATAGATGCACAGTGGTGACGCGAAATACACGTATACATACATCAATACTGTATATGTGTATATAATTATATATATATATGTATGTATATATATATATATATATATATATATATATTATATATATATATATATATATATATATATATACTATCTATATAGTACACACACAGCAAAATTATCACAAAAGTATCGCTCAGTTAAAACATTATTTTTCTTTTTGGGTTTCATTGACCTGAAATAGTGAACGCTTGGTAAGTAAGCCTTCCATTCCAGTCTTGCTCTCTCGAGCAAGTTGGGAGAACAAGTTGGCCAAGTGTCATTTGCAGGAGGAAGGCAACTGCTCTCTGGGCCAAGTCTCTTCACGGATCCTTAGAGAAGCACCGGAGAGAGAGAGAGAGAGAGAGAGAGAGAGAGAGAGAGAGAGAGATAGAGAGAGAAATTGTGGGTTGTTTCTTTTAGTTATCTGAAGAGAAAACTGTTGTGCCGACTCTGTATGTCCGTCTTAGCTTTTCTCTCTCCGCCTCTTCTTCTGTCTGCCCTCAGATCTTCAAACCTACTGAGGCGAGAGGGCTGCAAATTCTTACGTTGATCATCCACCCTCCAATGATCAAACATACCAAATCACAGCCCTCTAGCCTCGGTAGGTTATTTTTAATTCAAGGTTAGAGTTATCCATAAACGTGCGTCTAGCAAGGATATAGGCCAGACCACCACCGGGCCGTAGTTAAAGTTTCGTGAGCCGGGGCTCATATAGCATTATACCAAGACCACCAAAAGATAAATATATGTTTTCGGTCGCCTTCATTATTCGCTGTACAGAGAACTCGCCGGCGCATTTTTTATTTGTCTCATTGTATTGCCAAAAATTGTGTGTTTAGCAACAATATTTCGCATAGGCGGAATCTATCGCTGACCTCAGGGAAACGTCCGGAGGGAGGGAGGGAGGATGAAGGAAAAATGATAAACTCTGGAAAAACGATTTTGGCCTTTCGCTGCCCCGAGGAATCGTTTGCATGGAAAGTAAACGTCCGAAGACTTTGCTGACGAGTTCTTATTTCTCTCGTTTCACGTTACGGAGGCGTCTGGGTGATTATGCCGGAAGGAGATAACACGGGGCAGGAAAACTCGGGAGACTATGAAGGGCGAAAAAATCGGATATATTTGTAGGAACCGTTCGTTATGGAAATCGTAATGCCTTAATGCGCCGCTCCTGTTTCTCTTTTTTTATTTGTTCCTTTTATCTGATTTTTCTGGGATGGTTTGAAAATATTCCCAGCATAAAAAACAGTAGAATTTTTCTTATCTCGCATCTTAAATCTAAATCTATCTGTATAAAACGCGTTTTTAAAGAAAATATATCCAAACCTTTACTTTATATCGCTTATTTTCGGGGATCGTACAAAAAACCACATATTTTTTTCGTGTGTATATATTCTAAATGAATATATCAAAAAGTAAAAAAAAAAATATTCCATAACTTTTATATTGTAACTATATTTTCTGAATGGTAGAATATTTTTGTAATGTGAAGAAACAATAGAATGTTTTATACATACACACACAAACACACACACCCCTTTTATTAAAAGTACACAAATTGGAAACCCTTACCTGTGTCAATGGTGCTCTCTGTCTGCAACTATGTCGTTAGGCTATTAAGATCTCGTAAGTATATATATTATTTATTTACCCAAAGCAGTTGAATATAGAATAGAACAAAATGATGAACAGTCATAGTGACAAAAAAACCAATCTGCCCCCCATAAAGAAAACTAGTAAGTTAAACATTCATTTTACCCTCCTGACTAAGAATTCACTCCCAGACCTAAAATGTCAATAAGTTCATTATATTAGTCAGGTTAGAGATTCCCGTCTCTAGTACCATGAAATAGAACCCATCTGTAATAAAGATAACAATGGATAAAAGATACATTTCACACATCACTCTTTTCAAAGTAATTTAAGTAAAGAAGGTATTTCACACTTCTCTCTCTTTTCAAAGGATAACGGTTTTCTAAGTCTTACAAAATATATGTCATACCTTTACGATGGAGGGGGTGTCTCTCCCGACACTTGACGTGTACCAACCGACCTCTTTGTGCTCACCAAAAGGAATGTGGCTTTCGCAAGTGCCCTTGGTCTATTAGACCTGTAACATCCGTACAAACGAATGTACATGCTTGACGCCAAGACAAGCGATCTCTCGGTTTTTAAAGCTTACGCTTACTACCCAAATTCCTTCACTCAAGTAAGCTGCCCTTTACAGTCAGCTTGTCTCAAGGAAGACATGATATGTGATTCTTAACATTACACACTTGTAAGATATATAGATATAGATATATATATATATATATATATATATATATATATATATATAGTATATGTATATGTATATATATATATATATATATATATATATATATATATATATTATGATATATATATATATATATATATGTGTGTGTGTGTGTGTGTGTGTGTATATATATATATATATATATATATATATATATATATATATATATATATATATATATATATATATATATATATATATATATATATATTATAGATATATATATATATATATATATATATATATATATATATATATATATATATATATACTTATGCAATCAAGGACGACAAATCAAGAAAAAGTAAGGAAATAAAATAAATGCTTTCATAAACAAGCTGTATTTCTATGTAATCATGGTAGACCAATCTAGTATCCGCACGTGCTGATATGGTTACGTCGTCACATCTGATCAAATTACCCAGAGGTCATTACCTATATTATCATGATTAGCGGTAATGAATGGGATTGCCCGAGTGCATTGGTCATTCTGCAAATTCTGTCAGATTCTGTGATGAATGGACGATCGACTCTATCTCGAAATATCCTTGGCATTAGTCCCTAACTCCTTGCTTTTAAAAGGTTTGTTCATGATGCTCCACAATTGGTATAATATCACGTGATCTCAGATCGAACTTGCCTTGTTGGTGACTGAATAGTCAAAGGATGGATTTCGATTATAGTTTATGTAGAATCGAGAGCTTAATTCAGGAAATTTGCCTCACACATACACACATAAATGTACAATTACATACCATACGCACACACACACACACACTCATATACATATATATATATATATATATATATATATATATATATATATATATATTATATATATATATATGTATATATATATATATATATATATATATATATATATATATATATATATATATATATATATATATATATATATATATATATATATATATATATGTAAGTCTTTAAAGACAAATTTTTGAACACATTAGTCATATCCTGGAGTTAATTTTGTGAAATGTGCTTACTTCGTGTCAGTTAGACCTTTTCTATAGAATCATGAGTTTCCAAACTTGGTGTGTCTGACTATACATTTTTTTTATGCTGCGTCGAGCATACGTGTCCGCAGGTGGATTTTTCTGCTGACAAGCGATGTGCTGGTTCCTTTTCCTCTGGTGGTGATTGCTCAGAGTTTTTGCAATGTCTGGAAATGTTGACCATAGCATTTCACGAAAGCGCATGGGTAAGAGTTTGCTTTCTGGCCGTGTCGGTCGATAAAGTTGCGATGTCAAGAAATTCCGTAACTAAACATGGGGAATTTCTTGGGAAAAATGCGGGGATTATGTATATTATGCATATGTTATGTGTTTTGAATTGGGGGAAGTTTCCTTATGATTATCTTTTTTTTATTTTTCTTCCTTTTCCTATGAGAGATGTAATTAGGGGATTGAGCTTAAATCGCATTTTTTTTGGACGGGCGATGTAATTTATCAGGAGATGTAATTTCGGGGTGAGATTTATATAAATGGAGTTTGACATTAAGTCTAGTTGTAATTAATTATATGAGCAGTAAAAAAGGGGTTTTTGCTATTAAAAGTTGGAGATTTTTACTGATTTTTTTGTGGAATTGCGTAATATCAGAGCTTGAGAGAACATTTTTTGGGTCTGGGCGTGTTACGTGTGATTTTTTTTTTTCTTGGGCTCATTATTTATTCTCCTTTTTTTTTTTACTTAATGAGAACATTCAAGTTTGAAATGTGAGTGCAGAAGTCCGTGGAGTTGCTGTGAGTTTTGGATGTGTGTGTGCTGATGTGTGAGTTTGGAGAATTGAGTTTGGAGAACTTGATGTTTTTTTTTTTTCCTTTGCGAGTTATGATAATGACTTATGATTTAGTAGTCATATTGAGTGGAGTTAATTGGGAGATGTTCAGTTAGTATTTCTGACTTTTTGAGATCATTGTTTGATAGAAGTAGTATGTCTGGGGTTAATTCTTTTTCGATTGACCGATGACTTGACTGACATACTAACACACCAAAAGAGTCGTTCCCCAACGCTAGCAAGACGTCCACCAGCTGTGCAGAGAGGTTGCTGTCGTTTGTCCATGGGTATTACAAGAGTTTCCACGAGAGTGATTACGAGAGTTCAACAGCGCTTTTGGGGATCTGCAGAAGCCATTAGTAGCCTTCTACAATTAGGGAGGCATTCCGTCTTCCTACAGCATGTTTTAGTCAGTTCAGGAAGTTGCAGACAAAGAGGGATATTCAAGAATCCAATATGAGAGAAAATTCTAGTGTTATTTGGAGATAAAGCATGACAGACTTTATTTTATAATGCCAGAGACGTGCAGCTATTACTTATATTTTATTTTGAGCCGGCCAATGTTTTTTATATTATATGAGCTGTTTCATTCGACCATTTGCTAGGCGGGTGCTAGCAATTGTGCGAGGCCGAGCTATGTAAGTCCTAGGGTTATAATTAATAGCATAATGTGATGTGCTGTGACCTTTTTGGAATGTGGAGAACACAGCCGAAGCAACGACCCGAGAAAAGCTGATAAAGGATTTCTGTGGTGGCGTGATATGAAACTGCATAGTTAGGCGAGTCAATGTTCGTCAGTTCATGGGTCTTTGTTCAAAGTGCCTTTGGGAAACTGGCTGCAACCAGTAATATGAGGCGTTGTCGAAGTGTGCATTCGTATGTGCGTGTGCGCCTCTTCTATTCTTAATGTATCACTAACCAAGTCTATGGGAGACTTGCATAGAGACGTCTGTGGGAGAAAGGCAAGATGCCGGGGGAGCTATGCGAAAGTTTATTTGTATTCAGTGAGTGAAATATTCCGGCTGCATGGGTGAGTTGCATTACTTTAGCCAAAGGGGTGGCTTGTTGTCTGTTTGAAATTTATAAGAATATCTGATCTTTAACTTTGTCTTTAAACTTATGTGTACTTACGAGTGTGTTTCTCGTGTCTTTGAAATAGACGATTCTGGCGAGGAACTATTAATGTTTGGAGGGGGGTAACTGAGTTAAGTTAATCTGTGAGACTTGATTTAGACTTGATTGATTAACTATCCATTGTTAAATAAATAGTTATTTTATATAACTTCGTTTCTCATTTTGATTATCTGTTAGAATGGAGAGAAAGAGGTAGAGAGAGAGAGAGAGAGAGCGAGAGAGGGATTGCTTAGAGAGAGAGAGAGAGGAGAGAGAGAGAGAGAGAGAGAGAGAGAAAAGAAAATCGCGAGCTGTTGGTCGCTTGGAGAGAGAGAGAGAGAGAGAGATTATGTGTCGTTATGCCTGACGCTCGGAGTTTACACGTTTACCAAATAAATAACGAGATTAATATCCCCAGTTAACATATATATATATATATATATATATATATATATATATATATATATATATATATATATATATATATATATGAATGTCTTTTTACTGTAATACAACAGTATAATATGAAGATATCCTATGGCCATATTTTTACAGTGATCAAAAAGTGTTTTTATGGTATTTTATCTACATACATATATATATATATATATATATACTATATATATATATATATATATATATATATATATATATAAATATTATATATATATATATATATATATATATATATATATACATATATATATATATATATATATATATATATATATATATATATATATATATATATATATATATATATATATATATATATATATATATATATATATATATATATATATATATATATATATATATAATATATATATATATATATATATATATATATATATATATATATACTATATATATATATATATATATATATATATATATATATATATATATATATATATATATATATATATATATATATATATGTTATTTATCTTGTTTTATGTGGTGTATGTGTGTGTGTGTGTGTGTGTAAAACAACTATAACAATCGTGCATCTTTCATTAAATTTTGAAATACAATTATGCCGCCTGCAGAATATTGAAATACGAGTACCTGTTTCCCTTAGTGAAAGATTACTTGTTATAACAAACTCCCTGATAAGGAATTCTTCTCTCGCTGAGACCGTTTTTAAATATACTATGTTTACACCCACGTAACTGTGGATTTTTTACCAATATTTACCATTATTTATTATATTATTATTATTATTATTATTATTATTATTATTATTATTTTATTATTATTATTATTCCAGGCAGGTCAATGCCGTATAATTCAAACTATACCGTTGTTTACTGTGTCTATAGTGACAATATTTGTACACAAAGTACTTGGGTATTTCAGAAGAGATGAGGAAAAGTAATGGTTCACGCAGTCACTTATCTGCTTACGACAATTTCGCCAAAGGGAATCTCGTATTTGAGCCCCTTCCATTTCGAATGATATTTTCATTAAATTATAATTCCTCGTGTAACACTTAGTTATCTAGGACCTTCTTGCCCTCAGACGAGAACCAATTCAAAGAAAGAAATCCACTACATTCAGGTACCGAGATAACGAGAGAGCTTTAGAGGGATTTCTAAGACCCGAAGGGAATTAAATATGTAAACCTCTTTTTCTTGTTCGTAGTTTAAAGAAAAATGCCGCCATTCAGGAGTTGAAAGGAAGGAGCATATGAGCGAAAAGGAGTTAGGAGAGAGTCTACATTTATCCCAACATTACCCCTTTTTTTATATAAAGAATTAGCTCCTTGAACGAAAATCGGAGAATTTAAGAGAATATCAGACGTCATCGTGAGAAAGGGTGTCTTTTACTTCGCATGAATAACTCGCAGATCAGGATGAAAAGAAGCGGAAAAAGGCCTGAATGAAACGAAAAGGAATTTATGTCGATTTCTTGCATAACACGGCCCGACGCTGGGTGTACGGGGTTGTGTGTGAATGAGACGGTTCATGGGTATTGTAGGGGTTGGGGGTTGTTGGTTGGGTGGCGTGTTCAGCAAAGTGCCTGAGCGTGGTAGAAATCCGTTTTTGCGTAAAAGCTTTATGAAGAACTTGCGGGAGTCTGCAAAAACACAGTTTGCATCAGTGACATCATTCCCCCCAACCTCTTTCGTGGGAGAGTTATTTCTTACTCTATATATGCAAGAGGGTCGGTTGTATCGTGAAACATAATATATCTGTGTATATATATAATATATTATATATATATATATATATATATATATATATATATATATATACATATATATATATATATATATATATATATATATATATATATGTATATATATAGATATATATATATATATATATATATATATATATAATATATATATAGTACATATATATATATATAGTATGCAGAAGCCAGGTACTATTTCGTACCTCTAAGTAAATGGGGATACAATCCACAATGAAGTAAATTCCTCTTGTAGTTTAAAATATATAGTTCTTGTATAGGATTAGAGCTTTCGACCATCAACTGTGGTCTTGTCACTAAAGTGTCTTAGTGAACAAGACCACAGTTGATGGTCGAAAGCTCTAATCCTATACAAGAACTATATATTTTAAACTACAAGAGGAATTTACTTCATTGTGGATTGTATCCCCATATATATATATATATATATAATATATATATATATATATATATATATATATATATATATATATATAATTCTGTTAACCAGGTTAACCATATACCAAATGTTTCTCTTGCAACCCTCACAAATGTGATGTAAACGTTACGAAACCTCTTGAATAAAGCACTATTTTTAGCCGTGTCCTGGAGGGCCCTCCCCTCCACTGGGGTGCATATATCCGACTGTGGCCCCTCCTCTCTCTCTTTTCGGGTGAAGACGAAAAATATGAAAAACGAAGCCAGGGAAATTCTTCGCTCGCGAGTCCTCGTCCCTAGACCCGAAGCTACCCACGCGGACGTGCATTTTGCAGCCAACCTGGTATTGCATCAAAAGGCAATTTACCGGTTGGACAATATTCTTCTGAATATGAAGGTCCCACCATCGTTGCTTTTTTTTTTTTCAATTAGAAAAACGTGTTGTTTAATTGAAGGGGGCTGTGTTTTATTCGATATATATTTCTCCGCTAGGAAATTTGTTGAGGTGGGGCTAGTGAACTATCAAGAATTTTTTTACAAGAATCCCCTTTTCTTTTTCGTTGAAAAGTCTTTTAGCGGCCTCAAATATCGCATGTATTTCAAATGAAAATAAAATTACTTTTCTCACTTGTGAGTAAATATGAATTATCATTTATGAGTCATCATGAATTATCCATTAGAAAATTATCTCTATATCGTCTTTCTGTTTTGTATATTTAACTGAAAATGCATTTTGACGGAACCTAAAGCTCGCTGATGATAATTCCTTTAAATAGGATGGGCCCGAACTTCTCAATTTTAATTCTAAGACAACCCATTAACCTAATATTATTTAAAAATTATTATTTATGTCGAACACAAATGCAGTAATACTCACCATGCCGTTATTCCTTCTATATATAGTATATAGCTATATATCCTCTCGTTACTGGACAGTGAACCAATATAGAGCTTTCCTGAACTTATATTGAAAAATTTATTACAAAAAAATCGAAAATCAAAATTTAATCCTGCGCCATACTTACTGTTAACTCAGTGCTTCTATTTCGAACTCATTCTCAATACAACGAACTTAAAAATACTTCAGCTCTTTTCTGAATAAAGCAATATGGGGGCCATTTTTGAAATGGGTTCAAAAATGAGAGAGACAGAATACCAGAATATGAGAGAAATATCTGAATATTAAAAAAAATATTTATTAATTCTAATTCACTGCCAACATACAAACTGGTAAAATATTGCAATATTCGTATCATTTCTTGCTCTGAATCAAGCTGTAAGATACTATCCGGTAAAGATATTCAAAAATGTTTCCCGGAGCCAGAAGAGGAGGGAAAATACGTGTAGATTATAAATATTTATATATAAACCTCCTTCGAAACATAACCATTTTCGGTTCGAAAAGAATTTCCGAGAGGAAATCCAATATTCTGTAGCTTACGACTCCACGAAACCCGAGGCAGAGCGGAATGCGCTTTGGGGGCGGTACCCAGAGATGGAACCCTATTCGAGGAGGGATAGCTGAAGACTATATAACACAAACAAGCAATTTGGAAGACGCTCTC
>NC_087211.1:16822490-16827490 GCF_015104395.2 Macrobrachium nipponense | reverse complement strand
ATAAAGATATTTCTTTACAAGTGGCAATATCGCTGCCTGAACCTTTAATGGAAAGTTATTATAGTATTGGACTACGCCATTATTCAAGATCATTTCCTATTGAGCTGAACAGCCAATTCAAACCTGCTTTATTTGCAATACGAATGGCGCTCTTCTGCCGGGGGCTGTTTCGTCGAACCCTTATGAAGAAGGTTCGGTCCCATTTGGTAAGATTAATTTGGCCATCCACCTGCGTTGGTTCTTCTGTAGAGAAAAACAATAGACCTTTTGCCAAAGTTCTAAATTATTTTTATTTTATTCATAAAAAATAAAAAACACAAAAGAAATAGTAAACAATTAATTTAAGTGATAGAAATTAAATCGGAAAAGCATGAACTCATAAACATAAAAGGAATAAAATAGAATGTGAAAGCAAAAATAAGAAAAAATAAAGATAATAACAATAGAATTGAGAATGTGAAAGAAATTATAATGAAATAATAAAAATAATAAAATGTTCAATTATGAATCGCTCTCCCGATAAAATGATAAGGTAGAGGGATTCAATTATAAATAAAAAAAAAAATAAACATATAGGTAAAAAAAAATATTGGTTTGTGAGACGAATGTAGTCAAATGCAATGAAAGCGAAGTAAGACTTTTGAATTTTGCCCTTTTCAACACGATAAAATTCTTATACAAAGAGAATAGGCTACTATATGTGTGTGTGTGTGTGTGTGTGTGTGTGTGTGTAGACAAGCATACAGCCAGACATTCAAAGAACGTGACAGACAGACGGACGAGGGGAGAGAGAGAGAGAGAGAGAGAGAGAGAGAGAGAGAGAGAGAGAGAGAGAGGAAGCTATAACATCACATTCAACATAATTACAACTGCAAAAATAAAAAAACATTATCAGTTCTCGTGATCAAAAGCATCAACAGCGATGCTTTTTTCTGTTTTGATTTGCATTAGAGGATATCAAAGCATCAGCATCAGGACAGCGACAAAGGCACTCATGAATGGGCATGAAAATGCCTAGGCAGCCACCCACCCATCCAGTGGCTGTGATGCCGAGATCTATAGTAGGGATTTTTCCCTACTATAGTCTTCTTGGTTATTCCTTCAAGTTGTCTGACAAATTTTGCAGTTTTATCAAAAGCTCCGATGTGTACAGACATTGCTTGGACGCACACTCACGTGCTTTCACAAGTAGAAATACTATATATGTAAACATACATACATATACACACATATATCACATATATATGTATATGTGTGTATATTGTGCGTCCATCAGATTTCGTCATTGTTACCCCACCCACCACACACACACACACACGTAGACACGCACATACACGTGTGTATGTAATTTGTTTATATATATATATATATATATATATATATATATATATATATATAGATATATATATATATATATATATATATTATATATATATATATATATATATATATATAGATATCATCTATCTATCTATCTATCTATCTAATCTATCTATCTATCTATCTATCTATATATATATATATATATATAGATATATATATATATATATATATATATATATATATATATATATATATATAATATATATATATATAGCCAAAATCAGCAGGAGGCCACTTTGATGACGTCTAAGTAGTATATAAGTATACTTCTCCTGATGTGGTATGGGAAATTATGTGGGATCCACGAAGCGTCTTCTTGGGGTACGAGTCGATCTCATAGGGTTAGTCATAGAACGGGATGTCGCCTATCCAACCTAGATGTATCTAACATAAGAAATCATTCTTTGCAATGTAAAACTACCATCCAATACAAGATTTCTCTATAATTGGACAGGGTCAACAACATAAAGAGCTATTCATTTTAGAGACATTGAAAATTAAACATCTTGTTCTGTTTTAAATACCCAGTCCTCGGCTGCTCAACTTTGTTTATCTTGACTTTGTTGTTGTCTTAAAGCCTCTTATTGTTTACTTTTTCGTTTCTGCCTTCAGTTTTACTCTTGACTTTGCTCTGGCAGGTTAGATCCACTCCTTTAGTACTTATTATTTTTATTTTTATTTTATTTTATATATATATATAATAAATCCCTGTAGATTAATGTTCAATTCAATGTTTTGTAACTTGTGTGTTTTAACTTACTTATTGTGTTTTAAATATGGTCTTTTAAATTGACTTTTAGATAAATATTTTTTTTTTTATAATTTTTTAAAAGTTTTAAACATTATTTAATTTACATCTATTGTAGAATTCCTTGAAGATGCAATAATGTATTGCGAAACGTCGGAATAAATGTCAAAATGTCAAATTCCTGTGTGTTCCTGCCTAAAATTAATCTTATTACAGAGGACTAAATTTATTTGCATATTTAAATTCCACTGCATTAGTATGCATTTATTCAAAGGAAATTATAAGAAATGCATATTTAAAGTTCGCCATCTCTCAGCCGCCCCACTTGGGTCCTGGCATTGATTATTTTGCTCTGCAAACGTCATACACCGAGGAGGAGGAGGAGGAGAGTTCCAAGTTCCACTTCTGGATCCTTGTACATCACCTGTATTTTCTAGAACTCTTTATTTTGCTGTCCATCCACTCCAACTTTATATTCCTGTCCAACCACTCCAACTCTCTCTTGTCACTGTTAAGGACTGACTGGCCGAAAGTGTCCACCCAGAGCCTGGCTCGACAGCCTCTACCTCATGAGGACCAAAAGGGCGATCTTTCGATTGTCTCTTATTTCAGTAAGATAAATTCTTTTTCTTTCTACGCCACTTTTCCCTCTTACGTTGGTCATCTCTTGTGTTTCGAAGTAGCATCAATATCTAACCATTTTCGTCTGTGGTATTTGTTCCAATCACGCGGTGCACTGTAGGCATTACTCAAGGTTCTTTGCGGCGTCCCTTCCTTAGGCCCCTAGCTGCAACCCCTGTCATTCTTCTTACTGTACTTCCGTTCATATTCTCGTTCTTCCATCTCGCATTGCACCTTATCCTAAGAATTGCTTCATAGTGCAACTGTGAGGTTTCGTCCTGTTACATCTTTCAAAGCTTTGTAACTCTCAATTTTCCTTTCAGCGCTGAATGACCTCGTCATAAGCCCCAGTGCTTGGTATTTTGCCCAAATCTTATTTCCCATTCCGTATTTGTTCCAAGTATTTTAACAATAATTAACATATAATAATGCTAACTCATGTTCGTTCATCCTTCGAAATCCTGTTCAAACGTATAGCATTCTTCGGCTCATGTCACCTATGTAATTTCTGGGATGGTTTAATTATGTCTCTCTCTCTCTCTCTCTCTCTCTCTCTCTCTCTCTCTCTCTCTCTCTCTATCCTTGGAAAGGCTGGGAACCATATATAGTTTCGTTATTCTCCTCAGAAAAATTCCCCGCATCATAACGGCTAATGAAATGAGGCAATTTGCGGATTAAATATCTCTCTCTCTCTCTCCTCTCTCTCTCTCTCTCTCTCTCTCTCTCTCTCTCTCTCTCTCTCTCTAACGCTAACAGTGAACCCTAATTAATTCTGCAGTTTTTAAAGAGATTTAATTAATTGGATCACCTGCGTAATGATTTTCAGACTCCGTGTTCTTCATTACTAAGAGATGTTCAGTATTTGATATATATATACATACATACATACATATATATATATATATATATATATATATATATATATATATATATATATATATATATATAATATATACAAAGAATATGACCATTCATTAAGAGTTCTCAAACTTTCCTCGCTGTACCGTTCTTCACGAAAGAACCGATATTTATGAAATAGTATATTGCCCGTTGTATGTGAATACGCCTTCAAACAAACGCACGCTCCTAGACATTTACAAACCTTCGTGAATTTAAAGAGTATATTGCCCTTGAATGTGAATACACTTTCAGACATACACATGCCTCACAAACATTCACAAACCTTCGCATATTTAGCGTATGAATTACCCCCGCCAAACATTGTGCTTATTACTATTCGCTTTCGAATGATAATTAATTTGGAGTTATGTGGTTACTAAGGTCTTATGTTGGACAGATTCTGAAGGACATAGTTGGGGTCTCATTTGGGAATATCTGTGGCAGGTAAAAGAAATTGGAAATATAAGAAATACGAGAAAAACCACCCCAGTCCAATATGCACTACTACACATACCTAAATAGATTTGGGGTAAAGACCCCTTTTTAAAATCTACAAACGAGATCGAGTGGATTTCTACTTATGTGGAATTCGTAAAGTTGTGGATAATGTTCGTTGAAAATACTTGTAGTAGCATTAGTCTTGAAAATGGAACATAAAAGCACACATTATATATATATATATATATATATATATATATATATATATATATATATATATATATATATATATATATATATATATATATATATATATATATATATGATGTATATAATCAAGCTACTTTACGAAGCCGCACTAATACGTTCGCTTTACGAGTGGGAATTTCCATTCCAAATCTATGCAACTGTAAATCAGAAACTGCAAAGTCAGAATCAGACACGGCAGCTACTGTCAGTTTTTGTGATATTATCTGGTCGCATTTTCGCTGTTGCAAATCGAGGCTTTGTCACTCCTCGTTTTTTTTTCTCTCACTTTTTTACACTTCTGCGAATATGAATAAAAAAATCTTTGATCGCTATAGTTTGGTTGTCAGTGCTAATGTATTCTGGCTATAAATTCGTTTACAGCAACTCCAGCGTAAATATTAACCAAACTTCTCTCTCTCTCTCTCTTTCTCTCTCTCTCTCTCTTTCTCTCTCCTCTCTTCTCTCTCTCTCTCTCACACGCACACATTTCATTTTGTTTTTTGTTCATTAATAAGTGACGTGTTTCAACAGTGATATGATTGATTGAAGTTTAATGCTCTGTCCAAGTACATGATTGCAGTTGTTGGACACAAAGGCCTTCAGTGTGTATGGCATACTACAAAATACATTCGTACGCACACACTCACCACACGCACGCACA
>NC_087211.1:16812547-16821990 GCF_015104395.2 Macrobrachium nipponense | reverse complement strand
TGTGCGTGCGTGTGTGAGTGTGTGCGTACGAATGTATTTCATATGCATACACATGAGGCCTTTTGTCCACAACTGCAATCATGTCTGACAGAGCATTAAACTTCAATCAATCATATCACTGTTGAAACACGTCACTTATTAATGAACAAAAAAAATGAAATGTGTGCGTGAGAGAGAGAGAGAGAGAGAGAGAGAGAGAGAGGAGAGAGAGAGGAGAGAGAGAGAGAGAGAGAGAGAGAAGGGTTTTTTTCGTTAATATTTACGCTGGATTTGCTGTAAACGAATTTATAGCCAGAATACATTAGCACTGACAACCAAACTATAGCGATCAAAGATTTTTTTTATTCATATTCAGCAGAAGTGTAAAAAAGTGAAATGAAAAAAACGAGGAGTGACAAAGCCTCGATTTGCAACAGCGAAAATGCGACCAGATAATATCACACTGACAGTAGCTGCCGTGTCTGATTCTGACTTGCAGTTTCTGATTTACAGTTGCATAGATTTGGAATGGAAATTCCCACTCGTAAAGCGAACGTATTTGTGCGGCTTCGTTAAAGTAGCTTGATTATATACATATATATATATATATATATATATATATATATATATATTATATATATATATATATATAATATATAATGTGTGTTTTTATGTTCCATTTCAAGACTCATGCTACTTCAAGTATTTTCAAACGAAACATTATCCACAACTTTACGCATTCCACATAAGTAGAAATCCACTCGATCTCGTTTGTAGATTTTAAAAAGGGTCTTTACCCCAGATCTATTTAGGTATGTGTAGTGAGTGCATATTGGACTGGGGTGGTTTTCTCGTATTTCTTATATTTCCAATTTCTTTTACCTGCCACAGTTATTCCCAAATGAGACCCAACTATGTCCTTCAGAATCTGTCCAACATAAGACCTTAGTAACCACAAAACTCCAAATTAATTATCATTCGAAGCGAATAGTAAATAAGTCACAATGTTTGGCGGGGGTAATTCATACGCGTAAAATATGCGAAGGTTTGTGACAATGTTTGTGATGCATGTGTATGTCTGAAAGTGTATTCACATTCAAGGGGCAATCAATACTCTTTAAATTCACGAAGGTTTGTAAATGTCTAGGAGCGTGCGTTTGTTTGAAGGTGAAGAACGATACAGCGAGGAAAGTTTGAGAACTCTTAATGAATGATCATATTCATTTGTATATATATATATATATATATATATATATATATATATATATATATATATATATATGTATGTATGTAGTATATATATATATCAAATACTGAACATCTCTTAGTAGGAAGAACACGGAGTCTGAAAATCATTACGCAGGTGATCCAATTAATTAAATCTCATTAAAAACTGCAGAATTAATTAGGGTTCACTGTTAGCGTTAGAGAGAGAGAGAGAGAGAGAGAGAGAGAGAGAGAGAGAGATTTAATCCGCAAATTGCCTCATTTCATTAGCCGTTATGATGCGGGGAATTTTTCTGAGGAGAATAACGAAACTATATATGGTTCCCACCAGCCTTTCCAAGGATAGAGAGAGAGAGAGAGAGAGAGAGAGAGAGAGAGAGAGAGAGAGAGAGGCGACGACAATTAAACCATCCCAGAAATTACATAGGTGACATGAGCCGAAGAATGCTATACGTTTGAACAGGATTTCGAAGGATGAACGAACATGAGTTAGCATTATTATATGTTAATTATTGTTAAAATACTTGGAACAAATACGGAATGGGAAATAAGATTTGAGGAAAATACCAAGCACTGGGGCTTATGACGAGGTCATTCAGCGCTGAAAGGAGAATTGAGAGTTAAAAAGCTTTGAAAGATGTAACAGGACGAACCTCACAGTTGCAGTATGAAGCAATTCTCTTAGGATAAGGTACAATGCGAGATGGAAGAACGAGAATATGAACGGAAGTACAGTAAGAAGAATGACAGGGGTTGCAGCTAGGGGCCTAAGGAAGGGACGCCGCAAAGAACCTTGAGTAATGCCTACAGTGCACCGCGTGATTGGAACAAATACCACAGACGAAAATGGTTAGATATTGATGCTACTTCGAAACACAAGAGATGACCAACGTAAGAGGGAAAAGTGGCGTAGAAAGAAAAAGAATTTATCTTATTGAAATAAGAGACAATCGAAAGATGGCCCTTTTGGTCCTCATGAGGTAGAGGCTGTCGAGCCAGGCTCTGGGTGGACACTTTCGGCCAGTCAGTCCTTAACAGTGACAAGAGAGAGTTGGAGTGGTTGGACAGGAATATAAAGTTGGAGTGGTATTGGACAGCAAAATAAAGAGTTCTAGAAAAATACAGGTGACCAAGGTGGATGTACAAGGATCCAGCGGTGGAACTTGGAACTCTCCTCCTCCTCCTCCTCGGTGTATGACGTTTGCAGAGCAAAATAATCAGTGTCAGGACCAACGTGGGGCGGCTGAGAGATGGCGAACATTAATATGCATTTCTTATTTAATTTCTTTATAAATTTCCTTTGAATAAATGCATACTAATGCAGTGGAATTTAAATATGCAAATAAATTTAGTCCTCTGTAATAAGATTAATTTTTTCTTAAAATATTTTTGCTGACATACCAGATTACATAATCATATATATATATATATATATATATATATATATATATATTATATATTTATATATATATATATATATATATATATATATATACTAAGTAGATGAAGGCAGGCAGGAGCACACAGGAATTTTGACATTTTGACATTTTATTCCGACGTTTCGCAATACATTATTGCATCTTCAAGGAATTCTACAATAGATGTAATTAACCATAATTTTTAAAACTTTTTAAAAAATTATAAAATTAAAAATAGTTATCTAAAAGTTCAATTTAAAAGACCATATTTAAAACACAATAAGTTAAGTTAAAACACAAGTTACAAAGCATGGAATTGAACATTAATCTACAGGGATTTATTAAATTATATATATATATATATATATAATATATATATATATATATATATATATATATAATATATAATAAAAATAATAAAAATAATAAGTAACTAAAGGAGTGGAGCTAACCTGCCAGAGCAAAGTCAAGAGTAAAACTGAAGGCAGAAACGAAAAGTAAACAATAAGAGGCTTTAAGAACAACAACAAAGTCAAGATAAACAAAGTTGAACAGCCGAGGACTGGGTATTTAAAACAGGAACATGTTGTTTAATTTTCAATGTCTCTAAAATGAATAGCTCTTTATGGTTGTTGACCTGTCCAATTATAGAGAAATCTTTGCATTGGATGGTAGTTTTAACACTGCAAAGAATGATTTCTTATGTTGGATGCATCTAGGTTGGATAGGCGACATCCCGTTCTATGACTAACCCCCCTATGAGAATCGACTCGTACCCTAAGAAGACGCTTCGTGGATCCCACATAATTTCCCATATCACATCAGGGACAAGTATACTTATATACCACATTAGACGTCATCAAAGTGGCCTCCTGCTGATTTTGGCTATATATATATATATATAATATATAAGTATATATATATATATATAATATATATATATAATTATATATATATATAATATTCCATATATATATCTTTATATCATCTATTATTTTATAAGATATATATATATTATAATATAATATATATATATATATATTATATAATAATATATATATTAATCTATCTATATATATATATATATCTATATATATGTCATATATAGATATCTCTTATAATATATATAATATATATATATATCTATATATATAGATATCTTATATATATATATATATATATATATATATATATATATATATTATATATATATACATATATATATATTTTATATATATAGATATATATATATATATATGGATAGAATAGATAGATAGATAAGATATATAGTAGATAGGATGATAGTTCGGGATAGATGATAGATATATAGATAAGATAGATAGATATATATATAATATATATATATATATATAACTATATATATATATATCTCTATATATATATATATATATATATATATATGATATATAGACTATATATATATATATATATATATATATATATACTATATATAGATCATATATATATATATAGATGATATATATATATATAGATATACTATATATCATATATACAAAATTACATACACACGTGTATGTGCGTGTCTACGTGTGTGTGTGTGTGGGTGGGTGGGGTAAGCAATGATGAAATCTGATGGACGCACAATACACACACATACATATATATGTGATATATATGTGTGTATATGTATGTATGTATGTTTACATATATAGTATTTCTACTTGTGAAAGCACGTGAGTGTGCGTCCAAGCAATGTCTGTACACATCGGAGCTTTTGATAAAACTGCAAAATTTGTCAGACAACTTGAAGGAAAAATCCCTACTATAGATCTCGGCATCACAGCCACTGGATGGGTGGGTGGCTGCCTAGACATTTTCATGTTCCATTCATGAGTGCCTTTGTCGCTGTCCTGATGCTGATGCTTTGATATCCTCTAATGCAAATCAAAACAGAAAAAGCATCGCTGTTTTGACAGGTTTAATTTCGAGCTAGCTTCTGTTGATGCTTTTGATCACGAGAACTGATAAATGTTTTTTTTTCTTTGCAGTTGTAATTATGTTGAATGTGATGTTATAGCTTCCCTCTCTCTCTCTCTCTCTCTCTCTCCTCTCTCTCTCTCTCTCTCTCTCTCCCCTTGTCCGTCTGTCTGTCACTTTCTTTGAATGTATGTCTGTATGCTTGTCTACACACACACACACACATACACACATATGTAGACCTATTCTCTTTGTATAAGAATTTTATCGTGTTGAAAAGGGCAAAATTCAAATGTCTTACTTCGCTTTCATTGCATTTGACTACATTCGTCTCACAAACCAATATTTTTTTTTTTTACCTATATGTTTATTTTTTTTATTTATAATTGAATCCCTCTACCTTATCATTTTATCGGGAGAGCGATTCATAATTAAACATTTTATTATTTTCATTATTTCATTATAATTTATTTCACATTCTTAATTCTATTGTTATTATCTTTATTTTTCTTATTTTTGGCTTTCAATTATTCTATTTTATTCCACTTTTGATGCTTTATGAGCTCATGCTTTTCCGATTTAATTTCTATCACTTAAATTAATTGTTTACTATTTCTTTTGTGTTTTTTATTTTTTATGAATAAAATAAAAATAATTTAGAACTTTGGCAAAAGGTCTATTGTTTTTCTCTACAGAAGAACCAACGCACGTGGATGGCCAAATTAATCTTACCAAATGGAACCATGAACCTTCTTCATAAGGGTTCGACGAAACAGCCCCACCCGGCAGAGGAGCGTCATTCGTATTGCAAATAAATAAGGTTTGAATTGGCTGTTCGGCTCAATAGGAAAAGGTCTTCAATAATGGCGTAGTCCATTACTATAATAACTTTCCATTAAAGGTTCAGGCAGCGATATTGCCACTTGTTCTAATTTTGTACTCTCTAATTCGCCTTCATTACGACGGGGCTGAGTTTAATTATTGCTGATTGAACCGAATTTACTGAATGCTTTCAGTTCTGGTCACTCTTGGTGGACATTACGCATGCGCGAGAGATGTGGTGCTTGACAGTAACCTTGTATTGTTTTTTTAGTAAGAAGTCTATTTAATGTAGGAGGAAATATATTGATAGATATTTATTTTCATAGTTGTTATCATGAATTGATAAGGATACTAAATGATATATATATATATATATATATATATATATATATATAATATATATATATATATATATATATATATATATAATATATATATATATATATATATATATATAATATATATATATATATATAGATATAATACATAATATATATATATATATATATATATATATTATATATATATATATATATATATATATATATATATATATATATATATATATATATATATATATATATCTATATATCATATATATATATATATATATATATATATTTTATATATAGTATATATATATATATATATATATATATATATATATATATATATATGTAGTGAACACTTAAATGTCCTAGTTCCCTCGGTCTTCCAGCCGACTGTACAAAGAGAGACAGTTGTTATCCTCTCTCTCTCTCTCTCTCTCTCTCTCTCTCTCTCTCTCTCTCTCTCACTCTCTCTCTACTACGAACAAACATAACAGAAACGCGCACATCTGGGATATGAATTATTTAAGCTATTGCCACGAATTCGTGAGCCTTGGAAACGGAAGGGAAAATACAGTCATAATATTGTACTTATTAATCTACTAAATTTATTCAATTTAGGTGATTTCGTATGTAATTAAAAATTTTTATTATAATAATTATTATTATTATTATTTTTTTTTTTTTTTTTTTTTTTTGCTCTATCACAGTCCTCCAATTCGACTGGGTGGTATATAGTGTGGGGTTCCTCGTTTGTTTCATCCTGCTCCTTAGGAGTCCATCACTTTTCTTACTATGTGTGCCGTTTCTAGGATCACACTCTTCTGCATGAGGCCCGGAGCTACTTCAGCCTATAGTTTTTCTAGATTCCTTTTCAGGGATCTTGGGATCGTGCCTAGTGCTCCTATGATTATGGGTACGATTTCCACTGGCATATCCCATATCCTTCTTATTTCTATTTTCAGATCTTGATACTTCCCATCCATTTTTTTCCTCTTTCTCTTCCAACTCTGGTGTCCCATGGTATTGCGACATCAATGAGTGATACTTTCTTCTTGACTTTGTCAATCAACGTCACGTCTGGTCTGTTTTGCACGTATCACCCTATCCGTCCTGATACCATAGTCCCAGAGGATCTTTGCCTGATCGTTTTCTATCACTCCCTCAGGTTGGTGCTCATACCACTTATTACTGCAAGGTAGCTGATGTTTCTTGCACAGGCTCCAGTGGAGGGCTTTTGCCACTGAATCATGCCTCTTTTTGTACTGGTTCTGTGCAAGTGCCGGGCATTCGCTTGCTATGTGGTTTATGGTTTCATTTTTCGTATTGCACTTCCTACATATGGGAGAGATGTTATTTCCATCTATCGTTCTTTGAACATATCTGGTTCTTAGGGCCTGATCTTGTGCCGCTGTTATCATTCCTTCAGTTTCCTTCTTTAGCTCTCCCCTCTGTAGCCATTGCCATGTGTCATCGCTGGCTAGTTCTTTAGTCTGTCTCATGTATTGTCCGTGCATTGGTTTGTTGTGCCAGTCCTCTGTTCTGTCTGTCATTCTCCTGTCTTTGTATATTTCTGGGTCTTCGTCTACTTTTATTAGTCCTTCTTCCCATGTACTCTTTAGCCATCGTCTTCATGGTTTTCAGATATTGCCCCAGTGCTCTGTTCTCCGGTGTTGGACGCAGTCCTCTATACTTAGTAGTCCTCCTTCCTTTCGTGTTATGTATAGTCTGTCCGTATTTGCTCTTGGGTGTAATGCTTTGTGTATTGTCATATGTTTCCTGGTTTTCTGATCTATGCTGCGGAGTTCTGCCTTCGTCCATTCCACTATTCCTGCGCTGTATCTGATTACTGGCACTGCCCATGTGTTTATGGCTTTTATCTATATTTCCGGCGTTGAGTTTTGACTTGAGTATCGCCTTGAGTCTCTGCATATATTCTTTCCTGATCGTGGTCCTTCATCTCTTGGTGTTTTATATCCCCTCCTTCCATTATTCCTAGGTATTTGTATCCTGTCTCATCTATGTGTTTGATGTTGCTCCCATCTGGTAGCTTTATCCCTTCAGTTCTCGTTACTTTGCCTTTTTGTATGTTGACTAAGGCGCAATTTTTCTATTTCAAACTCCATCCTTATGTCCCAGATACAATCCTTACAGTCTGGATTAAAGTATCTATTTCCTTGATGCTCTTACCATACAGCTTGATGTCGTCCATGAACATCAGATGGTTGATTCTGTTGCCTCTTTTCTTGTGTTGGTACCCGGCATCCATCTTCTGTAGTACTTTTGTCATGGGAATCATGGCTACTACGAAGAGTACTGGGGACAATGAGTCGCCCTGGAAGATCCCTCTCTGATATTAACCTCTGCTAGTCTTATTCCAGAGCTTGTAAGTATTGTATTCCAGTTGCGCATTGTATTTTTGAGGAAGCTGATGGTGTTTTTCCTCTGCCCCATATATTTTCAGGCATTCTATTAGCCATGTGTGTGGTATCATGTCGAAGGCTTTCTTATAGTCTATCCATTGCCATGCTTAGGTTTGTTTTCCTTCTTTTGTGACCCTACACTTCCTTCTGCAGCCTTTCTGTTGGTGAGGGATGGTGTTTGTCTCTCTAGGTAATTGTATAGCTTTCACTGATGATACCCCTGTTAGTAACTTCCACATTATTGGTAGGCAGGTGATAGGCCTGTAGTTACTGGCTATATTTCCCTTACTCTTGTCTTTTTGTACTTAGGATGTTCTTCCTGTGGTCATCCATTTGGTTGCATGGTGATTTGAGATACAATGCTGGAGTTGTTCTGCTATTCGTGGGTGTAGGGCCTTGAAGTTTTTGAGCCAGTATCCATGGACTTCATCGGGACCTGGGGCTTTCCAGTTTGGCATTTTCTTTAGTTGGTGTCTGACTGTGTCTGTCGTGATCTCTGTGAATCTTTGTTTTATTCTCCCTTTTTTCTTCTTCCTTGACTTCCTGGAGCCATGTTGCATGTTTGTTGTGTGATACAGGATTACTCCATATGTTTTCCCAGAGTCTCTTACTTGGTTATGCTTCAGGAATTTCTGGGTGGTTGTCTTCCCCTCTTAGTTGGCTATATAGTCTTTTCTGGTTGGTTCCGAATAGTTTGTTCTGTTGGTATCCCTTATTCCTGTTCATGTACCGTTGGATCTTATGTGCTTTGGCCTTAAGCCTCTCTTTTACATCTTCTATTGTGTTGTTTAGTCCCCTCTCTTGTACTTTGTATTTCTCGTTGAGTTCCTCCCTTGTTTTCTTGCTTCTTAGCCTTTTTTCCGCCATCTCTTTCAGTTTACTCAAGTCAGATCTCATCACCATGATTTGCTTTTCCAGGCGCCTTTTTCAAGGAGGTTGCTGTTTTGGTTTATGTTGGGTTGGTTGTGCTGGTGGTGTTTGGTGTTCGAATCCCCATCAGTTCTGCTACTAATCTTGCTCCTGCATATACCAAGTTATTTGTTTCTGTGATACTGGTGGTGTGTATTATGCCCATTATTTCATTGACTTCACTTGTTTTCTCCCTTAATTTCTTGGTGTTGTAGGCTTTCATGGAGGGGATCTTTGTTCTCTCTGTATCTGGCTCCATCCATTATTATTATTATTATTATTTTATATTATTTTATTATTATTATTATTATTATTATTATTATTATTATTATTATTATTATTATTATTATTATTATTATTATTATTATTATTATTAT
>NC_087211.1:16787547-16810047 GCF_015104395.2 Macrobrachium nipponense | reverse complement strand
TTCTCTTTCAGAATTTTTCCAGAATTCTTTTTCAGCTTTCTTCCCAAAATTCTCTGCCAGAATTCCTTTCTAGAATTTGTTTCCCAAATTCTCTTCCAGAATTTTGTTTCTTAATTTTTATTCGAAATCATTTCCAGATTTTTCCAAAATTCTCTTTCAGAATTCTTTTCCAGAACTGTTTTCCTGAATTATTTTTCAATATTTCTTACAAAATTCTCTTCCAGAATTCCTTTCCAGAATTGTTTTCCAGAACACTCTTCCAGTATTCTGTTACGGTTCGTTCTGCAACATTGTACCACCTTACGAAAACAATATGATGATGTCGCTCATTCCTGCGTCATGTGAAAATGAAGGTCTCTTCAAATGCTTCTCCAAAAAGTTTTACTAAATAGCGATGAAATGCAAAATATTTAAACTTCAGTAGCGGATAAACTCTGAATTTGCATAAAAGCGCCTTCATCTAGATTCTAGCAAGTGGAACAACGGACACATGATAATGACACTTGTGTATTTTCGTTGTTCGTTGTTCACTGTTCATTCAAGTAGAAACGAACGAGAAGTTAAAACATTAACAACACCATACATGTACTTACATACACGTACATAAACACACACACACACAAGTACAATACAGGGTTCATTTAAAAAATCACTCATAGTAATATAAGCCTCGAAATGCAGAAATATCTCCATAGCTATGTACAGGTACAAACATTCAAAATATAATTAAATCTGTACACAGTGCTTTCGGGAATCTGTTCGATTCCCGTTTCAACCTGAAAAGGAAATCGACAGATTCCCGACAGCTCTCTGTGGAGATTGTTTTCGAATATATTTGTTCCCAGGCAGAGCTGTGGAGTTGTTTAGAGTTCGCTGAGTTATCTAAATTCAGGAGGTAATTATAGAGAGTAGGGCATTATGAAACCGCAAACGGAGGATAGTGCAAAGAGGGAGTTGGAGTGGCTGGACAGCAAGATTCAGGGGCGCAGATATCAAGGAGATGAAGTACATGGATCTATATCTGGAACTCTCTCTCTCTCTCTCTCTCTATCTCCTGTGTGTATTTCTATGATATCGATGAGAGCGTTCGCCTTTAAATGGAATATCTGAGTGACGTCGAATGCATAGACCAAATAATCTTACTTTTTTTATTCTTTCAAATTCTATTGGTATGGACGAGGATAAAAAAAAAAAAAGACAAAAGGGAACAGATGCTAAAAGAATTTATATAAATGTTGGAGGGGAAAGGGAATGCGGATTTTGGTATTTCAGTTGTTTTCCTGGGATGATTAAATATCTTTTTCATGCATTTGCCTTTTGTATCAATACCAAAGCTTTTGCCTTTGTTATTTCATTCACAGAGAAGGGCGTAATTTTAGGATAAAATATTATTTATGCTTTTAGTTGTAGATATTTTTTTCTTTGCGTTTCATTTTTCTATTCATTTGGGATTCGTTCCTCTCTCTCTCTCTCTCTCTCTCTCTCTCTCTCTCTCTCTCTCTCTCTCTCTCTTGAAGGAAGGAAGGAAGGAAGGAAGGAAGGAATGAAAGAGCACAAGCAAGCAATTTGGCTAATTTCTCTCTCTCTCTCTCTCTCTCTCTCTCTGTGCGGACACAAGAGAGACGAACTTGCCAGACCAAGATCATTGGACATCTCTACTGTTCACAGACGTTTTCTTAACGTGAGAAACAAGAAATTGTTCCCATTAACGTCAACCGGCATAATGAAAACGCCAAAAGTGGGCATCAACGAGAACCCAGCAGAATTATGGCAGTCGTGGTGGGAAAGAGGAGAGATTCCTATCTTGGTAATGGATGGGACTTGAATGGACAGAAAGGATTTCCTTTTGTCTCTGAAAACGTAACAGTTCCTCTGGCTGGAAATTTCTTTGACTTTTTACTCACCAGGTAAAAAGAGCATATTTGTCAAACCTTAACCGCTTTTCTGTACATGAAATTGAAAGGCTCTCTCTCTCTCTCTCTCTCTCTCTCTCTCTCTCTCTCTCTCTCTCTCTCTGAAAATACATAATAAGCTTAAATATCTTGGTTGGTTAAACAGCATAATATCCAATGTAGATTCATATTGATAGATTAAAATTCTGTACTGCATTACCTTTAGTACCCACAATTCACTTTATATATATATATATATATATATATATATATATATATATATATATATATGTATATATATATATATATATATATATATATATATATATATATAAAGTTACGACCACGATGGAAAGCGTGAAACAATGAGAGGGTAAGTACTTTCGTCTCATTACCAAGACATGGTCATAGTACTTAGCATCTAATTGATTTAATTTCCTTCGTGGCTGTAACTTTGTTCGTATAATCATCAAGTGTTAACCTTTTCGCGATTTAAAACCAAACACACACACACACACACACACACACACGCACGCACATATATATATATATCTATATATATATATATATATATCTATATATATATATATATATATATATATATATATATATATATATATATATATATATATATATATATATATATATATATCTATATATATCACACACATTTCCTGTCCATACGACGGCCGAGGATCTCTCATACCATTTTTATCTTGACATCTCTCAAATTTCCACACTCATGTTAAATTCGCCGCTTATTCCTCTCGCGACGTTTATCGCTCTCCTTCCTCTTCATTTGGACTCTTCTTTTCCACTGAGAAAATGAAAAAAGCGCAACATTTCCCCTGTCCAACAACAGGTTGAATAATGCTATCTTCTTTCTTTCTCTCTCCTCTTGAAATTAGCTCTTCACGGGACTTGTGCTCGGTTCACTATCATCATTATTATTCAGAAGACGAACCCTATTTATATGGAATAGAGAAAGAGAGAGAGAGAGAGAGATGAGAGAGAGAGAGAAGAGATGAAGAGAGAGACGAGAGAGAGAGAGAGAGAGAGATAAAAGGGACAATCTTACAAAACAGATCACCAAATCTAAACCTTATCCTATGATCCAAGAATAAACGATATAACTTTTGAATGACAGAAGAGAGGTAGAGACAAAAATAGTCAGTATTTACAGAAAACAGCTGAAATACCAAAATCCGAATTCCTTTTCCTCTTCACCATTTATATCAATGCTTTTAGCATCTGTTCCCTTTGTCATTTTTTTATCCTCGTCAATACCGACGGAGTTCGAAAGAATGGAAGGAAAAAAAAAGGCTGAATTATTTGGTCTATGCATCCCACGTGACTCGGATATGCCACCTGAAGGCGAACGCTCTCATCGAGAGAAGAGAGAGGAGAGAGAGAGAAGAGGGAGAGAGAGAGAGAGACGAAGAGAGAGAAGAGGAGCAGAGAGAGGTAGCCAAATTGTTGGCTTGTGTGACTACCTTCCTGCCATCCAGAGAGAGAGAGAGAGAGAATTAGCCAAAATTTTGGCTTGTGTTCCTTCCTTCCTTCAAAAGAGAGAGAGAGCGTCTGCCAAATTGCTTGTTTGTGTTATATAGTCTTCAGCTATCCCTCCTCGAATCGGGTTCGATCTCTGGGTACCGCCCCCCAAAGCGCATTCCGCTCTGCCTCGGGTTTCGTGGAGTCGTGAGCTACAGAATATTGGATTTCCTCTCGGAAATTCTTTTCGAACCGAAAATGGTTATGTTTCGAAGGAGGTTAATATATAAATATTTATAATCTACACGTATTTTCTCTCCTCTTCTCTCCTCTTCTCTTTACCGTGTAGTATCTTACAGCTTGATTCAGAGCAAGAAATGATACGAATATTGCAATATTTTACCAGTTTGTATGTTGGCAGTGAATTAGAATTAATAAATATTTTTTTTAATATTCAGATATTTCCTCTCATATTCTGGCATTCTGTCTCTCATTTTTGAACCCATTTCAAAAATGGCCCCATATTGCTTTATTCAGAAAAGAGCTGAAAGTATTTTTAAGTTCGTGTATTGAGGATGAGTTCGAAATAGAAGCACTGAGTTAACAGTAAGTATGGCGATTAAACGATTTTGTAATAAATTTTTCAAATATAAGTTCAGGAAAGCTCTATATTGGTTCACTGTCCAGTTAACGAGAGGATTATATAGCTATATACTATATATAGAAGAATAAGGCATGTGAGTATTACTGCATTTGTGTTCGACATAAATAATAATTTTTAAATCTAATATTAGGTTAATGGGTTGTCTTAGAATTAAAATTGAGAATTCGGGCCCATCCTATTTAAAGGAATTATTATCAGCGAGCTTTAGGTTCCGTCAAAATGGCATTTCAGTTAAATATACAAAACAGAAAGACGATATGAGAGATATATTTTCTAATGGATAATTCATGGTGACTCATAAATGATAATTCATATTTACTCACAAGTGAGAAAGTAATTTTATTTTCGTTTGAAATACCTGCGATATTTGAGGCCGCTAAAGACTTTTCAACAAAGAAAAGGGAATTCTTGTAAAGAAATTCTTGATAGTTCACTGCCCCACCTCAACAAATTTCCTAGCGGAGAAATATATATCGAATAAAACAGCCCCCTTCAATTTAACAAACACGTTTCTAATTGAAAAAAAAGCAACGATGGGACCTTCATATTCAGAAGAATATTGTCCAGCCGGTAAATTGCCTTTTGATGCAATACCAGGTTGGCTGCAAAATGCGCGTCCGCGTGGGAGCTTCGGGTCAGAGGGACGAGCGAACGAAGAATTTCCCTGGTTTTCATATTTTTCGTCTTCATCCGAAGAGAGGAGGCCACAGTCGGATATGCACTCCAGTGGAGGGGAGGGCTCCAGGACCCGGCTAAAAATAGTGCTTTATTCAAGACGTTTCGTAACGTTTACATCACATTTGTGAGGGTTGCAAGAGAAACATTTGGTATATGGTTAACCTGGTTAACAGATATACATACATATATATATATATATATATATATATATATATATATATATATATATATATATATATATATATATATATATATATATACACTATATTATGTTTCACGATACAACCGACCCTCTTGCATATATAGAGTAAGAAATAACTCTCCCACGAAAGAGGTTGGGGGGAATGATGTCACTGATATATACACACCAACCGTCTCATTCACACACAACCACGTACACCCAGCGTCGGGCCGTGTTATGCAAGAAATCGACATAAATTCCTTTTCGTTTCATTCTGGCCTTTTTCGCTTCTTTTCATCCTGATCTGCGAGTTATTCATACGAAGTAAAAGACACCCTTTCTCACGATGACGTCTGATATTCCTCTTAAATTCTCCGATTTTCGTTCAAGAAGCTAATTCTTTATATAAAAAAGGAGTAATGTTGGGATAAATGTAGACTCTCTCCTAACTCCTTTTCGCTCATACGTTCCTTCCTTTCAACTCCTGAATGGCGGCATTTTTCTTTAAACTACGAGCAAGAAAAAGAGGTTTAAATATTTAATTCCCTTCGGTCTTAGAAATCTCGGTACCTGAATGTAGTGGATTTCTCTCTTTGAATTGGTTCTCGTCTGAGGGCAAGAAGGTCCTAGATAACTAAGTGTTACACGAGGAATTATAATTTAATGAAAACATCATTCGAAATGGAAGGGGCTCAAATACGAGATTCCCTTTGGCGAAATTGTCGTAAGCAGATAAGTGACTGCGTGAGCCATTACTTTTCCTCATCTCTTCTGAAGTACCCAAGTACTTTGTGTACAAATATTGTCACTATAGACACAGTAAACAACGGTATAGTTTGAATTATACGGCATTGACCTGCCTGGAATAATAATAATAATAATAATAATAATAATAATAATAATAATAATAATAATAATAATAATGGTGAAAAAAATCCACAGTTACGTGGGTGTAAACATAGTATATTTAAAAACGGTCTCAGCGAGAGAAGTTCCTTATCAGGGAGTTTGTTATAACAAGTAATCTTTCCCTACAGGTACTCGTATTTCAATATTCTGCAGGCGGCATAATTGTATTTCAAAATTTAATGAAAGATGCACGATTGTTATAGTTGTTTTACACACACACACGCACACGCACACACACACATACATACAAACTAAACAATATAAATATTATATATATATATATATATATATATATATATATATATATATATATATATATATATATATATATATATATATATATATATATATATTGTGTGTGTAGATAAAATGCCCATAAAACACTATTTGATCATAGGATATCTTCATATTATACTGTTGTATTACAGTAAAAGACATTAATATATATATATATATATATATATATATATATATATATATATATATATATATATATATGTATGTATTACAGTAAAAGACATTCATATATATATATATATATATATATATATATATATATATATATATATATATATATATATATATATATATATATATATATATATATATATATATATATATATATATATATATATATATATATATATATATATATATATATATATATATATATATATATATATATATATATATCATATATATATATATATATATATATATATATATCTATATATATATATATATATATATATATATATATATATGTTAACGGGATATTAATCTCGTTATTTATTTGGTAAACGTGTAACTCCGAGCGTCAGGCATAACGACACATAATCTCTCTCTCTCTCTCTCTCTCCAAGCGACCAACAGCTCGCGACTTTTCTCTCTCTCTCTCTCTCTCTCTCTCTCTCTCTCTCTCTCTCTCTCTCTCTCTCTCTCTCTCTCTACTGCTCTCTCTCTCTCTCTCTCTCTCTCTCTCTCTCTCTCTCTCTCTCTCTACCTCTTTCTCTCCATTCTAACAGGTAATCAAAATGAGAGACGAAGTTATATAAAAATAACTATTTATTTAACAATGGAAAGTTAATCAATCAAGTCTAAATCAAGTCTCACAGACTAACTTAACTCAGTTACCCCCCTC
This sequence comes from Macrobrachium nipponense, assembly GCF_015104395.2. Lineage (NCBI taxonomy): Eukaryota > Metazoa > Arthropoda > Malacostraca > Decapoda > Palaemonidae > Macrobrachium > Macrobrachium nipponense. The sequence goes on along the minus strand of NC_087211.1, from coordinate 16,803,091 downwards.
CAAACATTAAAATGTCTAAAACAGTAATTGTCACACCAATTGTCTATTCTCCCATCGGGACCCTCTAGGTCCCCGGTCCCCCCCTTGCCAGAACCCATAGTTCCTCGCCAGAATCGTCTGTTTCAAAGACACGAGAAACACACTCGTAAGTACACATAAGTTTAAAGACAAAGTTAAAGATCAGATATTCTTATAAATGTCAAACAGACAACAAGCCACCCCTTTGGCTAAAGTAATGCAACTCACCCATGCAGCCGGAATGTTTCACTCACTGAATACAATAAACTTTCACATAGCTCCCCCAGCATCTTGCCTTTCTCCCACAGACGTCTTATATGCAAGTCTCCCATAGACTTGGTTAGTGATACATTAAGAATAGAAGAGGCGCACACGCACATACGAATGCACACTTCGACAACGCCTCATATTACTGGTCGCAGCCAGTTTCCCAAAGGCACTTTGAACAAAGACCCATGAACTGACGAACATTGACTCGCCTAACTATGCAGTTTCATATCACGCCACCACAGAAATCATTTATCAGCTTTTCTCGGGTCGTTGCTTCGGCTCTGTTCTCCACATTCCAAAAAGGTCACAGCACATCACATTATGCTATTAATTATAACCCTAGGACTTACATAGCTCGGCCTCGCACAATTGCTAGCACCCGCCTAGCAAATGGTCGAATGAAACAGCTCATATAATATAAAAAACATTGGCCGGCTCAAAATAAAATATAAGTAATAGCTGCACGTCTCTGGCATTATAAAATAAAGTCTGTCATGCTTTATCTCCAAATAACACTAGAATTTTCTCTCATTTTGGATTCTTGAATATCCCTCTTTGTCTGCAACTTCCTGAACAGACTAAAACATGCTGTAGGAAGACGGAATGCCTCCCTAATTGTAAAAGGCTTCTAACGGCTTCCGCAGATCCCCAAAAGCGCTGTTGAACTCTCGTAATCACTCTTGTGGAAACTCTTGTAATCACCATGGACAAACGACAGCAACCTCTCTGCACGGCTGGTGGACGTCTTGCTAGCGTTGGGGAACGACTCTTTTGGTGTGTTAGTATGTCAGTCAAGTCATCGGTCAATCGAAAAAGAATTAACCCCAGACATACTACTTCTATCAAACAATGATCTCAAAAAGTCAGAAATACTAACTGAGCATCTCCCAATTAACTCCACTCAATATGACTACTAAATCATAAGTCATTATCATAACTCGCAAAGGAAAAAAAAAACATCAAGTTCTCCAACTCAATTCTCCAAACTCACACATCAGCACACACACAATCCAAAACTCACAGCAACTCCACGGACTTCTGCACTCACATTTCAAACTTGAATGTTCTCATTAAGTAAAAAAAAAAAGAAGAAATAAATAATGAGCCCAAGAAAAAAAAAATCACGTAACACGCCCAGACCCAAAAAATGTTCTCTCAAGCTCTGATATTACAGCAATTCACAAAATCAGTAAAAATCTCCAACTTTTAATAGCAAAAACCCCTTTACTGCTCATATAATTAATTACAACTAGACTTAATGTCAAACTCCCATTTATATAAATCTCAACCCCGAAAAATTACATCTCCTGATAAATTACATCGCCCGTCCAAAAAAAAATGCTATTTAAGCTCAATCCCCAATTACATCTCTCATAGGAAAAGGAAGAAAAATAAAAAAAGATAATCATAAGTAAACTTCCCCCAATTCAAAACACATAACATATGCATAATATACATAATCCCCGCATTTTTCCCAAGAAATGCCCCATGTATAGTTACGGAATTTCTCGACATCGCAACTTTATCGACCGACACGGCCAGAAAGCAAACTCTTACCCATGCGCTTTCGTGAAATGCTATTGTCAACATTTCCAGACATTGCAAAAACTCTGAGCAATCACCACCAGAGGAAAAGGAACCAGCACAGCGCTTGTCAGCAGAAAAATCCACCTGCGGACACGTATGCTCGACTGCAGCATAAAAAAATGTATAGTCAGACACACAAGTTTGGAAACTCATGATTCTATAGAAAAAGGTCTAACTGACACGAAGTAAGCACATTTCACAAAATTAACTCCAGGATATGACTAATGTGTTCAAAAATTTGTCTTAAAGACTTACATATATATATATATATATATATATATATATATATATATATATATATATATATATATTATATATATATATATATATATATATATATATATTATGTGTGTGTGTATGGTATGAAATTGTACATTTATGTGTGTATGTGTGAAGCCAATTTCCTAAATTAAGCTCTCGATTCTACATAAACTATAATCGAAATCCATCCTTTGACTATTAAGTCACCAACAAAGGCAAGTTCGATCTGAGATCATGTGATATTATACCAATTGTGGAGCATCATGAACAAACCATTTAAAAGCAGAGTTAGACTAATGCCAAGGATATTTCGAGATAGAGCCGATCGTCCATTCATCACGGAATCTGACAGAATTCGCAGAATGACCAATGCGCTCGGGCAATCCCATTCATTACTGCTAATCAGTGATAATATAGGTAATGACCTCTGGGTAATTTGATCAGATGTGACAACGTAACCATATCAGCACGTGTGGGTACTAGATTGGTCTACCATGATTACATACAAATACAGCTTGTTTATGAAAGCATTTATTTATTTCCTTATTTTTTCTTGATTTGTCGTCCTTGATTGCATAAGTATATATATATCTATATATATATATATATATATATATATATATATATATATATATATATATATATATATGTGTGTGTGTGTGTGTTGTGTGTGTATCTATATCTATATATCTTACAAGTGTGTAATGTTAGTGAATCACATATCATGTCTTCCTTGGAGACAAGCTGAGCTGTAAGGGCAGCTTACTTGAGTGAAGGAATTTGGGTATGTAAGCGTTTAACCGAGAGATCGCTTGTCTTGGCGTCAAGCATGTACATTCGTTTGTACGGATGTTACAGGTCTAATAGACCAAGGCACTTGCGAAAGCCACATTCCTTTTGGTGAGCACAAAGAGGTCGGTTGGTACACGTCAAGTGTCGGGAGAGAAAACCCCCATCGTAAAGGTATGACACATATTTTGTAAGACTTAGAAAACCGTTACCTTTGAAAAGAGAGAGAAGTGTGAAATACCTTCTTTACTTAAATTACTTTGAAAAGAGTGATGTGTGAAATGTATCTTTTATCCATTGTTATCTTTATTACAGATGGGTTCTATTTCATGGTACTAGAGACGGGAATCTCTAACCTGACTAATATAATGAACTTATTGACATTTTAGGTCTGACAGTGAATTCTTAGTCAGGAAGGTAGAATGTTAACTTACTAGTTTTCTTTATGGGCAGATTTGTTTTTTTTGTCACTATGACTTGTTCATCATTTTGTTCTATTCTATATTCAACTGCTTTGGGTAATAAATAGTATATTTTTATACTTACGAGATCTTAATAGCCTAACGACATAGTTGCAGACAGAGAGCACCATTGACAACAGGTAAGGGTTTCCAATTTGTGTACTTTTAATAAAAGGGGTGTGTGTGTGTGTGTGTATAAAACATTCTATTGTTTCTTCCACAGACAAAAATATTCTAAACCATTCCCAGAAAATATAGTTACAATATAAAAGTTATGGAATATTTTTTTTTTTCTTTTTATATATTCATTTAAGAATATATAAAAAACACGAAAAAAATATGTTTTTTTTTACGATTCCCGAAAATAAGCGATATAAAGTAAAAGGTTTGGATTATATTTTCTTTAAAAGCGTTTTATACATAGATTTAGATTTAAGATGCGAGATAAGAAAAATTCTACTGTTTTTTATGCTTGAATATTTTAAACCATCCCCAGAAAAATCAGATAAAAGGAACAAATAAAAAAAGAGAAACAGGAGCGGCGCATTAAGGCATTACGAATTTCCATAACGAACGGTTCCTACAAATATATCCGATTTTTCGCCCTTTCATAGTCTCCCGAGTTTCCTGCCCCGTGTTATCTCTTCCGGCATAATCACCCAGACGCCTCCGTAAACGTGAAACGAGAGAAAGAACTCTTCCAGCAAAGTCTTCGGACGTTACTTTCCATGCAAACGATTCCTCGGGCAGCGAAAGGCCAAAATCGTTTTCCAGAGTTTATCATTTTTCCTTCCTCCTCCCGCCTTCCACTCCCCTCCCTCCCTCCTCCCCTCCCCACCCCTCCCTCCGCTCACTCCCTCCCTCTCCCTCCCTCCGGACGTTTCCCTGAGGTCAGCGATAGATTCCGCCTATGCGAAATATTGTTGCTAAAACAGCACAATTTTGGCAATACAATGAGACAAATAAAAAATGCGCCGGGCGAGTTTTCTGTACAGCGAATAATGAAGGCGACCGAAAACATATATTTATCTTTTGGTGGTCTTGGTATAATGCTATATGAGCCCCCGGCTCACGAAACTAACTACGGCCCGGTGGTGGTGGTCTGGCCTATATCCTTGCTAGACGCACTTTATGGTTAACTTTAACCTTGAATTAAAAATAACCTACCGAGGCTAGAGGGCTGTGATTTGGTATGTTTGATGATTGGAGGGTGGATGATCAACGTAAGAATTTGCAGCCCTCTCGCCTCAGTAGGTTTGAAGATCTGAGGGCAGACAGAAGAAGAGCGGAGAGAGAAAAGCTAAGACGGACAGACAAAGTCGCCACAACAGTTTTCTTTTCAGGTAACTAAAAGAAACAACCCACAATTTCTCTCTCTCTCTCTCTCTCTCTCTCTCCTCTCTCTCTCTCTCTCCTATCTCTCTCTCTCTCTCTCTCTCTCTCTCTCTCTCTTCTCCGGTGCTTCTCTAAGGACCCCGTGAGGCCCAACTCTTCAGGAAGAGACTTGGCCCCAGAGAGCAGTTGCCTTCCTCCTGCAAATGACACTTGGCCAACTTGTTCTCCCAACTTGCTCGAGAGAGCAAGACTGGAATGGAAGGCTTACTTACCAAGAGCTCACTGTTTCAGGTCAATGAAACCCAAAAATAATGTTTAACTGAGCGATACTTTTGTGATAATTTTTGCTGGTGTGTGCACTATATATATATATATATATATATATATATATATATATATATATATATATATATATATATATATAATTATATAATTATACACACATATACAGTATGGATGTATGTATACTTGTGTATGTCGCGGTCACCACTGTGCATCCTATCCCACCCAAACCAAATGGTCCCACGTTCTCTTCACTGGGATTTGACTTCCTAGTCAACAGGAGCAATCAATCGAAAACGATCGATAACACAGTCATGCGCTGAATTTGCTTCGGCAATTTTTGATGGCCGATAAGAAAAAGTAAAATTGCTGATGGGAAATATATATATATATATATATTATATATATATATCTATATATATATATATAATATATATATATGTATATATCATATATATATATATATATATATATATATATATGATATATATATATATAATATAGATATACGTTTTTTTGCCGACTGCTTTTTCCCTGCAATTTCGACAGCCTCGTAACAGAGGGGAACTTTTGATGTAGATGGTAAGAGGGTGAAAAGGGGGGAGTGGAGAAGAGGTTTGTTTGGGAGCCGATGTTCATATGTTAAGGAAATGAATGAAAAGACCGGAACTTATAGATAACCTGGAAATTAAAACAAAAAAATTAAAATAACGCCACAATATGATATAATTATCATGTGCCTGTCTCTCTCTCTCTCTCTCTCTCTCTCTCTCTCTCTCTCTCTCCACTGCTTCTCTATCAGAGAGAGAGAGAGAGAGAGAGAGAGAGAGAGAGAGAGAGAGAGAGAAAAGTTCACTTACTCCACAAGCGACCATAACCCCCTGAGGAGAGAGAGAGAGAGAGAGAGAGAGAATAAAAAATGAAACGAAGGTAGGTCTCTCTACCGCGGCGCCTCTCCGATATTGAAAGGTAACGAGTTTAGCGCTAACCAGATCAAGCCGATACCCAGCTTTTGCGAACAAAAAACTCTCTCTGACACAGAGGAAGCTTTCTCATCAATTGGGCTTCATTCAATAAACCTCACGCTCGTCCATCTTTAACAGAAATTTGCTGGAAATATTTTTCCCTACATATGTATGCTTGATCCAAAATCCAAGAGTATTTTATTTTCAGAAAGTTATGTAAGCTGTTCATGCAAAACAAATAAGTCTACTCTTTACATTTGTTATTTAAAATTCATGAGAAATTTTGTTTAGTAATTAATGTATAAGCAATTCATACACAACAAATAATACAATATATAAATGTATACATAAGCATATAATATATATATATATATATATATATATAATATATAAATATATATATATATATATATATATATATATTGTATATATATATATGCCTTGATTTAAAATTCAAGATTACAATCTTTTTTAGAAAATAATGTACGAATATATAATTCATGCCCAACAAATAAGTCCTCTCTTTCAATAATATCTAATGGAAATCATTTTTCAATAACAATGTAATTTGCAAAAACAGCTCAAACACAGATGCATAAGGAGTGATGTGAGATACAGTCCCGCCATTCATCCTCACTGTAGGTTATGCATCTGAGCCTCTGTAACCAGAACGCCATTTGATAATGACGCCTGTGGCTCGCAGTTGGATATATATATACATATATATATATATATATATATATATATATATATATATATATATATATATATATATATATATATATATATATATATATATATATATATATATATATATATATATATATATATATATATATATATATATATATAATATATATATATATACATATACATATATATATATATATATATATATATATATATATATATATATATATATATATATATATATATATATATATATATATATATTATATATATATATGTATATATATATATATATATATATATATATATATATATATATATATACTTACTGAACAGTAAGTAGTTCACTCATTATCAAAATTCTATCCCAAATTCTATTGACAGTTAATTGTGTGAATGTTTGCTATGTCTTCATTCGATGCTCATTCGAGAGGCAGCAGTTCAAAACACCCTTCGTGAGGCTGTGCTAATAATAATAATAATAATAATAATAATAATAATAATAATAAAATGAATATGTTGTAAGGAATATAATGAAGGGTATTTTAATGAGAACATTAATGAGAACGTTTTGGAAAGAAACAGTCCCATTCTTCAAATAAAAAGATAAAACAAAAAATAAAAATACTGGTACACTCGGATAGAACTGACGTTGAAAATATATACATGAAGCAATTATTAACAAAATGGGCCTAATAACAGCAAGTGTATAGTGCTTATGATACTGAAAAAGCAATGTCTCAGAAAAAATAAATTGAAAATGAATATTATGAAATGTGGAGTTTCTTTTTCCAGGTGTTGTACATTTAGATAGAAACTAATAACGGCCCTATAGAGTATACAATCAAAACAATAAGAATGATGAGGTGAGCATTACTTTATAACGTTTTATATATTCTGAAGAGGTTTGAAGAGAGTGTAGTGGAATTCTACTGCATACATTCAATGAAAAAGACATCGACTTTTAAATGTAGAGAAACGAAGAGTCTATTAACTACTTACGAACTCTATTAAAGATATATACAAGAACAGGATGTAAATATAAACGTATCTTAAAAGTCAAATACAAATAGAGGTATAATGTACCTCTTAATGAAAAGTATATTTTAATTCATGGAACCAAATACTCTTTATTATTATTATTCAGAAGATGAAGAACCCATTCACATGGAACAAACCCACAAAAGGGGCCAGTGACTTGAAATTCAAGCTTCCAAAGAATAAGGTGTTCATTAGATAGGTAAGTAAGAGGAGGTCAAAGGAAATACAGAAAGGAGAGATGACCTATTAATAAAGAAAATGTAAATGCATCATGAATTGAGAACAAATTCCTCCATATGATTATGAAGAAGGGAAATCAAATAATGCCAATAAAATAGAATTCTCATATACTATTTTTATTTACATTCCATCTCTGTAGTATCACTATCGGGGTCTTGGACTAAGGAAAAAGATTCTCTCTTACAACACAATTTCCTCCAAGGCTGTGAGCCAAGGAATCTTGAATTATACATCAAAGGTCGCCAGCTCAGCGTTGCTGCTTGCACGCTGAAGCAGGCACGAAGTATTTCAGTCAGTTTTAAACATTAATAATATTCGCTTAATTTTCCTTTCCTGGAGTGAGAGCAGCCATTTCCCTGATATGTTCAAGATGGGGGGTTCTACAATACATTATCCTACCGGCATTTTTTGCCCTAAATAAGGAATGGAATGGAGCATAAAATTTAGACCAAAGGCCGAGCGCTGGGACCTACGAGGCCATCCAGCACTGAAAGGGACATCGAGAGTAAAATGGCATAACAGAAGGAAAACCTCAAAGCAGTTTACAAACAATAAAAACATCATCTACATACCTAACCCAAATTTCAGGCTTGATGTCTTCCGGTGGTGTGTCAACGTAAACCTTTTCGAAAAATTCCATACATAAGTTTGCCAATATAGGGGAGAGAGGTGAGCCCATCGAGACCCCGGATTTTTGTTGATAGAACGAACCATTAAACTCAAAAATAGTAGATTCAACGCAAATGTTAATCAAATGACAAAATTTATCGATGGTGTAGGTGCTTGAAATATTATCTGAGGCTAATTTCTTCAAGTTGTCGAGCACGACTCAGTGGTACATTCGTGAATAAAGAAACTATATCTAGACTGTACATAGTACCTATGTAATTCTTTTCCTTAATTTGATTCATAAAATCCATACTATGCTTAATGTGAGATTTCGAAATTGTCCCTATTAATTTCCCCAAAACCTCCGCTAACCATGATGAAAGATACCCGACTGAGGATTGTTGCAGCTAGCGACAATGGGCCTTAAAGGACACCCCTCCTTGTGAATCTAGGAGTTCCGTAAACATAACTAAAAGACGGCAGTTTTCTCGCTAGCTTACTCAGGACTATATTTCTGGTTTCTTTTTCCACACCACTGCTAACTATGGCTTTTATTTTCTTGTTAAATTCAGACTTCAAATCGCTAATGCAAGGGGGTTTTGTTACTTTTAGGTATGTGTTACTATCGTTTAAGAGTCTGTGTGCCTTGATCAGGTAATCATTCTTATTCATAACCACTACACAGCCTCCTTTGTCTGCTTTTAAAATTTTAATACTTGAATTCTTCTTCAATCTATCTAATGCCAAGTCGTGGTAAATGATCTACCTTCTTCTCAAAACTATGAAGCAACATGCCTTTAATAAAATCTACGTTTACTCTTGTATGCTTGTAGTTAAATTGATTGATGCTACCAATACCTCTAAATCAATGTCCTCAGTGCCCAGAGAAAAATTGAGTCCTAGGCTAAGAAGTATTTTACTATCCTCATCTAGCTCACAGTCCGCAAGTATTTTGATATTATTCTGATTAAAAGCAAGATTCCAAACAGAGTGAATACATACATTTCTAAGCTTCCCATCTAGCTGAGCTTTATGTGCCAACGACTTTTGCACAATTAACAATCCAGTCAAAGTTGATATCTGTTCTCCTTTTGTAGATTTCTTGCCAACTATTATGATCTGTATCTCTATGCGAACATGAATCACAGTACGTTAACGAACTTATACCTAAATGGGGCGACTGAGACCGCGGGGTAAATGGGTCGTCACTGATCCCGCATAATAGATTTCCTTTAGCCGCTTCGTTCACATGTGAAATTGATCTAATGGATAGAAATAATCTCTATTTATTGCTGAATGAGCACAGCCCTTGATTACAGTTGTTCAGCCGGATAATTGCTTTTGCTGTTAGTAATTATATCGCTATTTAAGTTCGTGGGTGGATGGGAGAGTAATATTTTACCTTAGAGCTCAACTGCTGAGGAAGAATTTAATTTAAAAAATACTGATCGTGATAAAAAAATAGAAGTATTGTTGATTTTCGACATTCTGACTACTACTGCTAATAAGCAGTTAATATGGATAATGCGTTTTTCAAGTAAATAATATTTCAGTGTTTACAGAGATAAGTACTCTCTTTCAAGTGGCTTCTGATTCGTAATAACCCATCAGATAGTCTCGGCGTTATGTTAACCACTACGACATCCATAGAGAAGGATATGAAGGGAAGAATTCATTGTGCAATAATCATTTGCCATATACGAAAAATGACCTCGCATGACGACGACTTTTTCGGGAATATCTCTGTCATGAATGACGACTATTTCAAAGCCATAATCAGTTACCTCTCTTCTATTATAGTTGTGTAATAGAGTAAATTATAAGATTTAGACCAATGACCTATGATGAGGACATTCAGCGCTGAAAGGGAAATTGAAAGAAAAAGATGTTTTAAGGAAGGTGTGAAACGAGGAAAACCTCAAAGCAGCTGAATTGTGAAACAATTGTTAATGATGACTGAGATAAGTAAGGTAAAAGAAGGAAGAAGACCATGAATCGAGTTACGGTAAAAAGAATGAAAGGGGCTGCAGCCAGGGGCCTAAGGGACGCTGCAAAGAACCTTAAGTATAATGCCTACGGTGCACCGCGTGAGGTGCACTGACGGGGCTATCCCCCTTGAAGGGCTCTGTGAATATGCAAAGATCAATTGAACACATCCTCCACCACCACAACTGCAGTTGGCAGCTGCAGCCTCCCATCGGTTATTGGACCTTCTCTTTGAATTCCATCGACGTCAAGTGGTGACAGATTTTCAGGGGAAAATTATGTTCGATATAGATTGGCTCCTAACGCCAGTCAGGTGTTATGATCTTCCAGGGATAATATTCCTTTGCTGTTTGGTCTATATTGATTGAGTTTTAGAGGTATTTAATACAAGTGTGGAGAGTTCTATAAATAAATAAATATTTGTCTATATATGAAGTATTTAAAGTATGAAAATGGGTGATAGGATAAATAATAACTAACTTTAGAAAAAAAACAGACTATTCTAAAGTAATTTCCTTGGGGATACGAACCTGGTAATAAACAAACAAACAAAATTACTTAAAAATAGCAAGTGAAAAAAACAGCAAAAAAACATGAATAATTTTTTTTAATTGTAACAGAAATAAAGCGAAAACAAAAACACTCAGAAGACAGCCTACATCTACCTAAAACAATCATCAATGGGTAAATAATCTTGGAATAATGAACACATGTAACGATTAGAATAGAGCTCTGCTCTCGAGGGAAATGGTTTCAACCACAGAACTCACACGTTTGGTTAAAATCCTTATCACAACCTCTATCTCCAAGTAAGTATCACCTACGTCACATAACCTGAAATTGTTCTAAGTAAAAATCTTATAGTTACGTATATGAGCAAGGTTGCATTTATCAAACGACAAAAATTATTAAAAATACGGGCGCTTTTGATCATTTGCACGACGGGTCTATTCAGCTAACTCAAGATCCTTTTTGTAATTTTTGTATTTTGCAAAATACAACCTTTCTCATTTATATATATTTGTTGATTTTTACTTATCAGTTCTATAACAGTTTAAAATATTCACCGGTACTTTTTCCTCATTTGCAGATGTTATTGGCCAACGTGATGGATTATCATAACGCTGACTGCCGTCTAAATGACAGAAATCTCTCACGGCTAGGATGCGTGGAAAATAGCACTAAAACCAGATGATAGACTTTCTCATCCGTTTGGCCGTGGTTTAGGAAGTTACATTATAATTTGTGAGGGTTATCGATGCTCTGTATCTGAACTCTATTACAGTTCAGTAGAGTCCGGAAGGCTTCTCTTGGGCACAATTAAAAAATTTGGTCCTTTACAAAAGTCGACCTCGTCTTTTCCACTCCAGTGATCATATTAATCGTTTGGAAATGTTTTCGATAGATACTTGGGATAATTTTTAATATATTTTCAATCATATTTGCAACGGAATTTTCCCAGAGCTTTTTGTCGTATCAAGGAACGTTCAATTTGTCTAGCAATTATGTTTTCGTTGTGAAATAGATTCATATCTTCTTTGCTATCATGAAAAGACTGCAACAAAATTTCCTGGGGAATCTTTCTAGGTTGACGAATTGGGACAATCACTCGTCTGCCTTCCTTAACCAACCATTCCCCTTCTATTTTTATAGTATATTTACAATATTATCTATTTGGTTATTAATTTGTTAATTTATTTTGTTTCTTTTCTAGTAACTGATACCTTTATATTTTTCTTGTGTTACCTTCTTTAACTTCTTTCACATGAACACCATCATGTTCTTTGTAAACCTGATTTCTAGTCAATGGACCCTTTTGTGGGGTTTTGTGCCGTATGAATTGGGTTCATCTTCGGAATAATAATAATAATTAATAAATAATAAATAATAATAATAATAATAATAATAATAATAATATAATAATAATAATAATAATAATAATGAATTAATTAATTAATTAAAAAATCCTCATAGTAGCATGAGACTTCAAATGGAGAAACAAATCCACAGTTATGTAAATGTACATATATTTTTAATATAATAATAATAATAACAGAGAAAAAATCCAGTTATGTATGGGTACAAATATATTTAGAAATAAATAACTAGATTTGTTTCACCATTTCAAAACTCATGCTACTATGAGTGTTTTTAGTAATAATAATAATAATAATAATAATAATAATAATAATAATAATAATAATAATAATAATAATAATAATAATAATAATATCGTGAAAATTTCAAATAAAACAATTCATTATAAGAGCGAAAACCGTCCTTACAATGACGTTAACAAGACAATAGAGTAAAAAGAGAACGCTTTATGATCGAGTGTCATCAAAACAGAATCCCCACTACTTCAAAGGCGTCAGAGATCGCATAGAAAACGAGATCGCATAGAAAACTGCTCTCCTTTTAAGCCCCTGGTTTAGAAATCCTCCCAAACAACAATCGAAGAAGCCAGAGGCAATTTAGAAAAGTTTGAGATCCAATTGGTTTCCTGCTGACTTTGACATATCGCCTTTCCGGCCTGATTGGAGCAGAGGTAAAATGTGATCGAAGTTTTCCGGGAGGAAATCTTTTATAACCTCGTTTCCCGAACTGTTGTGGAAACATTGGAGTTGTCTGTCCTCCTCAGAAAGAGTTTGTAGCAGATTTCTTCATACCTCTTAGATTTGTTCTCAGAGGTAACATCTGTCAACTTCTGAGGTTTTCTATTTGTAGGGAAATTGATTGTTCTATTATTTTTTATAACATATTTCTTTATTTCCTGACATATTTGTCTGCCAACTTCTGATTTATTTTTTGTGGGGAAATTGATTGTTCTATTATCTAATTTTTATAAAAGATTTCTCGACTTGCTATTTGATTTGTTCTTGCAGATAACATCTGCCAACTCAGGTTTTTATTTGTATTTTTTTTTTATTTTTAGCATAATTGATTATTATTTCTTTTACACTTACTTTTCAAACAAATATGCATATGCTGTAAATGCATATGTTGTATATGCGTATGTATATACAGCACACCACTTAATGTGAAAATGAAAATAATGAGCAGCACAAAAGAGATATGAATGAAACACACACCTCATATTTCAACTAAAGATCGTGCCAGTATAATTATCGTTAAACTGTGTAAATTCAATGCCACGCAGAGCGAGGCAAAGATTCTTAGTGAGAAAACGTTGATAAGGAGAAAGAAAGAATCGAACATCAGTGTCTTGAATATCATCAAAGGAGAGAAACTTGTCCAAATTCTTGTCGATTCAATAACGTATCAACAATATGCTGCGTAGGGGTATATACTACAATATATATATATATATATATATATATATATATATATATATATATATATATATATATATATATATATATATATATATATATATATATTTATATATATATATATATATATATATATATATATATATATATATATACATATATATATATATATATATATATATATATATATATATATGTATATGTATAAACGTACACATAGCATGATAGTGTTGTGCCTTATCTATACTGCGCTCTCTTGAAAACGTATGACCCGACTGGGACACCCAGAGGTATGAATATTTGATAAGAAGCTGAAATGTTTCCCCGCAGAGTGGATAAGATCAAGGGAGGGGAATATTCCTTCCAGGAATACTCTCGAAATGTTCCCGGAAGGCTGGAATCTTTACATTATCAATGACTGACTGCTATTATAGGCTTCCTTGGACTTCTATGAAACTGATTCGAGTTTTGCTATGAATGATTTGTTTCAAAGAGATGTTTTGCCACATTATTTTTTCGCTATTAATATTTTGTGTCACGGCGCCCACACGCCCTAGTGAGCTATGCATATTCATAGGCACTGCAATTCACTCCTATCTTCTCAGCTGGCAATTTTGTTGATGTTTAAATTTCCCATCATCCTGATTCAGTAATAAAATGGTAATTTCCTTTGTTGAAAACATGAGATGTATTCACTTTTGAGAGAAGCATGAAGCTAAGGAACTAACGTAACTTATTACTGAATAATCTTTGTTCGAATCGTAAAAGTACAGGTACTACAAAATGTTTATTGTTCGGGCTAATTTCTTTGTTAAGAACAGCACTCTTTCTAATATATCTCGTCGATAATTAGAGTCAACAAAGAAGGGGTTTGTCAGACTGAAGGAAAATCATTAATCTGGAATCTCGTCGCTTTTGTCTTCAGCAATGCAATGCTTTCGCTTTTCAGCGGTAATCCCTCATATCGCGGAAGGAAGCGTCATTCCGTCATTCTAGAGTCAAGATATATTCATTATATTTTATTATAAAACCAACTTACACAGTGAAAGGAAAGTTATATGAAAAGGTGATACATAAATAAATAAATAAATAAATAAATAGATGAATAAATAAATTTATAAGTAAATAAATATGAGGGGAAAGAAAATAAAACTGATACGCCTAAGTTTCAGGAGACGTCAGCAATCTTAAATAGTCAAGCTGTTCTCCTAATTGCAGGGGAAAAACGATTATTGAAGGAGCTGACATCAAATTGGCTGTCAGCTACTTCCGCTCCTCGTCCTCCTGTCAGAGAGCAGGAAACCCTGATAAATATGTCAGAGTAGAACATCCTGACTGCTTATCTACAGTGCATCGTTATGCTGTAACCAGTTATAATGAGTAAAAATCCACAGTTATGTTTATGAGCAAGACTGTATTGATCAAAATACAGAAATGATTAAGAAATGGAGCTTCCGACCGTTTGCTGGACGGTAATTTCAGACATCGGAATAAAAATTCTTGTATTTCTTCAACAGATAACAACTGGCGAAGTTTTGTAACAGTTTGAGAAAACATCGAACAATCTTTTGATGTTTCCCCACACTGTTTTTGAAATTCGTCAATTTATATTTTTTCAGAAATGCACGTGTTTAATTTTCTTGGCTGAAGAGGACCTTCGTGAAACATTCTTGCTCATATACATAACTAAGGATTTTAACTTATTATCCTGACTGCT
>NC_087211.1:16764616-16787047 GCF_015104395.2 Macrobrachium nipponense | reverse complement strand
TAAAGACGAAAAGAAACGTACCCAGGTACTAGTTAAGACAAATAAAACGAAAACTTTAAAAGACAAATTCAGTAATTGTCAAGGAAATATACGTATAAATGGAATATTGTTCATGAAATGATTCCAAACCCGAATGTCAATACCCATATATTAAATTGTGACAATAAAATAGAAAAGGCTGAGGAATTTAATGAATATTTTTCGAACGTTGGAAAGACGGCTTATGAGAAATCACAAGAGAATATTTCATGATAATCATAGAGACCAGATACCCGTAAATAACGAATCAACTGAAGATGTGATTAGCTTTTTCAGACCTCAGCCAGTTGATGTTAATACAGTTATTCTCACAGTTAAGAATTTAAATGACACAAATTCAGTAGGATCAGATGGAATAGCCCTTCGTTTCATTCGAGATGCGTTACCTGTAATAGCCTTTTATTTAACAATAATAGTCAATACCTCAATAGTAACTGGTATTTACCAGATGGATGGAAGCTGCCTCATGTTGTACCATTTTACAAGAGTGGCGACCCAGAAAACGTTGAAAAAAACTACCGACCTATATCTCTTTTCCCATTTTGTCAAAAAACTATTAGAGAAAATAGTAACAAATACAATTACTTGAATATCTTGAAACAAAAAATAAATTATTGTCCTCTTACACAATATGGATTTATTTTAGGCCTCACCTGTCTACTGAATGGCATTATCTTAAGCTATCGGAAAGGATTTATAAAAAAATATTGACAATCAAAAGATAAACTTACTCATATTTGTTAGATCTTTCAAGGCATTTGATAGCGTTAGCCACGAAATTTTTGTTAAATAAGTGTAGGAAAATGAAAATAGATTCTTTTTGGTTTAGTAAACTACTTACACAAAATCGTTTTCAAATAGTCAGACTAGATAATACCATCTCTTCTCGTAAACAAGTACATTTTGGAGTCCCCCAGGGCTCTATTTTAGGCCCCGTGCTCTTTCTTATTCATATCAATGATATGGCAGTTTTTATACAGGACTACTTCAAAAATATGGCAAAATTTTTAGAAGACTATCTTCTCGTACAATATGCAGACGACAGTCAATTTTTAATTGGAGGTAGTATAAAATGATATACCCACTCTCATCACAAAGGCAGAAGCTATATTAGAAGCAGGACGTGCGATATTTTCAACTAAAATGGTTAAATGTAAATGAATCAAAAACTAAATAATCATGGTACAAGGCAATATGTATCACAGATCCCATTAGATACCGTTCTAAACTTTAATGGCCATCAAATTGAAAGAAGTGTACACGTAAAAATAAAAAATAGGTATTTATTTTGACCAATATATGCTTTTTGATGTGCACGTATCTGAAATATGTAGAAAAGTAAATGGAACCTTAATATATTTAAACAGAATTAAAGACAGATTCGATATTGACATGAGGGCGATGGTAGTTCAGTCGCTTGCACTGAGCATAATAAATTATTGCTTAAAGATTTGGGGAACTACTACTAAACAACAATTACAACGGGGGTTCAAAAACAAACCACAAAATTTTGCGGCAAAAGTAGTTGATGGTAAGGCCAAAAATCATGACCATGCATCACCAATTTTTAGATAAATTTAGAATGGCTAAATGTTGAACGAAGGATTAAATTCGACATTTGTGTAGGAGTTTTTTAAGTTATGCGAAGTTTAATACCAATTTGGCTTTTTAAGTTTATAAACAGATTGGAGCTGGTAGAGGGACAGACGAACGAGACAAAACAATGACCTGTATATACCGAGAACCACCACAGACCTTGGGAAGTAGATGCTTTACGGTACGAGGACCAACGATGTGGAATACCCTACCTGAGTCATTGAAAACAACGGCGAATCTCGACACTTTTAAAGCAAATCTTAGGAAATATATGTTTTCTACAAGATTTTAGTTAGAAACTTGTGGATTGGTTTTATGTATATATGTATATCTGTTTTCAATGTTTTTATGGTGTCTACTTAATTTTGCACCCAGTATAGAATTTTAATGAGTTTTACTATTATTAAATTATTTTTCTATTTTAAAGTCATATTAATGCAAGTAGTGTACCAAATGTATTTTAGTTGCTAGTCAAATAATTTCTATAAAAGCACTATTCATGTAAATGTTAAATTTTAATGTAATCATAAGGAAATAGAGAAATATCAGATAATCACTATATGTTGTTTCGTATATTAATGTATAATACCCAATGTATATAATATTGGAAATAAAGTATTTATTATTATTATTATTATTATGATCCTGATGAGAATCAGAAAGTAATGATCATTTCCTTACCTCTTATACGCCCACTGCTCAGAAATGTGAATTTGGTGACTACTTCATACCCAGATAATGTCCACCAATACTTTGCCCAAGACACCTTACGAAAACTTAAAAAAACTAAGAAAATGTAAAAGGTAAAGAAATAAAATGAATCATGAAAAGTTAGAAAGGCAAAGGCATAAAAAATCATGAAAATGTAAAAATGTAAAACGTAAAAGTAGAACAATTCACGAAAAGGTAAAAAGCCAAAAACTGAAGAGTGCCCAAAGGGGCCACTCGCCCTCCAGTGCCATAAGACTCGACAGCTAACTCTTCCCTTTTAATAAATTTTTAGATTAACCTCTTTAAGAGCGAAGGGTCAACCCCACCCCCGCCCCCAGCAGCCCCAGAGAACTGTAGGGGCTGGGGTTGTGGGGGAGGACAATCTCTTGACTCAAAATGCCCACTAATTATTATGATAAAAGGCTGATTTTCCAGGTCCAGCCATAGGGCCGGAGAAGAAGAATCCAGATGTGGACGAGAGGTCTCGAAGATATGGATGCTTTGTCATTGTCGCTTGCATTACCTCTCTCTCTCTCTCTCTCTCTCTCTCTCTCTCTCTCTCTCTTCCCCTGTAAGTTTACTTTCGGCTTCTCTTTCTCTCTCTCTCCCTTTTCTTTTATACATTTCCCACTAGTTTCTCTCTCTCTCCCTCCTTGTATGCTCTCTATTGGTCAGTCTGTCTGTCTGTCATCTCCTGGTCGTTTCCTATTGGTCTCTCTCTCTCTCTCTCTCTCTCTCTCTCTCTCTCTCTCTCTCTCTCTCTCTCTCCGTTTTTGTTTAGTTTTTTCCTTGCAGTTATCAAACAATATTCACCAGATTTATATCTGAACCTGACTGAACTCTTCAGTAAATGAAATAGATAGATTGATAAATAGACAGTAAACAAACAAAGAATTAAAACTGGTGGAATTTTCATCTGGTAGAATTTCTTAAGTGTGGAATTTCTAAGCACAGAAAATCATTTCATTTACGAAGCTGGAGGTCTCACGGGTATCTCCAGTTTTTGTTTCAGAATCCTGCATCTTTGAGCCTTGAATATTTCTGTGACAACAACAACAAAAATAACAACCTTTAAACGAAAACAATCAAGTCTTAGTCAGTTCCCTTTTCGTTGTGGCTATTAATGTCATATTTTCTTTCTCCTTTATTTTCCTCTGTTCATACCGAGTGGATTAACAGCGTTCAAGGAGAGAAGAAGAAAAATAATATCGTATTTTGTTTCGTTGTTCTCCGTAACTCATGCGAGTTTTTCACTTATTCAGCTAATCCTCCAAGAGAAAACGTCTCATGTTGGTGCCGAGCACCTGTCAGCTCCATAATTCACTCAAGACTAAATTCCATAATCTCTTTAGAGGCCGTCTGGAACATGTTTTACGGATGGTAACTTAGGCCAGAGGCATCCTCTGAGAGACTGTTTTCTTTCCTGACGTGCTTTCTGTTTTCCTTATTTTTTGTTGTTGTTTTTTGTTTCATAAGGTCTTGCTTCCCCTTTGAAATAAGGACTGGTGATGATCTGCAATTACGGAAAGGATGTTGTATTACTTTACTGAAGTGGACATCATTTATGCCACGTAGAAGATTGGCATAAGTAGTAGTTTGTAATCAGATTTACTGAACAGCAGCGCCAATATGCAGGGAATACGCCTCGCTGTCGAACTTCTGAAGCAACTTGTTTTTAACAATTTTCCACATTTTGTCTCTAAATGCTGTAAAAATTAAATAATGAAGGACAACCAAAACTGTACTGCAGAATTCTATAAAACTAGCTATTTGAATTTAGTGAACGCTGAGCATTGCATAAAGGGTCATTTGCATGACTGAATATCAAATATTATTTAAGTTTGTCTTATTTCCACAGTTCTGTCTAGTGATCATGTATGAATGAAGTTCTATACTTTCCGTTCAGTGATTTCGGCTCTTGTCAACTGATGAAATATATATCAGATACTTACAACAATTAATCTGAAATTATTGAAATAAATGGATTGAAACAAACCTACAAATTTAACTTCGATTTTTTCGTTTCAGTTGAGCAATTTAAGTGAATTATGATTTTAGGCGAAAGTCGAGTGCCACCATTTTAAATTTCTTTAATTGCAGAAATAATGGAAAAGAAGCAAAAGTACTGACGGATCTGAAGACGACTTCCTGAAGCAATATTCTTCTGCTACATTGAAAGAGGAAATAAACGTGGGCTTACATTTTAATCTTGGTGCCATTACTGCACTCGTCTTCCAAGTATCAGAGGTAACATGCTTCATTTACATTTATATCGAGAGAGAGAGAGAGAGAGAGAGAGAGAGAGAGAGAGAGAGAGAGAGAAAGAAGAGAGTATTAACCATTATCATCTTGCACACTTTCTTCCACGCATTTATTCATCTAATACTGAATTAACATCATCATCTTGCACATTCACGCGTTTATTCATTTGATACATAAGATAGTTTTCATTCACTCTTGCATTTGATAACAAAAAAAACAAAACAAAAAACGTGAAAACTCAACGCTCCGGATTCAGTTATATGTGGAAATTAAACTGCCAACTATTATGATCTGTATCTCTATGCGAACATGAATCACAGTACGTTAACGAAATTATACCTAAATTATTTTCTTTTGTGTGCAATATATATATATATATATATATATATATATATATATATATATATATATATATATAATATATATATATATATATACATATATATATATATAATATATATATATATTATATATATATATATTATATATATATATATATCAGACACAACCAGAAGTGGCCCTTTTTCATTTATGTTCTCCACAGGAGGGAACAATTCCAGTATGATTCCCGTTCCCGGATTCCCATGTTCTGGTATATCTCACTCCGGGACCAACAACAGCGGGACCAACAGCTTTTCGTCCCAATTTCCACAGGCCCTCTTTTCGCTTCGGGAATGGGTCCTGCGTAACACCCCCCCCCCCCCCCCCCCCCGCGTTAAACACCCCCCCCCCCCCCCTCTCTCTCTCTCTCTCTCTCTCTCTCTCTCTCTCTCTCTCTCTCTCTGTTTCAGTCTGTCAGACTAACAATATTGCAGTCTCTCTCTCATCGTCATTATCATCTGATGATCCTCATTAACATTCATCTCTCTCTCTCTCTCTCTCTCTCTCTCTCTCTCTCTCTCTCTCTCTCTCTCTCTCTCTCTCTCTCTCTCTCTCTCTCTCTCTCTGAGAGACTGTCTGGCAATCATTCCTTGTCATCGGCTTCTACTTTTGCTCACTGGAGAGCAACATCCACTCCCCATCCCCCCTACT
Organism: Macrobrachium nipponense; assembly: GCF_015104395.2. Taxonomy (NCBI): domain Eukaryota; kingdom Metazoa; phylum Arthropoda; class Malacostraca; order Decapoda; family Palaemonidae; genus Macrobrachium; species Macrobrachium nipponense. The sequence continues at coordinate 16,781,407 of NC_087211.1, read as the reverse complement.
TCTCTCTCTCTCTCTCTGACAGTCAATCTTTCTCATCATTTCCCAGTTATAATTAACTAAACACTGAATGAGACATTTTCTGTTTGCTGTTTTGTGCAAAAGGATTCTGCATTCAAGGAGAAGCTCCCGTTTTACGCAGAGCCATTTCCGGGCTGGTCACTGCCAATTCCGGTCGCTGCTTTCGAATTCACGTGCGAGCGAGACGTCTCGGCTGCTGGATTGGCTTCAGACTTCGTTGATGACAAGTTTTGGATTTGTAATAAATTTCGCAATTTTTTTTATCGCTACAATTTTATTTCTAAGGGATACCAAGTTGAATAACTCACTTTTCAATAACTGTGTCATGTTACAAAATAAATAAAAAAAAATTCACTTATTTGAAATTCATTAATTGTAGAAACATCGAAAGCTGCAGCTCTTCATATATAGGTGTTCCATAACTGCATCGTTAAAAATAATGTAAAATTCATAAATGTGAAAAAAGGGAAGCTAAATAAATTAAAGAAACATCTTAAGCTGCCGCTCTTTATGTGCAGGTGTAATACTTTTAAAAAGGATTAAAATCTTTTTGTTTCTTAGCAAAAGAAGAAATGGATGAAGGTATCACTTTACGACTAAAGAAACATGCAGCAATTTTACCATGGAGCCACTGAAAGGTAGCGAAATTACATATATACTGGCTCATTATTATTATTATTATTATTATTATTATTATTATTATTATTATTATTATTATTATTGAGAAGATGAACCCTATCCATATAGAACCAGCCCACCAAAGAGGACACTGACTTGAAATTCAAGCTTTCAAAGGAATAAATTTATGGTTGGTTCATTTTAGGAGAGAATTAACACAAAGTAATAGGAAATACAGAAAGAAGAGTTAACTTATCAACATGAAAAGTAAGTAAATGAACAATTCTATATATAAATAGAGAGAGATGTAAGGAGATGGAGTCTCGACAATGAAATATGAAAACAGAAAAGAAAACTCAGTGGACGGGAGAGATCTGGGTTAACAGGGGAGTGGATATAGGACATTTGCGACAGCTGGGGTCGCATTTTCGCAGTTTAATAGTTCAAGTGACAAGGAACGGGAAAAATGGCGAGGAGTATTAGTGAAATAAAGTCCAAAAGTAAATATGGCACTAAGGCTTCCACTCCTGGACATTCAGAATGAAAAGCATCAAGCCTGCACTTTGCTAAACTTTATCAAAAGGAACAGCAACCTGCAGTCATTCTCATTTCATTTGAAGACGCATAAGCGGTGGTAGGCTTCGCACGCAGAAAACAAAAAATAAACATCCTCTGTTTTCTGTCTGTAATATCTTCTTCGGTTTTCTAGCTGCATTCTTCTCCTTCGGATGCCGAGGGATTTTTCTTTCATCTCCTGACATCCGGTTCATCTTACGCTCGAGATGCTCTGACCTGTGTGAAGAGGATGGACTCTCGATCATCCTCCTGCTGCTACAAAGCAGCATCAGCGACGACGACGATAGATCTCTCACTCTTTCCTTGTCCATCTCCTTATCTGTTTCTCCTATCCGTTGATTTTACGCACACAAAAACTCGCGCATAAAAGTACGGAAACACACGAAGGTGTAATGTGAAAGGAGCGAAGGACCTCATTCTTGATAACTTCAAGGTCACAGGTATAGGAAAACCAAATTTAGGATAATAAGCGCTGGGACGTATGAGGTCATTCACAGCTGAAAGGAAAATAGGCATAGATATTTGAAAGGCGTAATATGAGTAAAACCTCACAATTACACTATGAAACAACTGTCAAAAGAGAGTGGAGAGTAAGATAGAAGAAAGGGAAAATGAAGGGAGGTACAGCAAAGGGAATGAAAGGGGTTGCAGCTAGTGACCGAAGGGACGCTGCAAAAAACCTCATGTAATGCCTACAGTGCATTACGTGAGGTGCACTGATGGCACTACCCACAACGGTGTTGAAAATATAGGATAAGGGGATAAAACATTGATCTAATCTAACCTTTACAATCTAGATCTTGGTTTGACAATTCCATGTTGCAAAAATCACGTAGAATATTTTCATTATGTCGCCCAATATATTTCTGCGCAGAAAACGATTAGAGAATTCATGTGTAACATGAAATTAAATAACCACCTCATTAGTACAAAGACGAACTGCGTAAGAATGGAATACCAATGAAAGCTGTTGTCTCTCTAGAGGAATATTGAAAATTATTATTTACATTAAGACAGTAGGCAAAGCAGTTTCCCCTTTTTAATAATATTTTAGCAGCGATGTCACCCCTGTTGGGGGTTAGTGTTTTCAGTGCACCTCATGCGTTGCACTATAGGCATTACTAAAGGGTTTTTGCAGCGTCTCGTTACATATAATTTAAGGGAAAGGAATGACAGAGAGAGAGAGAGAGAGAGAGAGAGAGAGAGAGAGAGAGAGAGAGAGAGAAGGTGTGTCTGTCATTGAAATTATGATTTTTGTTATCATTGTCCTTTGTTACTGGTGATGTCACCCGTGCCAGAGAATTGAGGCGGCTGAAACCGCGGGGTAAGTGGGCCGTCCCTAATTCCACATAATAGATATCCATTTGCCGCATCGTTCCCCTGTGGAATTATTCCATTGGATAGAAATAAGCTCCATTTATTGCTGAATGAGCACAGCCCTTGATTTCAGTTGTTCAGCCGGAAAATTGCTTTTGTTGTTAGTAATTATATCGCTATTAAGTTCGTGGGTGGATGGGAGAGTAATATTTTACCTCAGAGCTCAACTGCTGAGGAAGAATTACAATAAAAGTATACTGATCACGATAAAAAAATATATCTATTCTTGATTTTCGACATTCCGATAACCACACTTCTAATTAGCAGTTAATATGGGTATTGCTTTTTCTAGTAAATAATATTTCAGTGTTTACAAAGATTAGTACTCACTTTAAAGTGGCTTCTGATTCGTAATAACCATCAGATAGTCTCGGCGTTATGTTAAACCACTATGACATCTGTATAGAAGGATATGAAGGGAAGAATTCATTGTGCAAAAATCATTTGCCATATACGAAAAAATGACCTCGCATTCCGATGAGTTTTTCGGGAATATCTCTGTCATGAATGACGGATATTTCAAAGCCATAATCAGCCACCTCTCTCCTATGATCGTTGTGTAATGGAGTATAATATAAGATTTATACCAATGACATATGATGAGGTCATTCAGCGCTGAAAGGGAAATTGAGAGTAAAGGATGTTTTAAGGTGTAACAGGAGGAAAACCTCAACGCAGCTGCACTGTGAAACAATTATTGGACATGGCTGCGGTAAGATAGAAGAAGGAAGACCATGAATCGAGTTCCAGTAAAAAGAATGAAAGGGGCTGCAGCAAGAAGCCTAAGGGACGCTGCAAAGAACCGTAAGTATAATGCCTACGGTGCACCGCGTGAGGTGCACTGACGGGGCTACCCTCCTTAATTAAGGGGTCTGTGAATATGCAACGATCAATTGAACACATCCTCCACCACCACAACTGTACTGGGCAGCTGCAGCCTTCCATCGGTTTATTGGATTCCTCTCTGAGTTTCCGAGGCTCCTCTATCGACGTCAAGTGGCGACAGATTTTCCGGGAAATTATTTTTGACGAAATATAGATTGGCTCCTTCTGCCAGTCAGGTGTAACGTTCTTCTAGGGATATGTCTCTGCTGTTTGGTCTATACTGATTGAGTTTTAGAGGTATTTGGTACAAGTGTAGACAGTTAATTACATAAATAAATATTTGTCTGTAATGGAAGCATTTAAAGTATGAAAATATAGACAGGATAAGTTATAAGTAATTTTAGAAACATGAATGCTCTAAAGTAATTCCTTTCGAGATATATACTTACTAATGAAAACAAATTTAAAAATCATATGAAAAAAAAAAAAAAAACAGAAAAAAGTTGTACCAGAAATAAAGCGAAAACAAAACCACTCAGAAGGCAGCCTGCATCTACCGAAAACAATTTTCAATGGATAAATAATCTTGGAATAATGAATACGTGTAACGATTAGATAAGAGCTCTGCTCTTGAGGGAAATGATTTCAACCACAGAACTCACACGCTTGGTAAAAAAAAAATCCTTATCTCAACTCAATCTAGGAGTAAATGACCAATGGAGTATAACTGTACATAGTGTGACCGGAAGTCCTTAGTAAAAATCCTACAGTTACAGTACGTATATGAGTACGGTTGTATTTACCAAACGACAAAAATGATTAAAAACGAGAACTTACGAACGTTTGCACGAATGATCTATTCAGCCAACTCAAGATCATATTTTGTAAATTTTTTTTATTTTGCCAAATACAGCCTATCTCATATACATAACTGTTGAATTTTACTTATTAATTCTATAACAGTTTAGAATTATGATACTGAGTTTAGTACCAATATTCACTAGTACTTTCCCCTCATTTGCAGATGTCATTGGCCAATGTGATGGATTATCATAACGATGACTGCCGTCGAAATGGACGGGGAACTCTCTCACACCTGGGAATCGTGAAAAATGGTACCAAAACCAGATTGATGGGCTCTTTCTCTCATCCGTATGGCCGTGGTATACAAGTTACATTATCATTTATGATGATTATCGATGCTCTGTATCTGAACTCTATTACAGCTCAGTAGAGTGCGTTAGTTGTAACAGATTTTGGAAGGCTTCTCGTGGATAGAACTTTAAAAATTTGGTCAGTTGCAAAAGTCGACTTCGTCTTTTCCACTCCAGTGATCATATCGTTTAGAAATATTTTTGACACTCTTGGGATAATTTTTTATATATTCTCCATCATATCTGTAATGGAATTTCACCCAGCCTTTTTGCCGTATTTCGATTTGGCTAGGAATGATGTTTCCGTTGTGAAACAGATTCATATCTTCTTTGCTATCATGAACAGACTGCAATAAAATTTCCTGGGGAATCTTTCTAGGTTGACGAATTGGGACAATCACTCGTGTCCCTTCTACCAACCATTCTCCTTGTATTTTTATAATATATTTACAATAATATCTATCTGTTAATTAATTTGTTAATTTATTTTTTCTTTTCTAGTAACTGATAGCTTTATAGGTTTCTTGTGTTACCTTCTTTAACTTCTTTCACATGAACACCATATTGTTCTTTGTAAAACTGAATTTCTAGTCAATGGACCCTGTTGTGGGCTTGTGCCATATGAATTGGGTTCATCTTCGGAATAATAATAATAATAATAATAATAATAATAATAATAATAATAATAATAATAATAATAATAATAATAATAATAATAATAATAATAATTAATTAATTAAAAAATCCTCATATTAGCACGAGACTTCAAATGGAGAAACAAATCCACAGTTATGTAAATGTACATATATTTTTAATAATAATGATAATAACAGAGAAAAAATCCAGTTATGTATGGGTACAAATATATTTAGAAATAAATAACTAGATTTTCACCATTTCAAGACTCATGCTACTATGAGTGTTTTTAGTAATAATAATAATAATAATAATAATAATAATAATAATAATAATAATATCGTAAAAATTTTACAATGACGTTAACAAGACAATAGAGTAAAAAGAGAAGGCTTTATGATCGAGTGTCATCAAAACAGAATCCCCACTACATCAAAGGCGTCAGAGATCGCATAGAAAACTGCTCTCCTTTTAAGCCCCTGGTTTAGAAATCCTCCCAAACAACAACCGAAGAACTCAAAGGCAATTTAGAACAGTTTGAGATCCAATTGGTTTCCTGCTGACTTTGACATATCGCCTTTCCGGCCAGATTGGGGCTGAGGTAAAATGTGATCGAAGTTTTCTGGGAGAAAATCTTTTATAATCTCGTTTCCCGAACTGTTGTGGAAACATTGGAGTTTTCTGTCCTCCTCAGAAAGAGTTTGTAACAGATTTCTTCATCTCCTCATAGATTTGTTCTTAGAGATAACATCTGTCAACACCTGAGGTTTTCTATTTGTAGGGAAATTGATTGTTCTATTATTTTTTATAACATATTTCTTTATTTCCTGACATATTTGTCTGCCAACTTCTGATTTATTTTTTGTAAGGAAATTTATTGCTCTATTATCTACTTTTTTATAATAGATTTCTCCACTCACTAATTGATTTCTTTTTAGAGAAAACATCTGCCAACTTATGAATTTTTGTAGCATAAATGATTATTCTGTTGTTTTTTTCAGGAAATATATCTTTTACACTTTTCGAATAGATATGCATATGTTGTGAATGCATATGCATATCCAGTACACCACTCACTGTGAACACGAAAATAATGAGAGCACAAAAAAGATATGAATGAAATAGACAATTAATATTTTAACAAAAGATTGTGCCAGTATAATGATCGTTAAACTGCGTAACTTGAATGATATGCAGAGCGAGGCAAAGATTCATAGAGAAAACGTTGATAGGGAGAAAAAAAGGAATCGAACATCAGTGTCTTGAATATCATCAAAGGAGATAAATTTGTCCAAATTCTTGTCCATTCAATATTGTATCTAAAATATACTGTAAAAATGTATATACATATCATTTACACACACACACACACACACACACACACACACACACACACACACACACATATATAGGTATATAATATATTATATAATATATATATATATATATTTTACACACTACACATGTACCACGCACACAAAAACATAAACGTACACACCATAGCATGACAGTGTTGTGCTTTATCTATATTGCGCTTTCTTGAAAACGTGTGACCCGACTGGTACATCAGACGTATGAATATTTGATAAGAAGCTGAAATGTTTCCCCACAGAGTGGATAAGATCAAAGGAAGGGACTACTACAGGTTTCCTTTGACGTCTATGAAACTCCTGATTCGAGATTTGCTATGAATGATTTTAAAGAGATGTACTAACATATTATTTTCACTTGCAATATTTTGTGTCACGGCGCCTACACGCCCTAGTGAGCTATTCATAATCATATGCACTGCATTTCACTCCCATCTTCTCAGCTGGCAATTTTGTGAATGTTTAAATTTCCATTCATCCCGATTCATTATAAAATGCCAATCTCCCTCGGTGAACACGTGAGAGAAGCATAAAGCTAAGGAACTAACGTGACTTCTTACAGAATAATCTTTGTCCGAATCGTAAAATATGTATTGTTCGAGCTAATTTCCTTGTTAAGAACATCAAGCATTCTTTTTAATTCCAATCCATCGATGATTGTAGTTAACAAAGAAGGGTTTGTCAGACTGAAGGAAAATCATTAATCTGGAACCTCACCACCTTTGTCTTCCGCAATGCTTTCGCTTTTAAGCGGTAATCCCTCATATCTCGGGAGGAAGCGTCATTCTAGAGTCGTCAAGATTTATTCATAGTCTTTCATTTTAATACCAGTTTTAGTTGGTGGTCTTATGCATTGTACCTTAAGGAACAGGGTTTTGAATTCATACGCCAGGCCAATCTCTTGATTAGGCTAGAATAGAAAATAAAATTTAACCTAAAGGCCAATACCTGGGACCGATGAGGTTATTCAGCGCTGAAAGTGAAATTGAGAGCAAAAAGGTTTGCAAGGTGTAACAGGAGGAAAACCTCAAAGCAGCTGCACCATGAGACAATTGCTAGGAGATGCTAAGCGCAGTAAGATGGAAGAAAGAGGATATGGATAGAGGTACAATAAAAGTAATGAACGGGGTTGCAGTTTGCGGCCGAAGGGACACAGCAAAGAACCTTGAGTCATACCTACAGTGCAAAGCGTGAGGTGCACTTATGGCAATACCTCCGGGGCCCCACTCCCCATGGGGATTAAGAAGACGAATAAATGTTTTCATCCGGGAGGTCGAATCAAAGAACAGAATCCTTGTCGTGAATGCGCTCGAGAGAGGCAATATGACAATTGCAGTGAAGGAAGGAAGGACAGATGCCCCGAATTCTCTGACGACCATCAGGAGAGATTCATTCCATCGACACCTCCCACTCTAAGCTCTTCAAACTTTCACTGTGAAAGCAATATTTGCGCAACTGCAGCCAATTTCAGGCCTTTGGAAAAGGCTAGAAACTTTGGTGCTGCTTCGGAGGCTAAGAAAAGTGAAATCTGGGAAGTGTTTATGCGAAAGCAAAACAGATCTTGGCGTAATGAAATTGGCTTCATCGAGAACACTCCATTTCGATCTATTTACCATATTATGAGAAATGGATATCATAAAGGAGATTCGGGTAAGCGACATTGTCAGATATGACCTCCACTTCCTTGTCAATGATACTCGAGTTTCTTTCAAAGATACAATAAGTTTTCAGATGTTTGGGTTTGGAAAAGACTTTGAATTCGCGTGAATCTCCCTTCATACACACACACACACATACACACACACACACACACACACACACACACACACCACACACACACAGCACCATATATATATATATATATATATATATTACACGTATATGAATATATATATATATATATATATATATATATATAGATATTATATATACACGTATATATATATATATATATATATAATATATATATATATATATACTATATATATATATAATTTCATGGATAAACATTATTTTTGCTTCCTTACGAACTCTCTCTCTCTCTCTCTCTCTCTCTCTCTCTCTCTCTCTCTCTCTCTCTCTCTTGATCCATAATTTCGTACCTCGGCTGCACTAAAAGCGCGCCTCCAAATTTCATAAGCAAAGTCAGCCAACAAGATATTTTTGATTCCGTAAAAGAAAACTGTCTCCTCCCCTCCCCCAGTTTCCCCCACCACCAGTGTTTTCCTTCCTGTCCCCCCGAGAGGAAGAGGAAAATAGAATTCCGGAAAGAAAAAGTTCGGCCGAATGAATCTTTCTCTAGAATATTTATTCATCCTGTTTTCACCTTTTGGAACTCGCTTCAAGAGGCATTATTTATTACTGAGCTCTCAAAGTGTCATATTTATGCGTGTTTCTTTATTTTGTCGTTCTGTTTTTTTTTATCTATTTTACTTAAAGAGTGCGAATTATATACACCCAGTTCCGGAAAGATATGGCGAAGTTCCATACCAAATCAACAAACGAAATGAGGGAATGACAACTGCGTAAAAGGTCCTATTTTCAGTTGCATTGTATTTTAGGCATCTGGCTCCCCCCACCCCCCCCCCCCAAACCCCACCCCCCACCCCCCAAACCCACCCCCACCCCCACCCCCAACCCCCCACGCCCCCACCTCTCCGCGCCATCCTTCATTTCTCCGATTTAGCTAAAGCGCTCTCCACAGAAAAATCTTTTTCTGAAGCCTTCACTGTTCTAAAAAGAAGAATACAACGCCACGAAAGAGGTTTAAAATTCATTGTAAAGCCGATTTCAGAATTGACATCACATGTAGCGCATAGTCTATGTTGCTGTATTTGTACAATACAGAACTCAAAGTAGGAGGACTTGAAGGTTGATCTCTCTGTAATGTTTTTATGATGAAACGCGGCCATATCTTCCGGACCCAAGGCATAACCACAAATTAGGCAGAGGAGCGTGATGACACACTGAGTCTCTTCTCCCCTTCACATTTACCGCCATTTGATAGCCATCGTTCACGGAGAAAAAACCCGATAATTATTGTTCATATTCCCTTAATTAACGCTCAGCATCAACCCTCTTTCCTTTACCCTCATTGTTGCTGATTTGTTGAACTAATTGCAGGTTGGGAAGAGACTATTTATGAAACAGATTGAAACAGATTTATGAAGAGTGCTGGCTCATTGTTAAACCCAGACAAAAACACAAAAACATATTCACACAACAGTGCATACGCATGTATTTAAAAAAAAAAAACAATCTCATTTAGATTTTATAATAGGAGAATACACTGTTACTATAAATGCGAAATTCCGCCATGACAACTTGCAATTGATCCTATTAATAGCTTGTGAAATAAGTTTGATTTGCAAGTCTATCAATAATAAATATATAAATCATTGATCATAACAAACTGCAGGAGCGGAGATACCTGAAGTCTCGTTCATTTTAATAGCAGAATTGTATTTTTACATTCTATCTTTATCTATATAATTCCTCTTATTACCTTTTTGAAATTGAAATTCATATGTTTTATGATTCATAAATTCTCCTCACCACTTTAGGGGCCATGAGTTGTATTTTTTCTTCTTGTTTTGACATCACAGCTGACTGGAAATGGAATAGAGAATTTAGGCCAAAGGCCAAGAGCTGGGATCAATGACACCATTCAGAGCTGAAACGGAAATTGCCAATAAGAAAGTTTGAAATGTGTAACAGGAGGAAAACCTCAAAGCAGTTGAACTATGAAACAATTGTAAGGGGATGGGTGAGGAAAGTAAGATGGAAGAAAGAGAATATGAAGGGAGGTACAGTAAAACGAATGATGGGGGCTGCAGCTTATGGCCGAAGGGACGCTGCACAGAACCTTAAGTAATGCCTAAGGTGTACCGCTACGGGGGGTATTTATAGTGTGAAATAATATATATATATATATATATATATATATATATATATATATATATATATATATATATATATATATATATATAATAAAAGGAGCCCATAAAAACACCAAAATGTAGAGAGAAAAAGTACTATATTTCAGAGACTGCTGTCTCTCTCTTCAGGTATATAAAAATTCCCACCTGGAGACGATTAAGAGAGTAACTCACACCCTTGGGAAATCCAAACCCTTTTGCATTACACCCTACCCAAATACCTTAGCCAAATCCCTGATTAAACGTCCAACAAAAGACATCGCCCAAAGACTCTGGGGTATATGAGATCCCATGCCAGGACTGTGACCAATCTTACATCGGATTACAGGTAAATCACTTCCCCAGAGATTAATACAACACAAACGGTCAGTTAGGTATGGACAACAGAACTCGGCTATTTTCAACCAATATAAATGAACATAAACCATAGAAAATAAACTGGAATATGTCACGTGTAATTTATAGCAGCAACTGCCGGTACAAGAGTCAAATGATGGAATCGGCCTTAATAAAAGAGAAGCAGGTAATGAACATCTCAAAAGGGAATTGGACATCGGACATCGTCGACGCAGTGTCATTCAACCAACGCTTAAGAAGATTAAAGGAAGATTATCAGCGTGACCTAAATTGGCTTACTTGTGGACGAATCTCTTGGTATAAATACCACCTTTTCTGTAAACTTTTCTCATTCATATACCTGAAGAGAGAGACAGCAGTCTCTGAAATATAGTACTTTTCTCTTCTACATTTTGGTGTTTTTATGGGCTCCTTTTATTAGATGGAATTCTGTTGTTACAGAACATTTTTCAGTACATATATATATATATATATATATATATATATATATATATATATATATATATATATATATTATATATATATATATATATATATATATATATATATATATATATATATATAGTATATATATATATAGTATATTTCACACTTTTCCTTCCTGCCGCCCTCGTGTCAGGGGAAAATGCCGTGGCAATTTCCACTCGTCTTTACTTAAGTTGGGTGACAGACAGCGTGATGGAAATCCATTTCAACTTTGTACTCAGTCAACTTCCTCTCCTGCTTGTACTACAAATGTCAACTTAAATTTGTCACGGCAACTCTTACATTACAGCTCCTATTCAGAAGTAACACGTTGAAACGAAATAGTACTCAGTTTTATTCGAGCCCTATACGTATATACTCAATCCCTTGAGTTTTATTCAAATCTTACCGTTGGGACAAATACACTCGCCAAAGTTAGAGTAAAACTTTATCGCCTATGAATGTAATATTATATATATATATATATATATAGATATATATATATATATATATATATATATATATATATATATATATATATATATATATATATATATATATATATATATATATATATATATATATATATGTAAGACCTAGGGTTTTGATTAATAATATATTGTTCGTGCATTCTCTGTAACCTGTGGAATGTGGAGGACAGTGCAGAGATAACGACCTGAGAATAGCTGATCAATGAGTTGCTAGGGGATGGCGTGAGATAAAAATGCTTAGTTCAGGAAAGTCAAATGTACGACAGTTTATGAACTCTTCCCAAAGTGCCTTTGTGAAATAAGATGCAGCTAGAACCGCGAGGCGCTAGCGAACTGTGTGTTCGTATGTGCGTGTGCGCTTCTATTCATAATGCCCAAGTTTAAGGGAAGACTTGCACAGACATTCGAGGAGGAAGGCGAAGCCATGATGGCAGATGCCAAAGTGTTTTTATTTATCAGTGAGTGATATTCCGGTTGGGAATGGGTAAGTGTTACCTTTACTTTAGCCAAAGGGGTGGCTTGTTTGATATCTTGTAAGATGTTCCATTTTATTAACTTTGTCTTTAAACTTGTGTGTGTACTTACCAGAATGTGTTCTGTATCTTTGGCAGATGGTTCTGGATTTCGGTGGGACAGAGTTCCCAGGGAAAGGTGTGACCTTTTGGGTGACTTGACAATGAGTTGTTTTAAGTTAGTCTGTAAGACTGGATTACTTAGTTAATCGACTTAGTTATTGTAAATAAACGTTATGTTATGATGCAACTCTCTCATTTTCATTACCTGTTAGAATGGAGAGAAAGAGGTGGAGAGAGAGAGAGAGAGAGAGAGAGAGAGAGAGATGTGGGGTGATTGCCGGGAGAGAGAGAGAGAGCCTGTCTGTGTAGTGGGTGTGGGGGTCTGCCTTCCGTTTCGTGTCCACGCTTACCGTATGAAATACATGGAGGTTTTTCCCACGTAATAGTGGTGGCATGGAGGGATAATTTTCTCCATGTTAATAGTGGTGTCAGCGGTTAAAAAGGGGATATAGAAAGTTTTCTTGCTTTTCTATGTCTAGGAACGCCAATGAAGAGATATGAGTGGCCAGTTAGAAAAATAAAAAGGGGCCGTGACTTAGCGATAGTTTCGAACGACAAAGCTTTGTGGGATGGAAAATCAAAATCGTTAAACTTGTTAGTTTTCAGTACTTAGTGGAAAAAATGAGAAAATGTCTGTCTGATTAAACTGTGCTAAAGGGAGGGAAGGATTTTTATGGGGACTCAGCATTTTCCCAGGGAGTCAGCCTGAAGCAGTGAGCGCACCCAGTGTGACTTTGCTTGTGCAATGACGAGTGTTCCGAGATACCTGTGCGGCGGTCGTTGTTATATCATACCGCGTTTTTACGAAGAATTCGAGTTCCTTTTGTTCCCATTATGAGTGGTGAGTGTTAAAGAACTATTGTTTATCAAAAAGGAGAGGGTTTTGTTTAAATATTTCAGGGTTATGGGATTGGTTCAAGAGGTCAAAACAATTTTTTCTTTCCCCATAGTGAAGTGTTTTCTTTATTTGCACGTGTTTATAATAGACGTATGCATTCGTCTTTGTTTAAAACATAGGAGTGTATTTTTCTATGCATGGGAACTGCTTATATAAGCATATTTGGCTTAGTGACACAGAGCGGCCACAATTTTAAGGGCTCAGCATATTTCTGCAGAGAGGCGCCTTGCATTGCGAGGGTACGGGCATCCCTTGGGAAGGTAGTTGCTATGGGTACACTAGCCTCATCGAGAGATAGTGCAGGGGAGGGTATTGCGAGATGGGGATACTACTGGTATGCCTTCGGCTGTTCTGCTGCTCGACTGAGGGGTTGTTCTCAGGGGGGGGGGGGGGAGAAAATTTTTTTGTCTCAGTGTGGGTGAATTCCCCCTTTTCCTTTTTTTTTCTTAGTGTTGGAGATGGGTCTGGCCTTGACATTGGATGCTAAGATATCAGCTGATTGATTAGTTGATGAAGTGAAATGCCCGTAGAGTCTTTTTTTAAGAAAAAGATATTTTTTTTCTCTCTCTTGGATGAAGAGAAAAGGAAATAAAGAGAATTTTTCTTTTCCGAAAATGAGGGGAAAAGTAGTTAACATGCACGGGATGTGTTATATGTTTCTTTGTGCCTTGAAAGACACAAATATAAGGGGGATACACAGATTATTTTTTATTGTGTTGGAGAAATTACTTTGAAATGCCGATGATTGGTGTTGTATCTGTGTGTGTGGCAAGGTGTTATGTCATGGTGTTGCATGCTGGAGAAATTGTATGTCATAAGATTCAGTATTACTGTTGTATGCTATTTGAATTTCACCCTTACTTGAAATCTTTGCAAGAGAATTATTGCTTTGGAGAGTTATTATTATTATTATTAATAATTATTATACTTGAGATGTGTCACGGGAGGTTTGCTTAAGTATAATTATCATTACGGGAGAATTGTTTTACGAGAGATTTGAGATATTTCATGGGAGATTATTTAATAATTATTACAGATAATTATTCAGGGATAATTATTACGATGAATTAATGGGAGAAGTCTTGTGTTAATTATTTGTTGAGTTTTTGTAACTTTGGAGAATATTTCAGTGATTCACGGGGATGAGTTTTGCTGAATCTTGATGAATCTGACTGAATCTTGGTGAATTGTGTGAAATTTTGCTGAATTTTTTGCTGAATTTTTGGAGAATGGACAAGCATTAACATTGGTGATAATTTTTGTACTGATACTGATGATTTTGATGATAGCAATTTTTTTGGTGATTTGTGATAATGATACTTCTGATACTGATTTTTTATGTACTAATACTGTGTTTTAATGCTATCAAGGGAGGTGAAATCTTTTGTGATTATGGGAAGAACTAACAACACATTATTTTAGTTTTTTTTTCTTTTTTATGAGTTCAGCAGATAATTGCTTGACATCTGGTGAGTTACGGGAGAGTTAATGGTGCCGATGATTTTTCTTTTCTCCTTTTTTGGAAGTTAGCCATCGCTGACACAAGTTTTTTACCATGGGTGAATTTGAATTTATTTTTTTTCTCTCCAGTTAGTGTGAATATTGTCTCAGTTCATGACTTAGAGTCATTTAAGAGAACGTGTTCGTGTTTTAGCTATTTGATGCTATAGAGTAATATAGGGGAGAATTTCTTGCATGTTTTGAATGCATACGTAATGGCACTACATTTTTTCTCTGGATATTTGTGTTCCAGAAATTGTGACTTTTCTTGCACAATACCCTTGTTGTATTTGTGACAACTTTGTGAGAGATAGGAAACTTGGTTAAGTTTTCTAATGGCTATGTCGTAGTGCATATGGAGAAGTCTTTGCTTAGACACTGTGAATTTGGAGTTCTGTTATAATGACTTGTGGCACATTGGTGGTTTTTTCTAGAACTTTCTAGACAGTTTTATTTGCCGAGTTTTTGCCCTTTTTTAGCAGTTATGCTAAATGGAGTGAGTTTTTATAGTTTTTACTATAACATTGAGTTATTCTCTGGAGAATTGGAGTTATAATTGAGATATAATTGAGATATATTATTTTGGAGATGGAATTGGAGGTATATATTTAATTGGAGTATATTTATTTTTGGAGTTTTATTTGAGATATAATATATGGGAGATATATATTTTTGGCCATTTTTGATATTTGCCAATGTGGTATGAGCTATGTTTAGTTCAATTATTTTGCAGCCATCTTTGTTGCAAATGGAGACACATATTTGGAGATTATGGGGCAATATTTGTGAGTGAGTGAGTTAGATGCCTTGAGTGCACATTTTTTGGAGATATATTATTGGAGCCTTGTTTTGTTCCACATGGAGTTATTGTGGAAATAGAGGTAAATATTTTGTATTTGCCGAAATAGAGGTGACTGTTCTCTATTCCTGGAGTGGTGTTTTTTTTTTCTACTGACATGTGGCTTTGGAGAAATAAGAGAATAATATAAGGGGGTTGGTTATTAACCAAATGGAGGAAATATTTTTATAACCGGAGGGTGTTACTATTGATATGATGTCTCATAATGGAGTTGGAATTAATCTTGGGCGGGTGACTCTCTTTTTTTTGTGGTTATGGAGTTTTTTTTTCGAGTCAAGAGAAGATTTCTGAGGTTCTCTTTTTTTTGATTTCGTGTCTATTTAGAGGCGAATGGCATTACGAGTCATGGAGAGTGTGTGCATTTTTATGTTCACAAGTGTGTTATTCTTGGAGAAATATAATTTGGGAAAAGTCATGTTGAGAGAATAAGTCTTCGAGACAAATTTTTGAACACATTAGTCATATCCTGGAGTTAATTCTGTGAAATGTGTCAGTTAGACCTTTTTTTCTTGAGAATCATGAGTTTCCAAACTTATGTGTCTTACTAGACAATTTTTTATTTTGTGCTGTTGTTTGAGCATGCGTCCGCAGGTGATTTTTCTGCTGACAAGCGATGATGAGCCTGATGTGCTGATTCTTTTCTTCTGATGGTGACAGATCAGAATTTTTGCAATATCTGGGAAATGTGGCTATAGCATTTCACGAAAGCGCATGTATGAGAGTTTGCTTTCTGGCAAATTCCATAACATTTACATGGAGCATTTGGGAAAACGCGGGAGTTATGCATATTATACATGTATTATGTATTTTTGTGATGGGGAAATCTACTTGTGATTATTTTTTTTTATTATTTTTCTTCCTTTCCTATGAGAGATATGATTTGGGGATTGAGCTTAAATAACATTTCTTTTTTGGACGGGAGATTTGATTTTACCGGGAGATGTGATTTTTCGAGGGTTGCTATTTACGTAAATGGGAGTTTGACATTAAGTCTCATTGGATTAATTATTGAGCAGTAAAGGGGTTTTTGCTGTTAAAAGTTGGAGGTTTTTACTGATTTTGTGGGTTGTCAGAACTTGAGAGAACATTTTTGGGTCTGGGTGTTACGTGATTCTTTTCTTTCTTGGGCTTGTT
>NC_087211.1:16747116-16757116 GCF_015104395.2 Macrobrachium nipponense | reverse complement strand
ATTACGTTAATTTGACTACCCTTCCTCCCCCTCAAAAAAAAAATTCAAAAAAAATTCAATTCAAATAGAATACATTTTTTTTAGTACCACAATCATAGTTACATACTAGAAGATAACCATATAGACAACTTAATCTAAAACATCCTGCAAGGAAAAAAAATAGAACTTAATCTAAAATATCCTGCAAGGGGAAAAACAATAAGGTTGGAAAGCAAAACGCGGAACATAATGAAACAGACTTAAGACAAAGCCCGAATCCATACAATCATTTTAAAACATGATTAAAATTGACTACCTTAAATATTAATTTTCAATACAAAAACCCCGAAGGGGAAATGAATGGAAGGGGCGAGGTGAGAAGAGAAATAACCAGAGGCTTACATCCTAAGAAAGGGCATCAGGGCAATACAGTTATCAACATCCCTTAAACATGTCTTAATACGTTAAAGGAAACTCTGCAGCTGAAGAGCCCAACGCTAGAATCCTCCCTGGTTAGTAAACCTTTCATTCACTTTCGATGAACACCAAAGGGTTATGGTCCGTCCAAATTTCTACGGGAAAGGAAAAACAATTTAGTTAAACATATGGGTTTGAAATTGAACCAAGGTACGAATTAAAGCTAGTGACCTCCTTTCTCGATGGTAGAATACCTTCTCTCAGCATCCAGCAACTTACGGGAACCTAAAGTAGGATACCTGGACGCACTTCACTAATTCACCATCTTCATGTCTTTTGAAAAAGTACTCCACCTATACCACCACATCACTGCATCATACAGCCGACAATAAACGGTTTTCTGAAAGTCCAGGAGACATTAGAATGGGGTTTAGACATCAAGACCAGTTTTCAAGTTTTTAAAAAAGATTTCCTCACATTGAGAAGACCATACAAACTTTTGTTCCCTTCTGCAATAGTTGGAGTAAGGGGCCTGGGAGCAATGGTCAGAGAAGTTCCGGATGAAATCGCCTATAATAACTACAACCCAACATACCTAAAATTCTTCCGGACCTCCCTAACATTGCCGCGGCCCTTTGCAAATTTAAATAGAGCCTCGAGGTTAGCTTGTTTTTAGGAGTAAACCGACCCCAAACCAACCTCGTGGAAACCTAGATAACTACAACCTTGGCTTTTACCAATTCACAATTTACTCAAATTTTACAACAAGACCAGCGGTTCCTCAAGGCCTCAAAATACCTTCTTTAAACCTCAACCCCAAATGAGTCCGCCCAGTCATTTGCGGTGAATAACAACCAAATCATCTAGATAAATTTTCTGTACCCTACCAGACCACACTTATAACTCGGTTCATCAAACCGCTGAAGGTACACGCTGGCAATTCTTCATCCAACAAGGCTATTACCTTAGCATTAGTAAAGCCCAAATGGGCGTTAACAAAAGCGGAAATCTCACGAAGATCGATCCGATATGGGGGAACCTACCAATACCCCTTTTAAAAAGATCCAATTTTAGTTATAAACTTAGCATGGGTCCGATCCGATCAAGACAGTCCTCGATACGAGGCACAGAAAGGGGAAAGAGTCCATTCTTTGTTTTATTAGCATTGACCTTTGCGGTAGTCCACCCACCAACATTTGGCCGAAACCTGCCCGTCAGCTTTCTTAACAAGTACAATAGGTCGGCTCCCCAAGGACTTACCTGAAGGTCTAATTAAATCAATGCTCCAACATATACTGTTTATCTTCCTTGCTCGACAAAGATCACGTTTTTTTCTGCGGATGTTTAGTCGATAAGGACTTTGTTTTGACTGGGGAAGCACTGCCCACCATCCAACATCGTGTTCTTTGGAAGCAAGGGTCGTTCTACCTGTGGAGAGGCCTGAAATAAGTCCTGAAAAAAAAAAAAAAAAGAAGATTTATTTAATTTTACCATGTTCATCCGTTCTGAATACCCTTTCCAGATTGCCCCAAACCCTTTTCTAAAGTTTCCAATTTTGCATATTAACTTGTAAGAGGGCATCTGAACGTATACACCTGGCAAAACAAGTCGGCTGGTGGTTCTTCTAAACGTGGGTTCTACAAAAACACTAGAGACACTGGCTCCTTATACTATAAGGCTAGGGGGGTACAAAGTTCTACCAACTGGTAAAGATTCAACTCTATTAATGGTGGAATATTCCGACACTTAACGTTTGGTCCCAGGAGCTTCCACTTCATAAGTTGACCGATCAGACAATTTCCGAAGTACCTTCCAAGGCCCCTTATTACCTAGGTTCCAGAAAATTGTCAGAGTCTGTTACTCAAAACCAAAACAAGCCTGCACTCCAGGCTCAAACGAAACGTGCCTTAACTCTTCTTATCATAATTTCCTTCATTGAGGCCTGAGACAACACCCAAATTGATCCCTGGGCAAATTTCCAGGCATCTGATTAATCTACTTCCTCAGGTGCCTCAACCGAACTCACCCACATTCAATACTTTCTTATGACTAACCTCTAGCAACTCATGGAAAATTTCTAGAGGACCACATACCTTATGTCAAAAATCAACTCAAATGGAGCTACACCTGTGGAAGAGTTGGGATGATTACGTATAGCAAAGAGAGCAAAGGGAAGACCTTTATCCCAATCCTCCCCTTGCTCATAACAGTATTTTTTTAGATAGACTTAAGGGTTTGGTGGAACCTTTCCACTACGCCCTGACTCTCGGGTGGTAAGGTACACTGGTAATGTGCTGAATGGCCAGTTCAGCACATTTACCTTTAAATACCTTGCTCGTGAAATTAGTGCCACAATCTGTTTGAATTTTACGAGGCAACCCATACCTGGAAAAAAAATTCTATTAGCTTCTCAAACACTACTTTGGATGTAATTTTCCTCATAGGAATGGAAGCTTCAGGAAACCTAGACGCTCTGTCCATTATAGTCAAAAGATAAGTAAATCCGATTTAGTTCGGGGCAAAGGCCCAACCACATCAACAACTAACTCGGCAAAAGGATCCCCAATTGCAGGAATTGGATGCAAAGGAGCTTTAGGAAAATAGGTTTATTAGGTTTACCCATCACTTGACATGTTTCACAACTTCCTACAAATTTCTTCACCGAGGATTTCAATCCTGGCCACCAAAAATACTTTGCCAATCTACTATGGGTTTGCAAACTCCAAAATGACCAGAAAAGGAATCCTCATGAGCTAAACTAAGGACATCATTCTGATATTTTGAGGTACCACAATCTGTTCTAACCCGAGAGGTTTGGTTCAAGCCGTGATCCACAGGATGACTAACTCTATACAACAAACCTCTAATCACACAGAACCTTGGTTTTGTTAAATCATCCGTACCTCCTAATTCATAATTGAATTCAGCCTTCTGAGCTTCAATAAAGCTTACACGGTCACAATCTGGATTAAATATTTTATTCATAAAACTACTACTACTACTACCTACAGACCCGGGTCTCTCTACCTCTACCTCTAAACTACTAAAGTTTAAATTATCCTCATTCTGTAAGGCGGCAGCAGCCATTGCAGAAGCTCGAGTGGTAATTGCCACAGGACTTGCAGTTACGGACACTATTGGGAATAATTCATAACCTCGGGCATCCAACATATCATTTCCCAAAATGCCGTCAATACCAGGGATGGGGAGCTTTTCTACCACTGCCAATTCTGTCACCTTGTGATACCCTGGGAAGGATACCTCTACCTCCACCAAAGGTGCAGAAACCACAGTATCAGGGAAACCCACCCAGGACCACATAATTTTCCAGAATGCCCACCAACATCCTTCAAAACCTTTGACAACATCAATGATCGAACAGCAACCAGTGTCCCTTAAGAAGTTCTCTGATAACTTTACTATCAACCACCAAACTGCCAGGCCAAATATATTTGTCAAAAGTCACAAAGGAGAGCTAGCAGGTGACTGGTTTATTTCACCTCCACTACACTAAACATAACCCTTCCTTCAAGTTCCTGGGGAACACTCAACTTCAGTATTAGGGGTAGTAAGGGCATTAGCTATTAAAGGTATAGGGCATTGTTGTTACCTCCCCTTCCGTTCTGCTGGAGATACCTCCTCCAGGCAGGACACCGAGCTTGAAAGTGACCCTGCTCGTGGCACCAAAAACAAGTTCCCCTAGCTCTACCAACATTACTGGAACTTTGATTACTCTGGGAAAACACCCGTGTGTTCCTTCCACTCGGGTTATTTCCCTGGCTAGCTTCAAGCTTTGTTTTAAAGGGGTTATTGGATCTCCAATTATTATTGTTTGGCCTGGCAGGCTGGGATTTAACGACTGATGAGCTAAAACTACTACTACCTACACGGTGTGTTAACACAAACTCATCAGCTATTTGAGCAGCTTTACTTAAACTATATGCTTTTACCTCCTCTAGGTGAATTCTAAGTTCCTTACTACAAGTTTTCTTAAACTCCTCAAGTAGCATCAGCTCCCTCAAGGAGGAGAAGGAGACCACCTGGCGACTCTTTACCCAGTCGTCAAACTGCTCCTCCTTAAGACGGGCATACTCTACATACGACATAGTATCGGGCTTCATAGAATTCCTAAATTTCAGGCGATAAGCCTCAGGTGACCAAAGTCATACGCCTTGAGAATCAACGCCTTAACTTTATAGTAATCTCTGGCTACACTCTCTTCCAAAGCATTATATTGGCCTGAATGGCCTTACCTCACTAAACCTGCATTGAATTAATACAGTCCACATCTCAGTTGGCCAAGACAGCCTAGTGGCCACCCGCTCAAAAGCCTTAAGAACTCAGGCACGTTACTTCATCAAACACTGGGCAACCAACTTTAATGCCGCACTCATGTTAAACCTATCGGAAGAAGAACCGGTGGGAGTACTGTTAAAGTCAGGGTTAGCTCGTAACCTAGCCAAGTCTAAGTTAATTCTAGCCATTTCCAACTCATGGCGCCTCGCCCTCTCATTCTCTTCGAATTGTACCTTCAATAACTCTATTCGTTTACAAATTATGCTAAGGTCCTCATTTTCAGGATTCACCACAGACTGTACTGGCTCTGGCTGTACCTCTACAAAGGGGTTATTAGAAACTTTAGTTTTTACTGTTAAATTAGCTGGACCAGTATAAATAACACCGGTACGAGGGTGGTCCTCAAACAGAGAAAGCCCAGGATTAACACTAACCTCATCAACAGAATTCTCATCATCAGAACTTCCACTCATCATATCCCTAGCCAAATCCTCACCCTCGGCTATACCACGAGCCACCATCGCCTTAACAGACAACAACAACTGAGCCTTAGTGTCCGTGGGTCTAAAAGAAATATTTAGCCAACGAGCACAACTCCTTAAATGCTCCTTACTTAAGATAGCTAGATATTTGATACAGTCAGCAGACCCCAAAAATTCGGCTGGGTCAGAAACAAAGTCTTCCATAGTGAATTACCTACAAGGGGGGAAAGTAAGGCAAGCAACAAAATCAAATCAAATATTGTAACCTATCCCAGAGTTGCTCCACAAACCCAAACTCTGTGCACACCTGCGTACGATCCTGTCACGGTCGCCAAATTGTTACGACCCCTTTGGCCGTAATACAGGTTCTTTATATTTCAATAATCACAGGGATCGTAGGCAGTAAGAAAGTACACAGGGTATGAGGAATGTGGACACAAACACCAGAACAAATTAACAATATTTAATTACAAAATACACTTAACACTAAATAAGCCTTGTGAGGAAACTTAACATTAAATACGCAAAATACAAGGAGCAAATAACAGCTCACAAGGACTCCTAATACTGAAAACTGATCCTAACAAAGTAAAGGAAAGGACATAACATGCCAAAGGCTCAAATAATAATACTACGGGCCCAATAATGAAAAAAAAACCACTAACCTATAATTATAAGATTGAAGGAAGACTAGAGGAAATAAAGACAGGAAAACCTTAAATCTCCTACCTAACAGTGTTGGTACTAAACTTAAAACTAATTCAAATAATATTCTGAGGGACAGTAAATACCCAATACCGACAACTCAATATAACATACATATATATACAAATATAATTAATAATTAAATACGCAAATCCTCGCGTACAACGAAGTGCACAGGAGTTCACGGAAGTTGCTTCAACCTCCCAGCAGCTATACGGGGGAGCCCGCAAATTGTCCAGGTAGACCCAGGGGTCGAGATCAATTCCGAGGGACAACACAGGATAATCACCTCTTACCTGGCAATTGCCTCCCTACGAGCCTCCTCACGAGCCCTTAGCTCTCCTGGACAGGCAGCTGAAGACGGACAGGACAGTGGTTGACGTAACGCCTCCTACGTGGCGGGACAGCGACGACCACGTCTTCCGCCAAATCCTCCGGCGGGAATCAGGAGTACAGGCGTCGCAAGTGACGATAACCTGCGCTATCACAGCCGTGATCAAACTCCACAATGCACATACGCCGTAGATGGCTCAGCACATCTACGGAAAACCACTTCCAAGGGAGGTCCGTCGGAGTATTCCTCCAAAAAGGCGTGAGATAAATCTCCAGATGGCTGCCAACAAAAGAGCGTACGTCCAGAAGCTTATACAGGCCCGAACTATTTTCGGCCGGCCTCCACTCACAGCACTACAGTTCCATTCCAACTCGAAAACAAAATAAAAACAATCGTTAACACGATAGTTAGGTAATTCACAACAAGAGGAGGAATCACTGAGCAAAAACACTGAACGTTACGTTAACGTAAAAACAATACAGCTGCTGAACGAAATATAAAGAGAACACTTAAAACTAAGTTACAAGGCTGATTTAAGAAAATAAACAATCAATAAATTACTATGACATATATATATATATATATATATATATATATATATATATATATATATATATATATATATATATATATATATATATATATATATATAAATCTGTAACATAGTAAGGGGAATGTACAGATTCATCATTTTTAACTTCCCTGGAGACTGATAGTTCGGGCAACAGCTTAAGTGCTGATGACTCTTTTTTGGGTGGTATGATGTTAAAGTTCCTTACCTAAGCATATCAGTGCCATGAGAGCTTGCCTTTGAAAACTAGCGTGGAAATACTATTTAATTTAAATGTTATGGAACAACTGCTATAGAAGTTAGTACCTTGACCTGTGAACGTCTTTTTCTAAAGACGTTTTAATTACTAGGACAGAACATGGTTTTAATACGAGCGTCTTTAGAAAAAAGACGTTCACAGGTCAAGGTACTAACTTCTATAGCAGTTGTTCCATAGCATTTAAATTAAATAGTATTTCCACGCTATTACACCGTGCTTATACGTTATCTTCCAGCTGGCATAACTTCCATAGCGAAATCCAATTTTTACTTCAGTTTTTTTAAAAACAACTCTTATCCTCCAGCCTTATTCCTGAAATATGTCAATAGCTTTTTAAATGATAAATTTCAGCCACGTCAACTTGTACCGAACGTGCCTAAATTATTAATATATGCCTCTATACCTTTCATTCAGTCTAACGCATTTAAGGTGCAAATACAAAAAGTCATTCAGGAAACTTTTCTGGCTGTGAATCTTAAGTTGATAGCAAAAAATTCTAAAACTCTGGGTTCTTTGTTCTCCCACAAAGATAAACTTCCGGCTTTGATGCGGTCTTTGGTGGTATATTGCTTTACTTGCCCGAAATGTAAGATCGGGAAATACGTGGAAGCCACCAAAAGATTGCTCAAAGTCAGAATCGATTCTCATCTCGGAGTCAGTCACCGTACGGGATGTACTTTGAAAACAAAAGAATTTTCTAACATACGAGAACATTGTGATAAATGTAAAACATCATTTTCATATAAGGATTTCCGCATTGTCACCCAAGCGCCCAATGACTATTCTCTCTCTGTTTTTGAGTCGTTAACAATCAAACAGCTTGTGCCCCCATTAAATGGTCAGACTTCTTCCACAGTTCTATATATAGCATAGTTGATGTCCTCCTTTCCAAACCAGACGTCACTCAGTCTTTTAACTCCATAGAGATAGGTACTAACTTAAGCATTCTTCACTTTTAAAATTTTATATATATATTTTTTTAGTTCATTTTTTAAATTATTATATTTAACTTTTATGTTGTTCCATTTTTATTAATATTAATAGTGAGTCTTTATTAATTTGTATATTTTGTATATTTTACAGCCCTGATGATGAGACCCAAAGTCTCGAAAATTTGGAAAATACATGTATTATGATGCTACGCTGGCTTTTCTCCATCCTTTTTATATTATATATATATATATATATATATATATATATATATATATATATATTATATATATAAATTACAAGTATTTTCCTCTTATTTTGGTTCACTTCCGGAATTCTATAAAAAAACCCAAGACTTCCCTTTGCTCGAGTGTCAGTATTGACGAATAAAAGTCACGAAGCTTATTGTAAATATGGCTGATAAAGAGAACAAGTCGTGTGTCCAATATAACAATGAAGGATGTAACTAAGACGTTTTCATTTTGCATTTCTGACGCGTTTTAGTGTCGAAACAGCCATATCAGATTGAATTTTAAATAACTGGGAAACGCTCCACGGCTAGGTGATACGTAAATTTGCCGTTTTTCCATTCCTCATCATTATGTGTTTCTGTGGGACTGGGTGTAATAAAAGAGAGAGAGAGAGGGGGGAGGGGGGGGGGGAGTGTTGCGTAAATACACGTGTGGGTTTGCTTGCTTTTTTAACTCTTTACATATCCTAAGACAGTTTCCCAAATACAAGCATCTAGAGTAAGTATAGAAATATATTTAATGGGGAAAGAAAGGGTTGAAGATAACCTTTAGCATCATACCGTTTCCTTGATTCATGATTATTTATGATAATTTTTCATGCTATTTATGATAATTCATCATGTTATGAACCCTATTCATACGGAACAAGCCCACCAAAGCGGCCACTGACTTGAAATTCAAGCTTCCAAAGAATATGGTGCTGATTAGAAAGAAGTAACAAAAGGTATAGGGAAATACGGAAAGAAGAGATTCGTAATGAAAAACTAAAAAAAAGATAAAAAAGATTTATAAATAGATAGATAAAAATATGAGTGAATAAGCAACTGAGAAGACATGTATTGTCATAATCCTTGTATTGGCTGCAGACAAGATAAAACGTCAATTAACAGAGAATAGGAAGCCTTAAGTCACTTTTAATAAGAGACTTCAGATTACACGATCCCTAATTAAGAACTTTGCAGAGGCCGTATTGCTCCTCCGGCTAAGCCTTATCATCATTTTCCGAAGAAGAAATCAGTTTTTAATCGTTCAAACACGGCCATCTGAACGGTAATCAGTGATCTTGGAACAGATCTTTCTACAAAGTCTACCGATAGTCTTAGTTCCCTAATTAGGTTAGGATATCATAATTATCATTTGGCTGTGTTTCTTCTTTCGTTTCCCTTGGAGAGGCAGGGAAGGATATCGAGAGCTTTCCTATACCAACACAATCGGGAGAGTTATATCATTACCGCAAAATCTGTCTAGACATAAGCAGAAGGCGTACACCATTAGGAACCTCAAAATCCCTTGACATTTTACCGGAACTAGAGGACGTCTTCAAAACAACCGCTTTATTTGATTAATGAAATGGTAAATAAACTCTGCATTATCCTGATTTGTGTAGTAGCCTACTACCTGACCCGAAACTACAAAAGTAACTCTCCGGAACGGCCCAGTGGAGGATCTAATTTTTTTATTTTGACTATTTGGAGAAAATAGTATATTTTTCAGGAGTGTTTTTCTTATATGCTATACTGAATAAGAAAATAAGAAAATAAAATTCAGCCAATCCCTGAATCTTGGGCCAGAAAAACGCTGCTTTTTACTCTTCAGGAAACAAGACCTTTCCACAGGAAAAGTTAGTTAGTCCTCAGACCTCCAATATTTGAGAAAATCACCTAACTTTTTTCTGTTGAATAACTGTCAAGAACAGGATTGGAAAATATAAATCTACATTATATAAAACTTGAATACAAAAGATGAAATCCACTGAGGAAACGAGAACAGCAAATG
>NC_087211.1:16734616-16742116 GCF_015104395.2 Macrobrachium nipponense | reverse complement strand
TGGTTACAAATTATGTGCCCACAAGATAAACTGGATATGTCAACCTTGTGTATGTACTTATCTAAAAATAAGAAAAAATAGTGTTCATATATAACTTAGAAGACAATGTAACCAGCAGGTAGTGCTATTAGAGGTAACATTGCGTTTGCTCTAAATTGGAAAAAATAGATTTCAACGATAAATTTTAGACATTAACAAAAATTAGATCCTAATATTAGTCTGGGGAAGAGGGAAAAGAAGCGTATTATAGAAAGAAACACAAAATTGCCTGGAAGAGTCATTCTAACTTTAACTCTTAATGAAAAAATCCATTTAAAAAATAATGTAATAAATAGGAGTCAATATAAGAAATGAAAAGCGAGATGAAATAGTGCATTAGCTTCCTTCCCTCTCCCGGAAATGACAGGGTTCCTTCCTGGCGGGAAGTTCAGACGATCAAGAACTCCTGGGATTGATCTGTTTATATAAGTATTTTTCCTTTGTTAAACGTGTGTGGTTTTTACCCGATCGGATTCTGAAATAGTGAGAGTCAATATCCGGAAACTTCCAGCTCTACAAGATCTGGATTTTGGTAACTTTTTAAAAAGTTGGTTTACGTTGAATTTTAGCATTTTAAAATGTATATTACACTCCACCCTCTCTCTCTCTCTCTCTCTCTCTCAAATGAATGTTAGTTCTCCCACAAGAGATGACAAAATGAACAAATGACTACTTGTCACTGCTCTCTCTCTCTGTCTCTCTCTCTATGTATGTATATATATAATAATATAATATATTATATATATATATATATATATATATATATATATATATATATATATATATATATATATATTAGTTCTGTCACACACTGTAAACTGGCGTAACAAAGTGAGAAAATATGTCACTTATATCTTCTTTAGATAAAGGCCTCGACCTGACTGTGATGGCGATCGTGGCATCAGTTTTCAATTTACTTTGTGAGATGAAAAGTGGAATTGGATCATCCCGGACTGAAGCTGCGTTGATTAAGTATTTGACGACTATATCTGCCATCAATAAATAAATATTCCATGCCAGGACTTGGGTGTCTGTTATCTCGTGTTTCAGTTGTAAGCTGACAATCCCAGAGTTGATTGGAAAAACAGTTAATTATAAAGTTTGGGAACGAAACGAGCTCAAGAGAATCACCTTCAAACTTTGAAAATTTAATTAATAGATTTTCATCGCGATATTATTATTATTATTTATCATTATTCAGAATCTACACCATTATTCATCTGGATCAAGCCTACAAGGGCCATTTGCTTGAAATTAAGTCTTCCAAAGATTATGGTGGTCATTTGAAATTTTTTTTTTTTTTTTTTTTTTTTTTTTTTTTTTTTTTTTTGCTCTATCACAGTCCTCCAATTCGACTGGGTGGTATTTATAGTGTGGGGTTCCGGGTTGCATCCTGCCTCCTTAGGAGTCCATCACTTTTCTTACTATGTGTGCCGTTTCTAAGGTCACACTCTTCTGCATGAGTCCTGGAGCTACTTCTGCCTCTAGTTTTTCTAGATTCCTTTTCAGGGATCTTGAGATCGTGCCTAGTGCTCCTATGATTATGGGTACGATTTCCACTGGCATATCCCATATCCTTCTTATTTCTATTTTCAGATCTTGATACTTATCCATTTTTTCCCTCTCTTTCTCTTCAACTCTGGTGTCCCATGGTATTGCGACATCAATGAGTGATACTTTCTTCTTGACTTTGTCAATCAACGTCACGTCTGGTCTGTTTGCACGTATCACCCTATCCGTTCTGATACCATAGTCCCAGAGGATCATTGCCTGATCGTTTTCTATCACTCCTTCAGGTTGGTGCTCGTACCACTTATTACTGCAATTTTATTATTATTATTATTATTATTATTATTATTATTATTATTATTATTATTATTATTCAGATGATGAACTCTATTCATCTGGAAGAAGTCTACAAGAACTGGAAACAAGCTTGCAAAGAATATGGTGTTCATTTTATACAATAATAAAAACAATAATAATTACAATTATTATTCAGAATATAAACCATTATTCATCTGGATCAGCCTACCTACAGGGGCCACCGACTTGAAATTCCAGCTTTCAATGAATATTAAGGTGTTTTCCACTTCGTGGTCACACAAAGGTGGAAGTGTGAGGTTATAAACCAAAGCATTCGAATCCACTTAGGGAAGGAGACGAAGTCCAGGTCTTCTCATGTGTGTGTATAGAGGCTTGGAATTCATATACGTTTCTCCAGGGATGCAATAGACCCAATGCTTCGGACATGTATTCGCTTTCATGGTAAAATGAGTTTTGTCCTTTGATCTCCATTACGGATTCGGAACATTGTAAAGACAAACCTGTAATAGAAGGAGAAACACACACACACACACACACAGAGAGAGAGAGAGAGAGAGAGAGAGAGAGAGAAACTGTACTAGAAAGTGACGATTGCAGGGGTAGCCAATTTTCCTTAACAGAGAGAGAGAGAGAGAGAGAGAGAGAGAGAGAGAGAGAGAGAGCAGTTAATAGCACTTGAAGCTTTCCACTTTAACCAAGACCTCCGCAGCTACTTGCTACTTCCGTCTCGTGAAATGTTGATTCAAAAGCAGCAGCAGGAAAACAAACCCGTATTATTCGTGTATTTACTTTCCATCACTTTTATCATTCCATGTTCGTCCTGCTCGTCAATAATACTCGTATTTCTACGTTAATGGAGAAAAGGTTCACTGTCCCGAGTTAGTGTTTATCTACTCATGTCCAAGTATAGAGGTTGGTATAAGCTGTAATGCCTTTGAGTTGGAATTTACCCTGTATACACATACATACAAACATATAAATAAAGGTATAAGCCACGAAGGAAACTTAAACAACTTCCTTCGAGCCTTATGCTTTTATTTATGCATTTATCACGTTCCAAACTTTCGTGATTCAGTTATACATACAAACTAACACACAACACACACACACACAACCACACACACACACACACACACACACACACACACACACACACACACACACCACAACACACACACACACACACACACACACATATATATATATATATATATATATATATATATATATACATATATATATATGTATATATATATATATATATATATATATATATATATATATATATATATATATATATATATATATATATATATTATATATATATGTGTGTGTGTGTGTGTGTCTGTGTGTTAGTTTGTATGTATAACTGAATCACGAAAGTTTGGAACGTGATAAATGCATATATATATATATATGTGTGTGTGTGTGTGTGTGTGTATGTGTGTTAGTTGTATGTATAACTGAATCAAGAAAGTTTGGAACGTGATAAATGCATATGTATATATATATGATAGTGTGTGTGTGTGTGTGTGTGTGTGTGCTATATGTACAATCTGTGTATATATATATATATAATATATATATATATATATATATATATATATATGATATATATACACACACACATATATATATATATATATATATATATATATATATAATATATATATATATATATATATAACTAGAAAATCTGGGCCATGCACTCCAATAATCAATACTTATATCCGGCAATTAAGGAAAATAAAAAAAAAACAATGAATTAGCTGATATTATCAAGAGAAATATATAATGGTAATAAGTTACTCAGAGAGAGAGAGAGAGAGAGAGAGAGAGAGAGAGAGAGAGAGAGAGAGAGAGAGATTCTCTATGTTACGTCCACGAGCAAAATTAGACTAAAAGGAGCAGAGCGTTCAACACTGGGTAGGGGCCAAGTTTAATAAAGGTAGGTAAGTGAAAAAGATATTGTTTAGTTTAATTGTTTAGGTCAGAATGTTTATTTAGATCATGTCTCAGTACACAGTTAAGGAACAGGGTTAAAGAGCCATTTAATCTCTATCGATTTTCTATTTCTGCTTTGGATTCTGTGTCAGTCCATATTTCAGAAAAAAGGTTGACAAGCCACCTAATGACTATCTGGTTAATTCGAAACCTCTCTTCTGGATTTTCTGTTTCAGATCCTGTATCAGTGCATAGATAATCAAGAAGGTTGAAGAGACATCCAATCACTACCCATCTGAATCGAAACTCTCTCTTCTCCTATCTTGTGACACCGTCACAGGAAGAGAGAGGCAACATGAAAGCACAGAAATAGAAAGTCGTAAAGAAATACTGGGGAAAGTTCCCCCTCCAACAGAATCTTTGGCCAGAGCTTCCATTTCAAGTATCTCCCCTCCTGTCACCCTCGTAACTGAAGAGGTGTTAGATCTTCGTGGAATTGAGCCCATGGGGGGAGGGGGGGGGGGGGGGGGGGGGGGGGGGGGGGGAGAAAAAGGGTCTCGGGTCTGAAACTGCTTTGCAAGACTCCCACATTACTTTGTGTGAGCAAATATTGGTAAGAGTAATTTTTTTTTAAGTTTCTGGATTTCAGGTACACTTATTTGTTCACGCTGGTTATTACTGTATATATACATATATATATATATATATATATATATATATATATATATATATATATATATATACATATTATATATATATATATAGATATATATTATATATATAGTATATATATATGACTATATATATATATATATATATATATATATATATATATATATATATATATATATATATATATATATATATATATATATATATATATATATATATATATATATATATATATATATATATATATATATATATATATATATATATTTTATATATATATATATATATATATACTATATATATATATATATATATAGATATATATATATATTATATATATATACATATATATATATATTATATATATATATATATATATATATATATATATATATATATATATATATATATATATAAGTATATATATTATATATAAGTATATATATATATATATATATATATTATATATATATATATATATATATATATATATATATATATATATATATATATATATATATATATATATTATATATATATATATATATATATATATATATATATACATACTATTCAAGAAATGGCCGAAGCGGGAGGATGGTGTTTGTGAGAGCTCTACCCCATTTCCCCTGGTTTATGAGTCAGCAGCCTGGAAGACTATTTTCATTCTCGAGATCTGTATTGTGAATATTGCAGTGTGTGTTGGCAGCAGAGAAAAGTGAAATGATACTGTATTTGACCTGGTGAAACAAATAGTTGAAGTTCTCGCGAATCATTTCTGGGCAGTGGTCCTTCCCTGTCAAAGTTTTCATTTTCCGAGCATGCGCACTGAAGGTTTTTGCAGACTACCACTGGCGTTACGTCATAGAAACCTATGAATCAAAATGTGTGACACGAGTAATGACGAGGCGGCCTGGGAGGCGATTATGGAGATAAAGGAATATGTCGACAATGGAATATTTTTCTTTATTTATAACAAAGTGAATTTTATGTCTCATGACGATATTTTTGCTATCTGCAATGATTTTTATGGTGAAGATGATGTAGCAAAGGCCAAATTATTGATGTATACAAAATTCAAATGCCCTGAAAAATCGAAGACACACAGGGGAACAACTAAAAAGGTAAACGACATTAAAGAAATGATTTCATTTTTGTCCAAAAATGTTGCTTCGGATGTCATATTTTGCATCACAAAATGTACGCAGGTGCCGTCTGTTTCGATGGAGTTTATACACGCACCTTCAATGAGTCGACATATGAGTTCGTTGCGGATGGAGATGGAACTCGTGTCTGCTAAGTAGCATAGGCTTTCAACTAGGATAGAGGATATGGAAAAAATTCTGGAGCAAAAGCAGGTGGTACCATGCCCTGTGGATGCTAGAGTGAGTCCTCGTAGTGACATATCTGCAGTGGATGATTATATTCATTTTGCTAGGAACACTGAACCAAGATCATCGATGGCAAAAGTCGTGCAGAAAAAACCTTGGACCGACCAAAGACAGAAGGAGTGAGGATAAGCAACAAAAATCATTGAATGGGAGAAGCAAACTCTCGGAGGGGAAGTGCGACGTTCTTATGGATTTCGCCGAGTCCACAGCCGACGAGGAGAGGGAAGAGAGGTGGAATATACCTGGGCACGAGTATAAAAAACGAAAGCGCTTACTGCAAAGAAAACAAGCTCAAGAAAGAGAAAATCAGGGCTATAAAGATAAGGGAGTTGTTTTTGAACAAAGACGGCTAAGCCTCCTATCATTGGGGAGAGTGATGGAAGCTCACTTAAGGCAGCTCAGCCTTTAAGGCATGTACATTTATTTGTGTCTAGGCTGCAACCTGACACTACTTCAGAGATGCTTCTTGGCCATGTTTCTCGCATAGCGGGTGTCACGACGGTAGAGTGCGAGCATGTTGAACAACGATTCACTCACTATCGATCTTTCAAAGTCATTATTAAAGAGATGCCACAAAGTAGGGTCAAGGATTTGTACAAACCAAGAAAGGTTGGGGTAAGGATATTCTGGTCCGTCGTTGGTATTGATTAATCTCAATTTCCTTCTACTTTATAAATGGATTTAAGATTTACATCTTATACTGTAGATCAGTTAGAAAGTTGCCATTTTGATGTAGCCGAATTAACTCATGTTTCTTTTGATATAGTCTTGTCTGCAGGAGACTTGGCTACCGGTGCAGGAATCAGACTAACCTGAATAGAATAAATTCTGAATTTGCATATTATGCAGTTTCCCCAGTTGATTTATCGAGGGAGTTGTTGGGCTGGTGTCTTATGGGGGCGTTGCTTTTCTGTACCGACCGAGGGCCTTGCCTATTGTATACAGCGAGTCGACACTCAGATGACAGACTAATTTGTATTGGACGTATCTATAGAGGAAAGTTGTATGATGGATTATCAACTGTATCCATACTCAGACGGACAAAATGATGCAGAGTATACTGATTGTTTAGCAAAAATTACACTGTCTTATGTCAGATCACCCAAATGGAAAGGTTTTTGTAGTTGGTGATTTTAACGATCACCATGAATCACGGTTTGGTAACGAGCTGAAAGACTTTTGCACCCATTACGATTATTGTATTGGTGATGTTGTTGTGATGCCCTCCGACACTTACACTTGGGTTGAGTGACGCAACGGGCCACACCCGTTGATTAGACCACCTTGTCTGCCCTCCTAGTCTTCTAACGCACATTAACAATATGTGTGTGTTGCATTCCATTATTGGATCAGACCATCGTCCTCTTTCATTTTCTTTGAAGGTCTCGCAACTACCTACGCTGGTAGAAATGAATGACGGTAGTCAGACGAAGTTTTATCTCGGGGATCTACTGGCATACAGAGGTAAATCTGAAGAAGCTTTGAAAAACATTGAGTTGCCTTTGGAAAACTCTACAATGCAACACAAGATCATGTCAAACGAAGATCATTTTAGAGCTATTGAGAAATTTCTTTTGGACATAATTAGTGCACTTCAGCGGTCGTCTGAGTCTAAGGAGACGAATCA
>NC_087211.1:16714616-16729616 GCF_015104395.2 Macrobrachium nipponense | reverse complement strand
TACTATGTTAATTTTATCATTTTGGGTGATTATTATCCCTTACGTAACAAATCCTATTAAACAGTGAATATGCGTTACGCAGTGGACGTCTGTATTTATACAGATGCATGGATAGGGTCGTTAAGCACCGTAGTGATTAGAAAACACACAAAAACAAGTGGAACACCCGTACAAATCTAGATAAATTAGAGGTAACACTATTTCGGGTCATGACAATAAATGCTCCTTTGCCAAGTCCCGATCGCAGTTTTAGCCTTGAGTGTTTTGAGTTATATAAAATATCGAACCTCAATGACTCAACTTAACTTTTAAAATATGGCTGGATTGCAAGGAATAACATGTCTGTAAAAAACTTTCATCAGGCTAAATGCGCTGACCAGGATCCCTCACTATTTCAAATTTTAGCAAAGAATGAAGTACAAACAGTTAATATTGAATGCAGTAGTGATAACTTGTCTTATTAGTAATCGCTCAGTTCCTAAATAGTTTCGTCATTCATTCATTGCTTTATACGTAACCAGCAACATAATGCTACAAAAAAAACACACAATACGTTGCCGATGGTAATAAAGAGAAGGATCTTAATTATTACAAAAAAAAAAAAAAATAGAAACAGTAGCCCGTTCAGAATCAAAACAAGCAAAACTCGGTGACTGTGTCACCTAGTCAAGCGGTCAAGGTCAGTCAAAAACTGCCGAAGTGTTCAAAGCATAGCAAATTCCATACAATAAGCGACTCTAGCAGAGTGGGGAAAAGCGATGTTGGTTCATTACATACCGATATCTTTTTGAATTAAAAAGGATTTTTCTTTTTCCTATCAAACACACGACCGTATAAAGTAATCAGAGCAGGTTTTCGTTTTTTTTTTTTTAATACGTAAGTTATTTAAGTAGTGGTGGATAAAACCCGACTGTACCGCGCCGTAAAAATTAGAATATCTTGTTTATTCCTTTAGTACACGAAATATCCTGTATTTACGGACTCACCGTCTGTTGTTCGAAACTTCCCTAATGAGAAGTCCGGATAAGCGAAGCGTTTACAGATACCTCTATAGTTATAAAAAACATTGATCTGTATCTAGTGTAATTATAAGATTCATCTAGGGGTATACAAAATATTAACTTACATCCTGCAAAATAAGGCGTGTTTATCAAAGGGAAATCCTATAAACCTTCAAACATATTAAAATCCGTTTGAAACAAAAATGAGACAGTTAATCAAATAATAACTTATATAAAGGAACTATACATTTGTCTCATAAATCGTAGCATTGTTCAAATGACCCAACAGAATTCTCCCACAACCCGCAGTCGCACTTTGCACGCAAAATCTCGAGAAGCATGCACCCTCGAATGTCTTAGTGAGTTTAAAAAGACTTTGCTGGAAATGAAAGAAATTTTAATCCTTCCCGACACTCTGAAATATAACGATTTCCGCGAACAACAAAGCCCTAAAAGTATACATATCGTGGATACGGAAGTTATAAATATCGCAGTTTTTTATTGTTGCTAATTTTTAATCACGCCCAACCAGTCGTGATGAATCTCTCTGATAATCTATCTAAAGTAATATCCGTAAAGTCATTCAAGCAGAGGTGATTCAGCAGAAATTTTTTTTTATCTTTTACCTGAATACCAGAAGTTTCTCCACTAGCGAGTGATCTCTGGGAAAACGGATGTAATTTAACACAAAACACGGTCTAAGGACAAACATAAAGCTATTTACGTACCTTCGTATAGATTCTCAATGAAATTTCAAAATAGAGATAAAGCGAAGTTGAAAAATGTTAGTAATAGGAGTCATTAGGAAATCAAATAAGCCCATATAATTTTTCCCTCAAATGTCATGCCATAAAAGATCGGATTTCGCGTATCTGCGTAGATTCTGTCGCTTAAACAAGGAAACGACTCCCGATAGTTTCCAGTGCGATGTTACCGACGACATCTTATCTCTGTTAGGTTAGAATAAATTTTTTCACCAACTTGGACTTACTTAAATGCTTTTACCAGATACCATTACCTAAGTGATTGTACCTCATACTCCGTTTTCAGCACACTCAGGGGACATTATCAATTTTTTCGTATGCCTCCGGCTTACGTTGCGCCCCAATTACAAATATAGTGTTTGGAGACTTT
Organism: Macrobrachium nipponense; assembly: GCF_015104395.2. Classification (NCBI taxonomy): domain Eukaryota; kingdom Metazoa; phylum Arthropoda; class Malacostraca; order Decapoda; family Palaemonidae; genus Macrobrachium; species Macrobrachium nipponense. Next base: position 16,727,481 of record NC_087211.1, on the reverse strand, counting down.
TAAGGGATACCCTACATGCTTATATGGTTGGTCTTGTAATCTTTTCTAATACCTTTAGAAGTACATTCACATAAAGTAGAGCTAGTGCTACAGAGACAAAGACAAATAATCTCAGAGTAAATATCTAAATGTGAGTTTTTTAAACCGAACATGTTGATCTAGGTTTTATGTGTCTGGTCAAGGTCTTAAAAGTAGTCCATGGTAAGGTGTCGGCTATTCATAACTTCCGGTACTTATTAACGTAAAAAGGGGGATACAGCACTTTTGCGCTGTAGTGGGTCTTACAATCGTATGTAAATATGTAACCCTTCAATCATGACAGCTCCTTTAACAGATCTTACGAAGAAGAGCGTAGATTTATTATGGTCTGAAAAGCATCAACAGGCGTTCGATATCTTAAAAGCGGAAATGCAGCTTACTAACTTAAAAATCCCTGATTTAAATAAGGAATTTTTTTTTTATTGCAAACAGACGCTCAGACCAAGGGGTAAGAGGGATACTACTTCAGTAATATGATAAACAGTTCTTCCCTATAGCTTTTTATTCACGTAAACTAAAGCCTCTGAAAGTAAATATGCAGTAATAGGCAAGGAAGGGCTAGGTATCTTTAACACTAGTACATTTTAAGTTCATAATCTATGGCTATCCTGATAAAGTCCTTACTGAACATGAGTCCTTTACCGAGTTTTTCAAAGGCTTTAATCACAGTCCAAAAGGAACTCGTGACAAATGATCATCAGGTTATTGGAGCCAAGATAAGATATCTACCTGGGAAAGCAAATATCATAGCTGACGCATTATCCCGCAATCCCGCACCATACAGCAAAGAACCATTAATTAGACTAAAAGATATAGAAACATCCGTGCCTATTGTTAAAACCGTATCTAAACAAGAAAATTCCTTAACCCAAGAGATCGCGACCATTGAATATCTGGGTTGGAGCGCAGAACTGTTACAAACTGAACAAAGCAAGTGTCAACAGTGATAAGCAAAACAATAAAACACCAAACAATAAACACTTCGAAACGGAAACAGGTCAGTGGCTAGGCAAAAACAATAAACACTTCGAGCAGAAACCCTAAAGCAAAAGTATATTTATAGTATGTGTATCAGAATAATGTAATCAAATGAAATTTTATATGTAGGTCCGTGACGAGGAAAACCCGAAGAACACAGCAGATGACTAACGACCAGGTATTAGTAATAATCTCTTTCATACCAATCGTCATAAACTGGTTGCATTCCGTCATCCAGTGGTTCCTTATTATGTCACAGAAAGCCAAATCACTATTTTACTGGCCTACAATGCTTACAGATATAAAAAGCACATAACTAATTGTAACACGTGTCATGAAAACAAGGGATACACTAAGACACCTGTCAGTTTAGGAGCCTATCCTGTGCAAATCAAGAATCCTTGAAAGAATATACGTAGAATTATAACAGAATTACGAGTCTGACAGAGGGAATAAACACTTCTTAGTGTCAATAGTTCCTTGACACGTTATATAGAATTAATAGCACTAAAAACAAACACCGCAATTGAGTGCGTTAGGAATATTTATGAGTGCTAAATCAGTAAATATGGAATTCAACACATAATAATCTGGTACTCGGGTGGTGTAAAATCAATAATAATCTCCTTAACACGTTGTGTGAATTCCTTTCCATTAAGAAAACCAATAATATATTTTATCGCCCAGAGTCAATCGGTTTGGGTAGAATAACTGATAATTAAATAGAAGTGTCAATGTCTTACGAGTTACAACTCGTGATGTTGGATCCGAACTGGATTAGGTATAGCGGTTCTCGCGGTTTTAAATACCTTTATCATTCATATCTCGTATCTGTAGAAATGATACCGCAAGTAGCCTTATACGTACCGCCGCTAGACAACTTTTCCACATATTCAAGCCAACCATTAATTTATCAAATATATATATATAAAATATAAATAAATAAATATAAAAAAAAAATAAAATAAATATGGATACAAGTGGAGTCAATATAATACACTCCGTAAGAGTCGGAAGGGTTACAATTATAATAAAAAAAGGAATCACGATAAAATCAATAACGAACAAAACGTAACCATAGATAATTAATATCCAAATATATATGCGTAAAAGATTTGAACTCTAACTTAATGCTTTAGTAATGACAAATAATCACTGTCCCGGTGATTTATATTCGTAGTCAATGTAAAAACAAAAAAAAAAAAAAAAAAAAATAAAAAAAAAAAAAAAAAAAAAAAATAATAATAATAATAATAATAATAAAATAAATCAAATAAATAAAATAAAATAAAAGAGATTTTAAAGTTCAGGAAGTCTAGAAGTGAAAATCTTATCTATGGAATAATCCTAAATATGAATCTTATACAGGGCTAATAAGATATATAGAATTTGTATGGAAACCTTTTTCATATAGTTTGAATAAGGAATATTTAATTTAACATAATTACAATTATGCAGTTTTCCAACATGAAACTAATATATTGTTCAATTTTGGTACGGTGTTTTTTTTTTTCAGACATTCTTCATCATGGGGTCGAGTATTAAAAAAAAAAAAACAAAAAATTTATCCTAAAGTCGTATTTGTTACAGCAAGTAACGTAACTCTTAGCTGGATGAGAGCAATCTCCTGCCAAGTGACGACGTCATCATTGCCGTATCAGCATTTGTTCCTTTTTAAACCTCAATAATCTGCTTACACAGGCTTCATCTGTGTGTCGTCTCTGCTTGCAAAACAGATTGACTGGAGAAAAGGAATGCTTAGCCCGAACTTCTCATGGGACAAGGCAGACGTTAGGTACAAGTGTCTATCGGTGTGCGCAATGCAACTTTAGCTAAGGAGTTGCAATCATTTTAAAATTAATAAACAAAATAAGGAAATAGAATTTCTATAACAACAAAATGAATTAATTTTTCTGAACCTCATAGACATTTAGAAGTATCAAGATATGTATATATGAAATAGTTTACTTGCAACATTAAGCCTATTACAATCAAGTAAACATTCATGGGAAAATGTCACATTTTTCTTGAAAAAAACCCAAACCGTTTATTTAGAAATTAGTTACATAGTGGGTTTTTTTTTCGTTTTGCACCTCCTACCTATTAATAAAGTTTTTACAATTAACCTCAGAGGATGCGCGCGAGAAAATTGAATATGAAACTTGTGTTAGGGCACATAGGATCAGATTTTATCACACTTAATTTCAGTTAGCATAGAGAAATGAACAGAATCATGATTAATCTTCTCTTTGACTCTTATGTTGCCTTGGCAATCTTACAAATAGCTCCGTTTCACACTTCTTTGTCTAGTAACTTACTACCAGTAATATCGAATTTTCTTGGGATTTGTATTGATATCTGTTTTATTTGTTATAATTATGGATATTTTTACAGTCATCATAGACCTGGATAGGTTCACACTCATTGTTAATGCCATGGATAAAAAAAGTTTGTAACAGCGGACTCTTTTGAATTCCAAAATATCACGAATTCATGTGGGTTAAGTCTGGTCTAAATGGCTCTCTCCCTCCCCTGTATTTGGATGTTCGTCTGAATTTACTCTGCCCTTGTGACAAGTATAATTTCACTTGCAGGCTGCTTAATGGAACCTGGTTACAGTATCCTGCAGTACGAGAGTTTCACATCGCAACTTCAAAAAATCGTTCGTCAGGCAGCGGACGACTACAGTCAAGTAACAAACCGCCATACAATGTGAAAGGAATTTCATGGACTTCTTCGACGACACCGTATCTCGTCGTTAATCTCCGACCGACACCGTATCTCGTTGTTAATCTCGTTTTAATGCGGAACGCTCCGGTGGCTGTGGAAATCGACTACAAAATGGGACATACTCCGACAATTACGACCCGAAGGATATTCAACTCTACTTTGCTGGCGAAGGACTCGTGCTGGGATGATCTATTCATCGCGAACGTAATCGTGGTAGCTTAGGATGCAGAGAATAAGTATGAGCGCAAAAATAGAACGTTGGACCCGCCAGGCAAATTTTCCCCTTGTTTTAACCCTGTGAAAATAGGCCGTTTCATTGGGCCATAGGTGGTTGTCTGGAACTGTGTAATGGACGAAAAGTGGTTCGAAAGCTAGTTAAATGTGAAGTAGTTATAACCTCGGTCATGTATCCTATAAAATATAAAGTATCAATGTATCCTGTATATATGATCATAAAAATAACAGAATCGAAATATATTTTTTGCGTGTACGCACTAGGAATCTATATATAAATGATCATAAATACCCAGAATCGAAATATATTTTTTGCGTGTACGCAATAGGAATCTATATATAAATGATCATAAATAACGGAATCGAAATATATCTTTGCGTGTACGCAATAGGATCTCTTTATATGATAAAAAAAAAGATAATAAATAACAGAATCAAATATATCTTTGCGTGTACGCAATAGGAATCTATTTAAAGTGCACATATATTAAATCATAATTATATGAATCCATATACATATGTATAAAACAAATCAGGTAGCCTATAATCAATCTGTTACCTTTTATCTTACAATATCTGCAGTTATATATGAGTTAGTATATTGATTAATGAATCAGATATATAACATTTAGCATAAAAATCAACGAATCATTCAGCATAAACATTAATAATGTTATCAATTCATATATAAAATTTTTTATCAGTTAAAATATGATTTTTATCATGTTTAATCTTCATTCTATGCAATTGTCAGAGTACATTAGTATTTTCTGTAGCATATGTATCTTAATGAGATGAAGTGAAAGAAAACTGTATCATTATATATCACGTGATCACTATTATTTACCAATATCATTGTTTTATATTTTACTACTTGAATCAATTCATGTATACCATGAATTTTTTATTTACTAATATATATATATATATATATATATATATATATATTCACATAGTGTTTCTGTATCACATCCTATAAGTCAAATGCAAGTCAAGTTTGAGTAATATTCAGTAGCCGGTTTTGGTAGCTGACCGAGCTAATGTAAGTGTTTCACAATAATAAAAATGGAATGTTAGTCCATATATATAAAAGATTGCTTGCAGGAATGTGATCAGACTAGAGACGCTAAAGATGACGTATACAATAAGTATGTAGGCTAAGATAACATGCCGTCACCTGTAGTCATTCAATTGTTTATAAACATTAGTCCAAGCTCCCTGCTTGAGACAACTACCCCGACCTATGATTCAAACGGCCTACGTGATCTGTAGCGTGTCTCATTTTGATTGTGTGTTTCGGTTGTATGAAACTAGTCATTTGTATGTATGTTCTATGTTCGAACTACTGTCTGTTCCTTCATAAACTTGTAACAGAGATGGTAGACCAGGGAGAACAGAGTTAGCTATCGTCCATTAGAAGACCTTTATACCTCTTTACCTAGGCTTTATCATGTAGAGGAATAGGATTAGCCATCATCATTGGCAGAAGCGATCAAGCTATCGTTATTAGAAGACTTGTACAATTATATCTGATCTTCACCATGTAAAACTTCAGAAGAATATATAATTTTTATACTTAGTGTTTTTCTACAAGAACCCTACCTACACCATGAGTTTTAAACACATCGTCGTAATAACCAACAAGAATACCGACTTCGTAAATGATCTACAAACCCCAGACACTCCATTGAAGATGGAAGTGCAATACCAACCGACTTAGCGTAAGATTATCGCTAGTCTAACATTTACCTCATAGGGCGCCTTATCATACAAGGCACAAGCCCAATAATATATATATATATATATATATATATATATATATATATATTATATATATAATATATATATATATATATATGATTTGCAGATGATGATGTGGCCATTACAAATAATAAAAGCTAAGCAACAAGACGAACGAGAAACCAAATCTTCCGAGAGAGAGAGAGAGAGAGAAGAGAGAGAGAGGTAGGTCCCCGTAAAATAAGCAGTGTCATCTAAAATCGCGAATTTAAATGGGCCCATGTATAAGAAATGAAGCCGTATGTATATAAATCCGAGACAGAAGCTGAGTCTGCTGTATAAGAAAAAAGTAAGACTTCGAGGGAGGAAATAATATAAAAAATAGCTGTGTTTGTTTCGCTTATCAAAAGTCCAAAAGAAGATGCAATGCATTACTACCCTAAGACGATTCTTCTTGTACTTAAATATTTCAAAATTTTTCATCTACTTATCAGTTAGTTAACTTATTTATTTTATCTTCTGTTAACTGATCTCTGTATTTCCTGTTATCTTCTGTTACTTCTTTCAATTCAACACCTTAATATCCTTTGGAAGCTTGAATTTCAAGTCAATGGCTCCTGTGGGATTGTTCCACATGGATAGGGTTCAATTTTTTAATAATAATAATAATAATAATAATAATAATAATAATAATAATAATAATAATAATAATAATAATAATAATATTTTTTTATGAAATGCTCATTGCGTGGTCGGTGATTAAGCTGACTGTTTACCTCTTCTGTTCTTTGTATACTTATGCAATGTTCATTTTCATGAGCTGTGAAATGGAGGGAGATTTTTCTCGTTTAATATAATAAATAAGGGTGGTTCCATAAAATTGAAGGACTGAGGCTCCTGGAAAGAGAGAGAGAGAGAGAGAGAGAGAGAGAGAGAGAGAGAGAGAGAGAGAGAGAGAGAGAGAGTTGGAGACCATTTCTCATCCCTAATTATTTTTCATCTGAGCACAGAAGTGAAATTTTATTGCCTTTATATATGTTAATAGGAAAACTTCTAGAATAGAAGGTATGAAAATCACATTTTACCTCCCAGGCCCATAAGAGAGAGAGAGGAGAGAGAGAGAGAGAGAGAGAGAGAGAGAGAGAGAGAGAGAGAGAGAGTTGTAAGACCATTTCTCATCCTAATTATTTTCATCTGAGCACAGAACATGGAATTTTCTTGCATTTATATATGCTAATAGGACTTCTGGAATGGAGAGAGAGAGAGAGAGAGAGAGCCTCTCTCAGCAATAAGTCATACGATAATGTCACAGTGCTCCAGATAAAAAATATTACACCAGGGTCTTATCTGAACCTACAGAGAACCTGCTACGGAAATAAATGTCTTTTTATGTTTCCGAATCTCGGTAATATACATATTTTACAAAAATATCTATATTTACTATTTGTTGGTCGACGTGTTTATCTCAGAGAAAAACACAATTAATGATAATATTATTTTGGACCTGTTATTAAGATAAGCATCTTTATTAACCTTTGCTGTTACCATAAGTAACATATAGTCTCAGTTTAGCTATATGTAAAATACTTATTTTATTTTGTTATCTATGAGAGAGAGATAGAGAGAGAGAGAGAAGCAAACTGTATCTAAACGTGGCAACTAGTTGGGTAGTCGCATTGTCTTTAACAGAGAGAGAGAGAGAGAGAGAGAGAGAGAGAGAGAGAGAGAGATTGGAACCGTGTACCTAATGAATATTAGACAACCTTTTATTGTCCAGTGAAGGAAAATTGCTTCGTAAACATTCCCACTTTGGCTTTATTGTCTTTTAAGTTCTTTTAATGCTTGCAGTTTACGTAAATAGAGAGAGAGAGAGAGAGAGAGAGAGAGAGAGAGAGAGAGAGAGAGAGAGAGAGAGAGAGCCCTGTATTTGTTCAATGGACAAGTAAATGGAATGAGGGGGACAGCTGACATACTGTATTACAAAAATGTGTTAGAGAGAGAGAGAGAGAGAGAGAGAGAGAGAGAGAGAACCTTACAGACCTTACATCTTGTTCGGGTTGCCCTTGGTCCCTCAGTGTGAGGCACCTCTAATGTCTACCAGAGAGTTACTAGTACATCTTCCGGAATATTTTGCATCTTCCAATGTTGGATGGTCTGGGATGCAGCTTAGATATTTGTCGAGCTTATTCTTAAACACATCTATGCTCACTACTGATATATTCCTCAGATGAGCTGGCAACGCATTGAATAGACGCGGCATTATCGATGCTGGTGCGTAGTGGATTAATGTCCTGTGTGCTTTCCTTATTTTTCCTGGTATAGTTTTGGGCACTATTAATCTACCTCTGCTCGCTCTTCCTGATATTTTTAGCTCCATGATGTTTTCGGCTATTCCTTCTATCTGTTTCCATGCCTGAATTATCATGTAGCGTTCTCTTCTCCTTTCTAGACTATATAATTTTAAGGATTGTAGTCTTTCCCAGTAGTCAAGATCCTTAACTTCTTCTATTCTAGCTGTAAAGGACCTTTGCACACTCTCTATTTGTGCAATATCCTTTTGATAGTGTGGGTACCATATCATATTGCAATATTCAAGTGGACTACGAACATATGTTTTATAAAGCATAATCATGTGTTCAGCTTTTCTTGTTTTGAAATGCCGTAAAAACATTCCCATTTTTGCTTTACATTTTGCCAATAGCATTGCTATTTGATCATTGCATAACATGTTCCTATTCATCATCATACCAAGGTCTTTAATTGCCTCGTTATTTGTTATTGTCTCATTATTAGGTCCCCTATATGCATATAGCTTTCCTTCTCTGTCTTCATAATTTATTGATTCAAATTGATCGGAGTTAAATACCATCCTATTTACCTCTGCCCAATCATATACTTTGTTAAGGTCTCTTTGTAGCGTGTTCCTATCTTCATCACAAGTAATTTCTCTACTTATTCTTGTGTCATCGGCGAAACTACTCACTACCGAATCCTTAACATTACTGCCTATGTCTGCAATCATAATAACAAACAGTAATGCAGCTAACACAGTACCTTGTGGCACACCGGATATTACCTTAGCTTCATCCGATTTCTCATCGTTTGCACTAACTATCTATTTTCTGTTGTGTAAAAATTCTTTTAACCATCTTCACTTTAGCCACTATATTATGTTTTCTGATTTTCTTCGCTAATATATTATGATCTACCTTGTCAAAAGCTTTTGCAAAGTCTAGATAAACCACATCTGTTTCATTTCCGCTTTTCATATTTTTGTATATGTTCTCACGGTGGACTAACAGTTGGGTTTGTGTACTTTTTCTGGGTACGAAACCATGTTGTCCTATATCAAACAAATTATTTTTTATTAAATGTTTCATAATATTTTTCTTCATTACCCTTTCATACACTTTCATAATATGTGATGTTAGACTCACAGGCCTATAATTACTTGCCTCTAGTCTTGCCTGTATCTACACTTTGTCTTAATAATATTGCAAGTGGCTTTGCGATAGAATGAACTACTTTCTTTAACAATATAGCAGGGACACCATCAGGCCCTGCTGCAGCTCCATTTTTTAATTTCATTAATAGCCTGCACAATATCAGCTTCATTAATATCTATGTCTGCTAAATATTTGCTATTTTCATCCCTTACTTCTATATCATTATCTTCATTATCAATTCTAGGGGTGAATTCTCTCTTACATCGTTCTGCCAATATGTTGCATATTTCCTTTTTTTCATTCGTTAATCTCCCTTCAATTCTTAGAGGGCCTATTTCTATTCTTCTTTTATTCATCTTTTTTTGCATACGAGTATAATAGTTTGGGGTTTTGCTTGATATTTCCTAGGGTTTTTTCTTCCAAGTCCCGTTTTTCATTTTCTTTGATTGTATAATCTTTTGTTCTGCATTTTCTATCTTACTTTTTAGTTCTATAACTTTCCATGCATTTTTCCTTTTGCAAGACCTTTTTTCCACTTTCTGATTTTCTGGAACAAGATCCTTCTGTCTCTTGGTATGCATGACTGATGTTTACTTTTCTTCTTTTGTATATATTTATCCACTATTTTCTCTAATATTTTATATAATGTCTCCGTATTTACCTTTATATCATCACTTACGAAAATGTTATCCCAATCTTTGTTTAATTCTTCATTTATTTCTGACCATTTTATATTTTTACTATAGAAGTTGTATTTTCCATGTCCTTCCCACTTTTTCATTTCTTGCTTATCTGTTTTCACTTGCTTTGGAATGGACTGTTAATTCTATGATATTTTGGTCTGAAATACTCGCTTTATAAACTATTATTTCTTTAACATAATTCACCTCGTTCACAAATACTAGGTCTAAAGTATTTTCCTTTCTCGTTGGCAGGTGGTTTATTTGTTGAATGTTGTATTCTAGTAGCATATCTAATAGCTTTTCGAATTGCCTCTTATCTTCTGCACTTCTATTACTCTCTTTTTTATATGTATAAATACAATCACAATCTCCTTTCCAGTCAACGAAAGGAAAGTTAAAGTGTCCGGATAGGAGAATAGTCCAGTCCTTATGATTTCTACATATATCATCCAATTTGTCTATTATTGTGTCAAACTTTTTAGTATTAGGGGGTCTATATATTACTATGTTCATTAATTTTTCAGATTCAAATTCTACCGCTATTAGTTCATATTCTGAGTTACTATATTTCTCATATATTTTTCCTTGCTTTTTGTCTTTCCTGTATATCATGGTTCCCCCTTGATTTCTATTTTTTCTATCTGATCTATAAGTTTGGAACCCTTTTATTTGATCGTCATTCCCAGTCTCTTGGGAATACCAGGTTTCACTTATATTCATTATATCTATTTTCTTTTCAATTTGGGTTAGTTCTTCTAAGTACTCTATTTTTCTTTTGAGTTACTCGAACTAAACCCTGCGCATTCATCACTATGATGGTTTGCGTGTTTTCTCCTTCATTTAATAGGGTAATAATAAGGATTTTCCCATTTCTCTTTCCTGTTCTGGTATGTTTGTTCTTTTTTTTCATTTCCAGAAATTCTGACATTAAAAAATCCAACTTTTCCATAATATTTGATCTTCCTTCATCACAATTATTCATTTTGTGTCTGAATCTGCAATTTTCTGCGTATCTGCAATAACCTCTTGCATCGTAAATACAGTATTTATCTCTTGAGCTGTATCTTGGAACTGATGCTGGGAAATTCTTTGCTGACACACCATATCGCGGTGATGGCTTGCTTTTTTCCTTCACCTCATATTCTTTGTTCCTCTCTTCATTTCTTTCTTTCTTATTTTGGATTTTATTATTTGATTGATTATTTAATTGATTTTGATTCATGGATACAGGGTGCATATATTTACATTTTTTGTCGAACTTACATCCTTTTCCTTCTTTTAGGTTTTTGCATATTTTTGGATGTAGATCTCTGCAGTCATCGTCATAGCCATCTAGGTATGCACATTTACCATAGATTTCATAGTTGTGACATACCTTGGGATGTTTGTAGTAACATCTTTCTCCGAATCTGCAATTCCCTCTTTTCAAAAGGTTGCAGACTTTGTCTTTCTTGTCTATTTTTTTCTCTTTCCCATCAGTGTGCAGATCTGGGTAGAGCCTCTTCGGTATTTTCTTTTGTGTTGTCATGTCGTAGTTTATTTCTTCGTATGTATGATGCTTAATTGCCTCATACGTAGTATCAATGAGTATCTCTGCATCCATACTTTTATCTTGTTCTTTGTTTTCCTTATTTTTTTCTGTCATTTCAGTTTTGTTTACTTCTCTTCTGTTTACCTCTTCTTCTTCTTCTTCTTCCTCTTCCTCTTCTTCTTCATCCTCAACTATTTGTACTTTAAGTCTTGATTTAATAACATTGTCTATCCATGATAGACATGTTGAGCAAAATATTCTGGTATCCTTTCTCATATCTTGTATTACTTCAGCACATTGAGGATGCGTCGGAATGTTGCATGCAGAACATTTTCTGATCAGGTTTTGTGGATTAACTATGCTATACCACACCTTACACAGTTTGCATGCTTTTAGCATTCTTTTTCCTATTGCATCAATTAGGATATTCACAATGTTCACCTTATTCATTTTCTTTGTCGGAATATGTTGATTGATGTAAATTTTCTTTATGAGTCTCTTGACCACTTGGATTTTATTTGGAACTTCTTCAATTATTTCAAGATGTTTTCTGTTGATTTGTTCCAGTTGAAGGATCATATCCTTCTTATATGTCTATGAATGCTTTTGTATCTATTTGGTTAGGGCTGTTGTTGATCTCATAGATGAGAAATGCCAGCTCCCTTCCTGCTACCGCACCGTATTGCGAATCTGCTGAACACGATAATTTTCGCCATTTTTTTCCACAGTTGGAACTTACTGCCATCTTGATCTGATTTACAGTATTTCACTTGATAAACTAACTTACTAGACGCTTTATCCTACTATTTTCACACTAATCTTATCACCGACAGTTCACGAACACTTCTAGATATTTTTCAATGTCCAGACGTATGTTAAACACGTGATATCTGTTGATTAATCAGACTGTGTGCGGGAACGTCTCACCAAGCAAAATGGCACTGAGAGAGAGAGAGAGAGAGAGAGCACAATATTTGTTCAATGGACAAGGACATGGAATGAGGGGTACAGCTGACATTACTGTATTACAAAAATGTGTTACAGAGAGAGAGAGAGAGAGAGAGAGAGAGAGAGAGAGAGAGAGAGAGAGTCGAAGGTTATACTCGTCACTAGCACATCGACCTTAAACCTCACTCTAATAACCTGAGAAAATGTACTCTCTCTCTCTCTCTCTCTCTCTCTCTCTCTCTCTCTCTCTCTCTCTCTCTCTCTCTCTGTTTTCCATAGTAGGTAATATTTCACTAGATATTACCAGACTGTTAGAACACCTCTTGAACAAGAACGCTTTTAAAGTGGTAGAAAGATAATGTCATGTCTTTTAAAACCACGACTGAAAACCCTTTTTATGGACAGAGTCAACAGACTACAGTCAACCCAAGAGGCTTCAAAGGGAAACCAGCCTTGGAAAAGAGAAGGGGAAAAGTCATAGGAAAAGGTGCTACAGAAGAAAATGAATAAATACGAGGCAATAGAAAGTATAAAAT
>NC_087211.1:16702116-16707116 GCF_015104395.2 Macrobrachium nipponense | reverse complement strand
TGTTGATGAAACAGTGGAAAAATGCAGTACTAAAATATAAAAACTTCTGACAATAAAAATATTAATAATACTAGTGACAATAATAATGAAAACTATGATAATGATATAATTATTATTTTTGTTTGTCAAACAATAATAATGGAGTTTGACTCCGATTTTTCTAAAAATAATAAACTTTTATTATTTTAGTTATGTGTGATTTTTTCCCCTAAAATATGTAGTAAAACTAAGTTATTATTGTGAACCAACAAAAATTACTATTATTGTCATCATTATGATTATGACAGCAACACTTACATTTATAACTGCCCGCTTGTCTAATGATTATAATGGTATAAGACAGCGACAGTTTGTATGTCTTTTCTTACGACTGTTGTTCGTAAGCATTGTTGGTTCTACTTTCCCTTCATGTCTGAGTGATATCTAGTAGATTTGGTTCTTCTTTAGAATAAGGGAGATGACTCAAACGGACTGAGTATAACTTTAACAACTTTATTTCTCAGCTCCATCACTGGATTATAGAGATGGTTTGGTCGGATGACCGCTCCGTTGAGGAATCTAAAGTGAACTAAAATAGAGGAGCATCGCGTCGATAGCGGAACACTAGCTATCTCAGCGATTTATCATAATAAGAACAAAATGAACACGTAGCCCTGCGGCCTCGGAAGTCATGCGCTTCCGCTATGGGTGAATAGGTCAACCGCTTCCCATGGAAGGTGTTGTGCTTTGTTTTACAAACTCAGAAAATGATTCGACATGCAAACGCAAACTAGGCTACTGCAAGCATTGCACAGCATGATCTAGTTTCATGTCTTGTTTATGATTATGCAGTGACACTCCTAATTCGCCAATGACCCTTTAGGTCGTGGGTTTATATACAGATATGGAATTTATCTGTATTAAATAATGTATCTATTACATTAGGCTCGGACAGCTACCATTCAAGCATTGAACATTAAAAATTACGTTAAACCTGGTTTTTTAGGAGTGTGACCGTATATATATTTAGTCATAGCCATAAACAAGTGATTAAGAAAAATATGCATAAAAGTATATGTAAAAAAAAAAATACATACCTAATGGACATATTCATAAATAAAGAAAATGCATGGAAAATACAGATCCATGTTTGCTATATATGGTATAATATTAGTAAATGATTATGAGGTACAAAAAATGACAATTTGTCCAAAATTGCATTTTTCCTAAATATACAAACCTGAGGTCCTTTTACAATAGGAAGGTTATTAGCGGCAGCTGGATAGGTCGTAAGCTTTCGAACAAGGGGTTCGGTAGTTAACTGCTTGTCCGACTCGGCGCGCGCGCTGCGACTGGGAGGTAAACAATCACTTTTGCTTTTGGCCCAACCCAAGCAAAAAACTGCAGAGTGAGGGTTGGCATGAGGTGGGACTATGGTAAAAGGAGGCCTCAGGTTTTGTATAGTTAGGAAAAATGCAATTTTGGACAAATTGTCATTTGTTCCGACACGGCATACAAACCTTCGGTCCTTTTACAATAGGAAGACTCACTTCTTGGTGGGAGAAATCTGAGTCTTTTGTGAACAGACTGGTGTTCGCCCAACCTTGGAATGCCTCCCTGGTCGTAAGAGCGAGGGAGGGATCCAAGCCTCTGTCCGATTGATCGGGGTGTGCACCGCAGGATCAATGGTTAGACCTCTGGACCAAGTACTAAGAGAGAGGCAAGCGTGTCTCTTCGTACCAGCAATGTAAGAACTTGTTCCTGTACAGGAGCAAATATAAAGTCATGGGTTTGTCTCTTGTTGGCATCCACTTCCCCCCCCTCTTGTAGGAGGAAGTGGTGGATATTCTGCTCCTATCCCTAGTGAAAGGATAGGATGGGGCTCTGTCATATAGCTCACCTGCATCCCGTCCTCATCCAGCATAGTGACGACCGTGACCCTCTGCCCACAGGTAGAGGAGGAGGAAAAGATGGGAAGAGAAGCCAGTCACTCACTCATTCTCACATCCATCCGCCACAGTCACACCAGGACTCGATGCTGTTCAGCCTGCGAGTCAGGGTCTGGGTAGCTACCAACTTGAGCAGCCACCACGGGTCCCCAAGGAAAAGGTATCAAAGGACCTGTGGGCAATATCCCGAAGGTAGAAGGAGGTGAAGGTAGTCTGGTTAGCCCAGACACCTGCCTTCAGGACCTGCGCCACGGAGAAGTTCTTACGAAACGCCAACGACAGGCCAATACTTCTGACTTCGTGAGCTCTCGGACGGGACGTACGGATGTCGTCACTACCATCAGCCTCATACGCCCTCCTGATGACCTCACGCAGCCAGAAAGAAAGAGTGTTCTTGGATACTTCTTTCTTGGTTACCCCGGTGCTAACGAAGAGGCGTCGACACTCAGGCCTGAGGTGCCGAGTTCTCTTCAGATAGCGCCGTAGCGCCCTCACAGGACAAAGCAGCATCTCATCTGCGTCATTATCAGTGAAGTCCATTAGGGAAGAGATCGTGAAAGACTCGAACCTGTCGTCAGGGACCGAAGGTTTCTGAGTCTTCGCAATGAAGTTCGGGACGAAATTGAGCGTCACAGATCCCCATCCCCTGGAGTGTCGTACATTGAAGGAAAGACCATGAAGTTCCTCTACTCTCTTCGCCGATACCAGGGCCAGCAAGAAGAGGGTCTTGAGGGTCAGATCCCTGTCTGATGACTCTCGGAGTGGCTCGAAGGGTCTTCAGTCAAACTCCTAAGGACCGAGAGTCACCGTCCCACGCAGGGGGCCTGAGTTCCCTGGGTGGGCAAGACCTTTCGAAGCTCCTCATGAGCAAGGAGATCTCGAACGAGTTCGAGATATCCAATCCCCTCAGTTCAGGACTAGTGCCAGGGCGGCTCTATAATCCTTTGACTGTGGCGACTGAGAGGAGCTTCTCTCGGCGAAGAAAAACGAGGAAATCCGCTACCTACTGAAGAGTGGCTCTGAGAGGAGATATACCCCGTCTACGACACCAACCACAGAAGACGGCCCTCTTCCCCTGGTACACAGCTGCAGAGGACTGACGGATGTTTCCAGCCATCTCTGTTGCTGCGCTACGAGAAAAGCCTCTCGTTCGCAAGAGATGGTGGATAACAGCCAGCCGTGAAGACGAAGGGACTGGACTGTTTTGGTGGTACCGCTCTACGTGTGGCTGGACGAGAAGGTTGTGCCAACGGGGGAATCTCTCTCAGTTTCTCCTGCGAGAAGAGCCAGCAGGTCCAGATACCAAATGGCCTAGGGCCATTTGTGAGCCACCAGGATCATCCTGAGATTCGGGGTGCCCAGTGCTCGACTGATCACCTTGCGAATCAGGATGAACGGGGGAAAGGCGTACGCGAAGAGGTTGTCCCACGGATGTTGAAGAGCGTCCTCTGCAGCTGCCCATGGGTCCGGCATGGCTGAAAAGAAAACCTGAAGTTTTCTGTTGTGCCGGGTGGCGAACAGATCCACGACTGGTCGCCCCCACAGGTCGAAGAGCCTTTCCGCCACGTCCTGGTGTAGAGACCACTCGGTCCCTATCACCTGATCGCGACGGCTGAGCTTGTCTGCTACTACATTCCTCTTCCCTGGAATGTAGCGTGCCAACAGCTCTATTGAGTGAGCCTCGGCCCACTCGTGCCCCAATGCTGAGTCAAACTGGTACAACGGGAGAGACACTAGGCCCCCCTGTTTGTTGACGTAAGCCACCACCGTGGTGTTGTCGCACATCAACACCACTGAGTGTCCCATCAAGCGGTCCTGAAACTCTTGGAGCGTGAGAAACGCTGCCTTGAGTTCCAGTACATTGATGTGAAGGTGCTTGTCGTGCTCGTCCCACACTCCTGAAGTCAGCAACTCCTCCAGGTGTGCGCCCCACCCCTCGGTCGATGCGTCCTGAAACAGCTGCATCTCCGGGGGGGGGGGGGGGGGAGTGCGTAGAGGCACTCCCTTTAAGAGGTTCCTGTCGTCCAGCCACCAGGCTAGGTCCTGCCTCACCTCCGGTGTCAGCGACACTGGAAAGCTCGGGGGATCCGTTGCCTGTGACCAACTCTCCTTTAGTCTCCACTGAAGAGACCGCAGGTGAAGACGCCCATGAGGGACTAACTTCTCGAGTGACGACAGGTGTCCGATCACGACTTGCCGTCGCTGAGCTGCCTGTTCCTGCCGAGACAGGAACTGGTTGGCTGCCTCCCTGCATCTGCTGATCTGCGAGTCTGCATGGAAGACTCGCCCTGCTACTGTGTTGATCATCATACCCAGGTACTTCATCCTCTGCGTGGGTTCGAGATCGGACTTCTCGAAGTTCACCACGATCCCCAGATCGCGACAGAACTCGAGTAGCCGATCCCTGTCCTGCAGCAACTGCGAGCGGGAGCTCACCAGGACTAGCCAATTATCGAGATACCTCATCTGACGTATCCCGTGCGAATGGGCCCAAGCAGACACCAGAGTGAACACTCGCGTGAACACCTGTGGGGCGGTTGAGAAACCGAAGCAAAGTGCCCTGAATTGTGGTAACACCGTCCCGTCGAAGGATGAAGCGGAGGTATTTTCTGGAGTACTGATGGATGGGTATTTGGAAATACGCATCCTTCAGGTCCACTGAAAAGCATGAAATTGTTCTCCCTGATGGAGTCGAGCACGGAACCGGGTCTGGCGAACGAACCGGTTCAGGGGAGAGAGATCTATCACCGGGCGCCAGCCCCCCGTAGACTTTTCCACCAGGAAAAGACGACTGTAGAAGCCCGGTGACTGATCCGTGACGATCTCTACAGCTCGTTTGCTCAGCATGGTCTGGATCTCCTGTCTTAATGCTACGTCCTTCGAAGAGCCTGGAATGTATGATTGCTGTTGGACCGGCGGGTTGGAGGTGAGGGGTGGCCGAGATTCGAAGGTAATAGATATCCCTCCCGAAGGACATCTACTATCCAGGTCTTGGCGCCGTAGCGCTTGCCAAGTTGCCCAATGGCTGGCCAGGCACCCCCCCACCCCCCATTCCGGCAGCAGGTGAGGGGG
>NC_087211.1:16687536-16697536 GCF_015104395.2 Macrobrachium nipponense | reverse complement strand
ACTTCTCAAACCGCATGGTCGAACGCCAAACGAGGGACTCCATAAATAAATGGCACCAGGAAAGAACGACCGAAACTAACAACAGAGTGAGCTATAAAGATATTTTAAAAATAAAAAACATATGCACCACAAATATTTGGAAGACGAAAAGGCTATAAGGAAAATAATCAGCGAAAATGTCTCCCCCACTACAGAAAGTGATAAAATTAGCCTCATAATTTATTACAAAAACATGAAAACCAGCCAGCTGCTTCTTAAAAACAACCCACGCGCCCCCAGAAACGTCTTTGAAGAGAAGGGGTGTCATCTATGAATTCACATGCTCGGTTGATGGATGCCGCCATTCTTATATCGGGATGACCACCACCAGACTCTCCAAGCGACTTTCCTGCCACCTTCAAGAAGGGGCCATTTTCAATCACTACAGGGAACAACATAACAGGAGACCAGAAAGAGCTGAAACTTATAACGAACATAAAAATTATTGACCAAGCACCTGGACCGGAAACGCCTACGTTACCTTGAGGCATTACACATATTAGAGAAAAAGCCGACTATCAACACGGTAAAAGAAACAGAATTTCTTCCTACCATCATAAGAAGAAATAACACAAGAAACCATCCGACTCCGTATACCGCCGACGAGAGAGAGAGGAAGAGATCGAGGGGGGAGAGACAGAGAGAGAGAGGGAGAGAGAAAGAGAAGGAAGCTAAGAGAAGATAGAGAGCGGTAACAAGCAGAGAGAGAAAAGAAAGGGAAAGAGAGAGAGGAAAAGGAAAGCAATATAGAGGAAAGAAAGAAAGAAAAGAGATAGGAGTGGAACAAGCAGAGAGGAAGAAAGAGATAGAATAAGAATAAGCGAATCCGAAGAAATATGAGGGAGAGAGAGAGGAATTTGCAGAGAGAGAAAGAAAGAAACTGAGAGACAGAGAAAGAGAGGAAGAAGCAGAGAGAGAACGAGCGGAAGATGTGTCATCTGTACAGAATGCAGCAGTACCTGCCGCCCAAGAGGTAGGTACCCCAACCAACACAAACCCCACGCTAATGATTCCGGCCAGACTTCGCAGGTCTCATCGCCTCAGGGAAAGATTTCGTTACCATCCAACGGCCAATTAAAATCCCTGCTCATCGACCCGCCCACCGATTGTACACGACCTTGCATGTTATAAATACTTGTAAAACGTATCTTAATTCACTTTACTGTATACTCTCATAGATGACTGCCTGTGCGCTGTCGACACGTTAGAGGAAATAAACCTAAGACAAATGAAAATCTTTACATGTCCTTAAGGAAAACAACTTAATACACAGCTACATGCTGACGAGAAGAAGATCATAAGAAGAATTGAGAGATTCTATATAAA
Organism: Macrobrachium nipponense; assembly: GCF_015104395.2. Taxonomy (NCBI): domain Eukaryota; kingdom Metazoa; phylum Arthropoda; class Malacostraca; order Decapoda; family Palaemonidae; genus Macrobrachium; species Macrobrachium nipponense. The sequence goes on along the minus strand of NC_087211.1, from coordinate 16,696,171 downwards.
TTAAATGCCGTTGAAACAGCTATTGTATTCAATAATAATAATAATAATAATGATGATGATAATTACACATAATTTGTTTGTAATACTAGCTAAAACTACACACACACATACACATATATACACATATATTATGTATGTGTGTACATCTGTATTTATGTGTGCTTGCACGCTCGCAAGGATTAGTTATAAGTATGACCTCCGAGCATAATACCAGGATGGTTGTCATATATATTTAATTCACATTTTCTGTTAATTACATAACGTCGAGTACTTACGAACCCTTAAAAGTAATTAACTTCATGGAGAGAGATTAGAAAATGATAACTTGAGTTTTATTAGTTTGTTTCTACAGAAATCCAAACTTTAATTTCGTTATGAAGATTTCTCTTAAAAAACGAAGCTTTAGAAGGAATGAATATATATTATCCGTAATTTGACATTCTACGCGAGTTCAAATATTATTTTTAATAGATAAGAAATCACATTTGTAAAGGTATTATTATTTTAGAAATATTCTCTCCAAGGCTCCTTTGTAAGGATATGAAATGTATACGTAACTCTTATGTATATGACTTTTAGCTGGAATAAAGACTACAAATCTATTCGGATTAATTCATTTAATGAAAATATTTACTCTCAGCCAAATCTTATTACGATAAATATAAAGGTTTTTTTTATATACTTTAGCATAATTATTATTATTATTATTATTTCGGAAGGAGACCCTCTCGTAGACATGTTTTGTCAAAAATGAATGCTGCTTCAGCACTATTAATCTATAAAGAGTCTTCTCTATCTTTCTGATGACGGCTTTCTCGTTGTTGCTTAGACTGGCGAGCAACGCACCAAAGGGCATGGTAAAGGACTAGCACAGCTGGATGAGGAGAGAGAGAGAGAGAGAGAGAGAGAGAGAGAGAGAGAGAGAGAGAGAGAGAGAGAGCCTTTCTAGACCTATTCCAGTTCGTATTGATGGCGACATTAATTTTCTCCTCCGTTATTTATTTGCGATGGTTGCTGAGGGAAGTATTCATCTCTCTCTCTCTCTCTCTCTCTCTCTCTCTAAAAACCTCTCGTCTCTCTCTCTCTCTCTTCTCTCTCTCTCGTCGTCAATTATAAAATAACATTCTAAGGACTTCCAGAGGAGACAAACCAACCCGCTGTAGCAGAGTAGCTCTATCGGAAACAGCGCTGCAAAATTCGTTACTGGTTACCGGACACTAGACCTATGTCATTATTTTTCATCAGTTTTAAATTGCTGTTAAATAATGCCATATATATTGTTTCGTTATGATACATGAAAATAAGGATTATGGCGGATTTTAACTTGAAATTTGAACGAAAGTTCGATGGATACTATGCATAAGGAAAGGAGATAAGAAAAAAAGAATAAATAATTCGTGAAAATTTGTTGAATATTTTACAGTATTTACAACTGTAAACGAATATAGTAGGTTTCATAGCCACAAACTGAAGACATTAGGCCTAACACGTAACAGTTACAGCATTCAAGTTGATAGTGAAGTTAGATGCTTTTCATTGCAATCTCTCTCTCTCTCTCTCTCTCTCTCTCTCTCTCTCTCTCTCTCTCTCATCAAAGTATATACTTTAGGTTTGTTGTTTTCTCTAAAGTGAAAACAAACTCGATGCGGTTTTTAAGAGAGAGTTACAAGGAGTTACAAGGATTAGGATGTCTCAAAGACATAAGTCCATCTGAGGAGACATCGTGTGTTCACATATCTCTAGGAGGAAATTTTACTGCTCATTCAAAGTGTCGTCCTAATGATTTTGTCTAACTTCTCTTAAACTCCACGCTGTTGCTGTTTACAACTACTTTCTAGAAGGTGGCAGTTTATTCCATTTAGTGTCACAGACTTGTATGTGATGAAGTTCCCACATCGGGATATGTTGCATCTCTTCAGTTCTAGTTTCCATCCATTATTTGGTAAAAGACAACAGAAAACGGAAGCATTTCAGTCTCCCTATACTGAGAGGAATTTGCTTTCTAGCCTCGCACCTGCCCCTACAATGGCAGCTTCTTGTGAAGCTTTCTTCTGGTTTTAATTCACTGAGGTCTGTCCGAGGCTAGAAGTCCACCATCACAGGTTGGCGGGGTAAGGCTACAATGACAGGGTGGTTCAGAAAAAAAATTGGACGAACTCTGCTTCCGTATGCAAGACTTTGACCCTGACTTATCAGGACATAGTCTTAAGTACAGTTAACCGAGAATAAAGTGACATACTAAATTGCTTGTGGGAATTACTTCATTAAAGTAAGGACCACAATATTGCTAATGACAGTGAGCAGCCGATAGTCAAGATTACTAATGACAGTGGCAAACAAAAAGATAGACAAGATTGCTAATGACAGTGAGAGACACTATTGATTGTGATACACACACACACACACACACACACACACACACACACACACATATATATAATCATATATATATATATATATATATATATATATATATATACATATATAATATATATATATATATATATATATATATATATATATATATATATATATATATATATATATATATATATATATATATATATATATATATATATATATATATATAGAGAGAGAGAGAGAGAGAGAGAGAGAGAGAGAGAAGAGAGAGAGAGAGATACTTCAAGGTTAGCTGGAGGTGGGAATTCAAGAGGCCTTTAGAGGATTACAAGTGATTTAAACACAAGGATTATTTTCTTACGTAACTAAATGATGACAGCAAGTTATACATATGAATACATTCTTGTTCAACAGTCTGTTTCGACCCGACATTGTACATGCATCGGTCTAGGTCATCCTCTTTGCCTCTCTTAAACCAACCCGAGTCACCTGCTGTCTTTATTTATTTGAATGATAAACCCTTTACCTAAACGAGATAAAAAACAAACCATTAGTTAACCCTCAGGGCTTTAAATCAAACCGGATTCGTCAAACCCCACGTCTGACAAAGTTGGGTTTGGAGGTAAAAAGATGTATCTGTTAATTTATTTTTTATATATATATTGAGGCATCGGTCATTATTTCCTGCCCTCGAAAATGAACACCGTCTCTCATTTCAGTACAACCACTAACACTCGCTTACCTGGCACAGGGGACACGACCGGGGAGCCAGACAGGAGGAAACTTTTGCTTTCGTCACTCCCCCCCCCCCCCCCTCTCTCTCTCTCTCTCTCTCTCTCTCTCTCTTTCTTTCTTTCTCGCTTTTGCATCGAACGATTCATGTTTCATTATAAAAACAATGTAATACGTATGGCTAGTGATCGTAACTATACCAAGCCTCACTACCACACGTCTTCTATCTCACCGATTTCATTTTGTAGTGCTGAACTCTTCTGAAAGAGCTCAAGCACTAAAATTGTCACAATTTATAATGAAACTGTCTAGTGGTCAGTATTACATTTACGTATATATAGTAATTAAATTATACATGAATAACTTGATCACGAAATATATAAAAGTGACGCTATGTGTATAAAAAAAGGTAATGCCACCGAGGAGAATGAAAACGAGATCTGTCGTAGCATTCTGAATGGCCGCCTTTGGTTTTGGTCTCGCTTACAGTATTTCTTGTGGATAATACTTTAAGTGTTAGTGAAGCAGTTCATCATCAAAAGTTGCTTTAAATATATTCTCTCTCTCTCTCTCTCTCTCTCTCTCTCTCTCTCTCTCTCTCAGTGGTCTTGGTTATGGTGGGAGACGATGTACATTCCTTTAGTTATCCCAAATGTTTATTTGTTCAATTATTTACGCTTTTATTCATCGTAAATAAGGAAAGGCCATTGAATGATGACTAGTTTTAATGGTGTTTATTCTCGACTTAGAGAACCGATTGTCGAGAAACATGGGAAGTTGCCAGCAGTCATTTTGTAAAACATTAGAACGCCCTAGTGTTTAAAATGTACCGTACGCAAACGTATAAAAGCACACGATGTGAAATGAAACTTCTCTAGCGGCAACTTGTTGATCCTCCAGCTTTGTTGTTTCAGATGACGGGAGGAGGGAAAAGAGGAGCGGTGAATAAATGGCAGCTGTACAATATTGAGCTATTACTGTCTCATTTATCTTCGTTCTGGTTGTCCGAGAAGACGAGAGACCGTAACCGGACCGTAACTTGATTCCAAGTGAGTATTGATAAGGGTTAATTACGGTAATTAGAGGCAGGAGTCGTTGAGAAACGAAAGATTTGTGGAGAAGGACCCTCTTGGGAGTCCTTCCTACCTGGGAGCTGCCTTGCAGGTGTCGAGGATTCGGGAGAGACCATTTTAAACCCTAGGGTATGGGTATAGGAGACATTCGCCGGTATTTCTACAGAAACGGTCCGACCGGACGGCAAGGAACATAACCGCAGATACAACATCCACTAGGGATCGGGGCGTCCAATGTATTTCGCCGTGTTTAGTACTGGTCTCTGTGGGGTTAATTACTGTCGTCCGATTAATATTACTTAAAATTCTTGTTCAGTAGGTAAAACTGCATAGAAAAACCGCAACTGCCATAGTCTAGGCCGCCGCGGACAAGTACCCTAGATCTACCCATTCGCCTTTCCTGATAGGGTATTTGCGTTATTTCAAAGCTAACATTGTGTATATTGGAAATTATCTATTGAGCATGGCATACCCTAAGCTGACCTACCCAAGGCCTTGCACCCGAAGGACACGTTGCCCCTGGGAGGTGGGTATAGTGGGCATCACCCTGCCCAAAATTTCAAAATGTTTCAATCTTAACCTTAACCCATCTTAGGCAATAGGTATTATAGCCTAGGCCTGTCATACCCTAAGTACAAACATTTCCCTTCCCTCCCCCCAACACCAGGTTTGGTAATCACCCTGCACCTTTGTAAAGGCGATCGGTATTTCTACAGAAGCAATCCGCGGTGGCCTAGACTAGGGCAATTGACGTTTTCCTATGTTATTTTACCCACTGAACAAGAATTTAAAGTAATATTTATTCGGACGACTGTAATTAACCCCCATGGGCCAGCACTAAACACGGCGACTCGACTGCCGACCTAAATCGGCGGAAGAACACCAAAACCAATATGGCGGCGATACCAAAACAACAAACAAAGTAGGGAGCAACTACATATCCGTGACGATCGATTTATGTGTGCTGTCAGTAAGGCCGTAGTGGAACGGCGCTTCGCGCCTTATCCGCATATTTAAAGATTCTTGGCAAGCACGGCATGTACGGCAAGAGGTAATGTTGCGCTGCGCGCGCTAGCCACAGGGGTTACAGTAAGGCTACTTACCATGGCGGATCACACCTAAAGGCGTTCCTGTTGTAGTCGATCCGACAAATAGCTCCACAACACTCGCAGTTTTTTTGCTTTAGAATTAAATTATGTCTTTGAGCATATTCAATCACAACTTCTTTACCACCACTAGACAAATAATGATAAAATTCACCGTAACCCACATTGAACTACAAACAATCGTAGAAATCAAAGGTCTCTGTCAAAATTAATGCCAGAAGGGCCAACCACTGCCTTTACCATAGCTACAGGAAGACAAAATGCCGGTTTTTGCTTCATTATTCGAGTATTCAGTCAAACAAGGATACCAGTGGACACTGGACAGGTAACTTTATTACTACGCTGATATGCTAGTGAAACTTAGTTTTCGACTAAAGTCGTTCGTAATTGGTTATGAAACCCATGACGTCATAACGATGTCACACCTCTCAGAAAATAATGAGTAACTGGAACTGCTTTTGTTTGCGTAAGAAAGTAAGTTAGAGGGCTCATTAAAAGTAAACATTACCGTAGAGGAAACACCTCTCCCTGACTTAGGAAAAGGAGAAAATTCGAGGTAAAAACTTATCAAGCTCATTTAATTCACCCTGTTCAATCTCTCATATAATGACTATACGTTTTTATATTGCTTTTCACATGCTCTTTCCATGTAGGTGATTATTTATTTTAATATCCAGTGCGGAGTGCTTAACCTGACTAGTACGTATCTAGTTACTGCATGGGGGTTATACAGTCGTCCGAATAAAATATTATTTAAAATTCTTGTTCAGTAGGTAAAACTGCATAGAAAAATCGCAACTGCCATGTCTGGGCCGCCGCGGATAGGTACCCTAGATCTACCAGGCGATCAGTTTCATTATGTTGTTATTTTATTGCCTTATTAATTTTGTCAAAATTGTCAACAGAAATCGTGAATAGGTAGATCTAGAGTACTTATCCACAGCGGTCTAGACTATGACAGTTGCGGTTTTTTATGCAGTTTTACCTACTGAACAAGTATTTTAAGTAATATTTATTCGGATGTCTGTAATTAACCCCCAGGGTCCAGTACTAAACACGGCGAAATACATTGGACGCCTCAATCCCTTGTGGATGTTGTATCCACGGTTACGTTCCTTGCAGTCCGTGTGGACTGCTTCTGTAGAAATACCCATTGCAGAGTTTAGATGGGGGAATAATTAGCCTAGAACCTCTGAATGGTCAGAAATCTTAAAACTCGAGTAAACCAAATTTCTGTTAAATTTTTGTTTGCATGCGCTGTCAACTTAGCCCACACTCACAAAAAATGTAAAACTTCAGACTTACCATCAGGTACCATGACCAGGGTCTTGACAGCTACTTACATTCATCCTCAAGGGGCTGGCATTTAATGCTGTTATGTACACTGGTAGTTAGTTAAGGAACCAGAGGGGTGTGATACCTAGTACCCTTCATTCCCCCCCCCCCCCCCCCCCCCCCCACCCCCCCCCCCCCCCCCCAAAAAAAAAAAAAAGTTTAGAAAATCATGTTGTTGGATGTTATAGCAATTTTTATGTATGCTAACTGTACCGGCTCAGAGATGACATTCATGTGTTTAAAACTACTGCTGGGTTGTTTATTATGCTCAAAGCCTTGAGGTGTGTATCCATATGCATATTTACCTCTGAGTTTACTGGTAAGGTTAGATTAGTAGTATAAAAACTATTTGCCCATTTTCTTGGTTAAGTCAGTGGTGCGACAGACGAGACATTTTCAGCTGTGTGTGATGGAAAACCCATAAATACAATCCTCTGTTTTTTCAAGATTAAAGGTACCACTTAAATTCTTTGCCTAACTGCCGGTGTGTTTTAATAAGTCCCAATCCCAGTCAGTTCATATGTAGTCGATTAGCATTTCCTCATAGAAATTGCATTGTTAAGTTAAGGTACTTTTATCATACTGAAGTTTTAACATCTGCCTTTGGGGTGATATGGTACCACTGTTGTATCATGTGTAACTGGTTAGTGGGTGTTACCCACATTCTAGTAGAACTCATGTCAGAAACTTATTGCATACAATGTTTTATTGCAGTGTGGACTTTACACTGTTTGTGACAGATGGACATTGGCCAGTTATAATATTAGTTAACTGATACTGGGTGGAGACCAAGTCTCTAATTTTGTTCTAATAAATTATTCTTCAATACGTGTATTTTAATATCAGAAGGCAATTGCTTATATTTGTTATTTTGCTTTACATATTTTTTTTGCATTATTTCTGATATTTATTTGATAAAAGGAACTGACAGAATTTTGTAATGACATGCCTCCATATAATGAAAGATTTTTTTTTTTTTGTGTACAAACATTTCCTTTATATTTATTTACACAGAAATTTGATCATGGTAGAAAAACTTGTACCTGTAATTCTGGCATAATTAGTGTCTAGATTCATTGTTTGCCCAGGTCTGGTATGGGGCATCTGTAAAACAGGTATACTGGATTCAATTTCTGATGTTTCTAAAAGGGGTACTTTGTTTCTTTTTATCAGGACATCTCAGTATTAGGGCCATAGAGGTTTGAAGAAGCAGAGAATGAGGTAGAACATGCTAGTACTCAAGATAAAATTCCTTATAGATGGGCGATACTACTTGAGTGGCCAACCACATAGAAAGATGAATTTAAGGTCTTGCAAGAAGGTGACGGAGCATATGATGCCATTTACCTTTTGGAAGTCATCTGGTAAGGTTATTTTCAACTTAGTATTTGTAGTCTAGATATTGTATATTTCTGGTAGAGATGGAAGGAAATTTGTAGTACTAGGAAAGGAATTAATGATAATAATAAAATTAGCATATAAATTTATAAGAGTGATGAGACAAGAGTTTAATCTTATGTCTTTATGTCCTTGGCATTCAGAAAGGCCCTTGGGGGTAGTACGTGCAGTGACACTTAGCTACAACACATTTCATTACCTTTTACTTTACCCCCATTCATAAACTGTTTCTTCCATTTTGCTTTCCCCACCTCACTAACAATTGATTTTCCAGTGTCAACTGCTTTGAGGTTTTTGTCCTGTTTACACCTTGACAACAATTTTACTGTCAATTTCCATTTCATCGCTGAATGACCAAATCATTCCCAGCTCTTGTTCTTTGGCCTAAGTTTTGTATTCTATTCTATTGACATATACAAAGATTACAATAGAATTATCAGCACCTTTCAACACCCTTGATATTTGTCTCCATCAAAAGTAACCAATTTTAATTTTATGACAAATGGGGTTTGATGGCTAATGCTGCCCAAGGGTAAATTTCCTGTGTCAGGTGTTTATTGCCAAGGGATGTCTTGACCCCACGACCCATCTTTGGAAGGTGCAATCAGCCAAAGCCTCCAGCAGGAAGAC
>NC_087211.1:16670036-16682536 GCF_015104395.2 Macrobrachium nipponense | reverse complement strand
TCTGTGCAAAGAAAGTAAGTACCGTCACAGATAAATTGGTGGCAGAGCGACGGGATACGATGAGATAAAGATTGATATAGTGACAAGATTAATTGATGTCGAGTGGTAAGGATAGGAAGAGACAAAAGACACAGCAAAGAAATGGCGATCAGCGACGCGAATGACAGTTAAAGACAGCGGCTGCGAAAGAGAATCAAAAGTTTAGTGTCGGCATAAGAGATTTCAATTCATTCAGGCCACTCGAAATAGAAAGTTTCTCCCCTAAGACAGTACCAGTGTTTCCCCAAATACAAAAGACAGTTACCGAGTCGTAACAATAAAAGCACTCCAAAGTAGCCACCCACTCTTTCGAAGAAAACTCCACTCCAAAGAACAGTGAAAGAACTTCCACTAGAAGAACAAGAACGGTCGTTCTACCAGAAGACGAAAAGATGTCGAAAGCGTAAAGAAAAATATCAAGAGGAAAGAAAACGATCCCGAAAACGCATCCGTCAACGCAATCCTGCTCTGAGGGGAAAGGAAGAGAGAGAGAGAAGGGGGAAGGGAACAAGCATCATTCAACGCGCTGGTAGGCGAACGCAAGCTGTCAGACGCAAACCCGGTGTCGAAGACGACGAAAGAAGATAGTCCAAATAAATGTCCCCACACTTACATAAAAATTAAACTCTATCAAAAGTAAATTACGCGATTAACATTTCAGTTAGACAATTTCTGGTATTTCAAGATTAAAAGATTTTCACACTGAACTTTTCTTTGGCACGAAACCTTAACGATATTTCTTAATTTTACTAATTATAACTAATCAGCTACTAAGACCTTTTCCCGAACATTTGTATTTACTAACCAATAACTCTAAATTTTAATTTGAATTTTGATTGTGTCATTTTATGCTATTTTTGTGATTTTGGTTGTTTTGTGATTTGTTGACTTTGTTTTTTTTTTGTTTTAGTATTTGCTTTTTACTTTTATTCGTTACGTCGAATGAATGTTACTTGTTTTTATTTTGTTTGTTTAGGATAACAAGGGTAATTCACGGGAGGTCTCTCGTTAGCGTAACACTTTTATGGTCAGTTCAGTATCGTTTTACCAGTACTGTTAAGAGGGTTTTTGTTTTTGTTGTTGTTTAAGAATCGCTTATCGGTAACGTAAGACTTTGAGAATATTTCAGGGGAAAATTCCTTTATATTTTTTTTGGTGATCGAATACTTTAGTAAAAATACTTTATTGTTATTATCATTTTCTTTCGGGTTAATACCTGTCATAACTTTGATGGTTTTTTAAACTTTTAATGATAACTTCAGTACTCAAGAAAATTTCCATTAACGAGTCGATGGTCAAGGGAGACCGACTCCTTATCAGAACGTAAGAACGCCTGTGCTCACGAGAAGTCAAACAAGGAAATTAACCATGCGGAAGGTACACAGTCCGCGAATTCGAGCGCAGCAGTAATGGGAACACATAAGGGGACATGTGATTAATCACATAGCTAATTTTTGCGGAAGAAAGGATGGTCAGATTAGCTTGTAACTTAGAAAACTGGATAGAGCAAGTGGAGACACGCCTAGATAGCATAACGGGGACAGATAGAGAAAAGCTTATTGAAGCCAAGAGTTATCTTGATTTGGAAGCCGGAGGAGACTTAGAACGGTACGTCCACTCCGAGACTTACCGAGATCTTAAGAATTGGGAAGAATTGAAACGGTATTTTAGGAAGGTTTATTCCACAGTTGGTGAAAGAGATCCAGTTACCAGCTTGGCAAGGATAGTGCGTCAATTTAAGTTAGACGAAAGACGTTATCAAGAGTTTAGCTCTCAGTTGTATAACAATATGAATGAATGGGGTAACTTCATGGAAACCACAGGTTGGATAGAGGTAGAAGGAGCAAGCAAAAAAAAAAATGCTAATGAGTCATGTTAAAAAGATATTTAGACTAGCAATAATGATTGGAAGCCTGCCTACGGAAGTTATTGCAAGAATGACACGTAAGTGGGGAGACATCCGATGAAGGTAGCAGAGATTGAAGAGGAGGAACAAAAATCCTAGGTAGAAGACCTGAAGGGAATCCTATATACAGACCTTTAGTCGCTATAGGCACAAAAAGAAAGGGGTCCAAATAGATCTAGGACACCATCTAGAAATCAGAATAAGATGCCAGGTAATCTTCTCAAGGAGGATTTTCGACAGTCACGTGTTATAACTGTCAGCAGAGAGGACATTATGCCAGTGACTGCCGAGGGATAGCCTTCTGTCCTTTCCATAAGAGAACAGGACATAGTGCCCGAGAATGCAGAAATAAATTTGTTTTCAGCTCCTAGAGGTAAGATCTCAGCCGAGAGCAGAAAAGAGCAGAGAAAGGCCTAGCAGAAGTATACTCAATACCTATCCGAGTTGTAGAAAGGGAAACGGTAGCCGCGATCCGGGTAAAGGAAATGAAAATTACGCTCAGGACATAAAACTGAGAAGAGCTAAGATAGGATTTCATTTAAAGGACATTAAGGAAAACCATGTTAGAGAAGAATTCATAGACTTACTGTGCGAATATAATGATATAGTCGCTCTAGACGGCGACACCTTGGGAAATACACGCGAAATAACGCACAAGATAGACATTCCATCAAACACAAAGCCAATCTACATACCAGCCTACAGAGTAGCACATTCCCAGAAGGAGATCATTGAAAGAGAAGTACAAAGAATGAATAGGCAAGGAATAATAGAACCATCTAATCCCCATGGTCCTTTCCACTTTTGTTAGTTCCTAAAAGGGACAAAACTTATAGAATAGTTGTGGATTTCAGAAAATTGAACCAAATTACTGAAAATGATCCTTATCCAATGCCGTCAATGCGAGATCTTATCGCCACTATAGGGTCCAAGAAGTACTTCACCACAATAGATTTATTGCAGGGATTCTTGCAAATCCCTCTAGACGAAGAAAGTAAACCTTTGACTGCTTTTTCCACTAGTAACGGCAGATACCAGTATGTAAGAATGCCCTTTGGTCTAAAGTCAAGCCCTGGTAACTTTTGTAAGATTAATGGATAAAATTTTGGGTGCGATTTACTAGGCAAAGACGTACACTGTTACCTAGATGATTGGTAATAACAACAGACACTATAGAGGAACATATAGACTTAGTCAGAGAAGTCCTAAAGAGATTAAGAAAAGCCAACCTGAAGCTTAAATTAAAGAAGTGTAACTTCCTTAAAAGGAAAATAGACTACCTTGGTCATACACTAAGTGAAAAGGGCGTAGAAGTAAACGACTTAAAGATTAAGTCAATCAAGGAATATCCTACACCTCAGTGCAAGAAGGACATAAAGTCATTCTTAGGTTTAGCATGGTTTTTACCGCAAGTTCGTAGGGAACTTTGCAGTCATATCCACACCACTAACTGAACTTTTAAAGGAACACGTCTCATTTATATGGACAGACAAGCAGCAAGAAGCATTTGAGGAATTGAAAGAAAGATTAACACATCCCCCAGTACTTAGCTTCCCAGACTTTGGCAAAGAATTCTTTTTAGCCACGGATGCAAGCCACATTGGTATAGGAGCATGTTTAATGCAAAGACAAGATAACAAGTATAATGCCATAGCTTATTACAGTAGGAAATTAAAGCCCTCAGAAGTGAATTACTCAGTAAACAGACCTCGAGTCTCTAGCTATTATAGACGCTTTAAAGCATTTCAGATATATCATTTTTGGTTACAAGATAACCGTGTTCACGGATCATTCAGCTGCAGTAGAAATGCTAAAGAACCCTAATTTTTCTGGACGAAGAGCCCGTTGGTTCATGACAGCCCAAGATTATGATATAGAGGTGAAATATGTCCCTGGGAAGACGAATAAGGTAGCAGATGCATTATCAAGATATGTATCACAAGATGATAGTATAAATATGATAAGTCAAGAAGAAGAAAAGAATGAAACAATGTGCAATGACGTAAATGTACTCACCATGCATTATACAGAGGAGCTTTCCCGGCAAAATTTCATAAGGGAACAAGAAAGAGATGAAGATATAAGGGAACTGTTCAAATACGTTAGAAACGAAAGAAAACACAGCCAACAAGAATTAACCGAACTAGGTAGGAAGGTTGGATGTCCCACAGATGCATTAACGGACATAGATGGCGTATTAATTTGGATGTGTCACGAATATGACCCATTTGGTCAATTTCTAGGTGTACTGCACAAAAGATTAGTACCTAAGAGTCTAAGAAACAAGGTCATTGAGCTAATGCACGACGATGACATGAGAGCTCACCCAGGAAGGGATGAGACAATTAGATTAATCCAAAGAACTTTCCATTGGAAGGGAATTCACAAAGATGTAGTAATTATGTGAAAAGCTGCAATATATGCAACAGCTACAAGGGAAGAACAGACAAGGAAGTACCACTAGGGAAATATCCTATCCCACAGACTCCTTTCGAAAGAGTATCTATTGATCTTATCACAAATCTTCATACCACGAGGTAAACGGAATAAGAATATACTAGTATGTATCGACGCGCTCACGAGATATACAGAGTTGGTACCACTAACTAGTAAAAGTGCCAAGGATTGTGCAACCGCACTCTTCGATAAGCATTTTGCAGATATTCTGCCCCGCAGCTCATTATCTCTGATAATGGGACCGAATTTCAACAACTCGTTAGTTCAAGAAATTTGTAACGCCTTTAAGGTAGAAAAGGTAGCGATACAGCCGTATCACCCAGCTAGCAATGGCTTGGTAGAAAGGAATAACAGGAAGGTTTTAGACGTATTACGTCACACAGTAGGACAGGATCCTGACTGGGACGTCAATTTACCTTTAGTCCAATTATCATTAAATGCAAGGCATCATACGAGTATTCGAGCAACTCCCATAAAAGCTTTGATGGGATATGAACCCAGATTACCTTATGCATGGCTGAATCAGCCAATACAGCCTAATTACTCTGAAGATATCATGAAGATAAGAATCGGAAACTTTAAAGTAATACACAAGCAAATTGCACAAGATCTAGAAGAAGCCCAGCAGAATATGATAGAGAAGCATCAAGAAGGATTAAGGCCTGTAGACTACAAGAAAGGAGATGAAGTCTATATTAAGAAGGAAGTAAGAAAGTGGTATTAATTAGTTAGCCACAATTCACAGGACCATACAAGGTCGTAGACGTACAAGAAACTAAGATAAAGGTTAAGAAAATGAATAGCCAAATGCCTTCCACATATGCTGATCATTAGAAGAAGAAGAATTTTGGATAAACAAGGACAAGGTCAAGAGAAACCAAAGAAGTTGAAGAATCCAAAATGACAGGAGACGTCAAAAGAAATTCCAGAGAAGGAACTAGATATAACCTAAGAAATAGAAGAGTCACTTTCAGTGAAACAGAAGAACAAACCCATTAATTCATCCCATTATTCCCATGTATTTATTGATTTCTTTATTGCTAAGTTTACCTTCATCGGTCGACTTAGGAATAATCTTTTATTGTTGCAATTCTTACTTTTAATTAGTTGGTTTGTAGCAATTTTTTTTGGAGTTATGTGCACTAACTTCAAATTTATTTTGACTTGAAGGGAAATATTTGGGTATGTAAGAAACGATTCAATGCGCAGTATAAGAATTTAAGACGTATATTAAGTTTAATCGTTCCATAAGAACATTCTTAGAAGTAAAAGAATAAATAAGACGGGTTAAGATAGACATTAAGAGATTTAAGAGAAGAGAATTCGTTTCAGAAATGACTAAGATATTGAAGGGGTAATTAATACACTTACTTTGTTCAATTCCAAAAAGATGTTGATTGATGTATAACTTACTAATAAGATATTAATCGATGAAGACTCACTAACAAGAAGTTAATTGATGAAGACTCATTAACAAGATAGTAGTTGTTGAAAACTTACTAACAAGATATTGATTGGTGAAAACTAACTAATTGTTGTCACAGTAGAAGAAACCTACAAGTATTAAACCACTAACCGGTTCCTTTAACCGAGTTGCCAATTTTGTTTTAGTATCAAGCAGTGAAGTTATATGTTTAATGTACAAGGTTACTCAGAAATTACAGTAAGAATGTCCAATGAAATTTTTGCATAAACACAATACACAATCTCAGTAGGAAGTTCCAAGGACACTCTTGTTTGTTGCATACAAATACACAAGGAATTTATTTTCCTCCCAGGACTTGTCTCCTCCAAGCAGCAGGTCGGCAGCAAACAACGAAGCCAATCAAGTGTCGTCAATGAAAACGAAATTTGATTTTTTTTCCATTCCCCCCTGAAAAACACAAACGATATCCACCTAGATAGAATAGGGAAACCTGAGGACTGAACCAATCATTGTTAGCTGTGAAACTTAGATAGTTACCATTATTTTTTGCTTCTACCATGCATTTGTATTATAAACTTATGTGACCTCAAGGGCGTTATGTATGTTTAACTTTCAGTTTTTCTTAGTTTTGTTGATTTAGTTTATGTTTGCATTCAGTTTCATGTTTTCTTTAAATGTGATTTTACTCATATTTGAATTCCACTTTGATGATTGCTTTTAATATTGACTTTAATCAAGTATTTTATTCAATTATGTCAGTTTTTATGTTTACTCTGAATGTTACTTACCCTCAAGAATTTACTCATGGTTTACATTCAATTTGAGTTGTTGCCCTTAACGTTACTTAAATATCAAGGATTTGCCTCATGTTTGTACATTCACTTTTTGGATTTTTGTTTTTGTTAAAGTTAACGTTTCCAAATATGATTTCCAAGAAGCATAAGTTAGGTGGTCCTTTGTATGGTATAATAGTTGTGCTTCAGCCTTAGGTTAACCGCTGTCGGAGTCAGCGAGGTAGCGGGCCGGAGGACCTGTAATAGTGTGGGCAGGCTGTGTCCGTTATTCAAAAGACAAAAATACTTAATAATACTTAAGAAAAATCACGAAACCACGGAACGGATAATAAGGAAAGAAAAGAAGGGAAAGGGATGAGATAATGCTTTTTGTTCCTTAGCGAAGGTGGGGGGGGGGGATTTTTTTTTGGTTTTTTACTCGAAACATTTAGGCTTTTATTAGCCATTTAGACATCTGGTTTTCCATCTCCCCCAAAAATCCCTGTGCCGTACCAGGATTCGTGACCCGCGGCTAATCACCCAGGCATCTTCGCGCCAACTTGGCAAACCTACTCTCATTAGCGCCTTCTATGACTCAAACTCGGGCGTTGTCCCCTTCGTGAAACCAGGTCAGCGGGCAGACCATCTGGGCATACGTTAAAAAGGAATTCTCATGGAACCCGTTGTTCGAAACGAGGGAAGTACCAAATTCTTAAAGCTTCCACCCGCTCCCCCCCCCCCCCAAAAGGTAGGCCTCTAGTATCGACGCCTCCCCCCCAAAGCCCAGCGTGGTTGGTCCCTAAACGACCAGCCCTAAAACCGGGGGTCTCAACAGACTGACCTCTGCGGTTTTACCCAACGGCCATACCGCCCCTAAGCCGCCAGGACCTGCCGCGGCGGCGGTCTCTCAAATTCCAAAGGCCTACCGAATTACCTGTCGCGACCATGACCCAGGAATAGGCGGTCTTCGTTATGAAGTTAGCCTGCCCTGAGACCCCCCAACAAGGCTCTTTCCAGCCCTGCCCCACCCCCCACCCAGTCCCAGCCTCCCCCCCAAAAATCCAAAGGGCGGGGCTCCGGCGATTTCCCTTGCCCCAACCCGGAACAAAAGGCGCCAGACGAGAGCGCAGGAGCCCCAGGGGATTCGCGGGTAGGGCCCCGCGGGGAACAGCCCGAAGCCAAGCGCCCCCCCGGGGCTAACCGCCGGGGCGCCCTGCCGGGGTGAAACCTGGCCAGTGGCATGGCCCCGTGAAACCCAAGAAAGACCAGCGCCTCCCCAGCAAGCCGAACACGGTGCAAAAAGTGTGGTGGTTTGCGCCGCCAATCCAAACGACCCCAGTGCCCGTGACCCCCCCATCCCATACTCCAGTAAATTTCCCGCCTCGTGCCTCTAGACCTCGTCCTTGAACCCCCGTGCCCCCAGATTCCTTGGTTTATCTCAGTCCCCAAACCGCCCCCAGTAACCCTCAGCCGCTGGACCCCCCCCAAACACTTGTCCGACCCCCCGTAACCCGTGAAGCCTAAACCCCCGTCCTTTGTCTGCTATCTCAAATTTCCCTTCATTTCATCCTCCAAAAACCCGTAGAACCCTTTCCTTTTTACCGAACTTCCAAGCTTAAACGAAATTGAGTCAAGACAAGAATGAATTTTATATAAGGCCTAATTCCCAAAGGTAACAGTCCTCCACGGCAAAACGGGACCGGTAGTTAGGGCTCTGTGGGCAAAGAAAGGTAAGGTACCGTCACATATCGATGATATATAATATAGGTATATAAATATTATGACTGATATAATAATCGATCGATAGTATATATATATATATGATAATATATTAGGATTTATCCCTATATATATATATATATATATATCTAGGTAATATATATATATATATGTATATGATAATGATATATATATATATATATATATCGATATATATATATATATATTATATATATATAATATATATATAATATATGATATATATAGATATAAGATATATATATAGTGGTGGGATATATATATATAGTGATATCATAAAATTATATATCTATATAGTATATATATATAGTATATATTAAGATGATACTATAAATACGATGAGATATCTATATATCTAATTATCGGGGTATATATAGTATATATATATATGGATATAGTATATATATAGATAAGGGGGTGATAGACTTGATATTAGTGTATATATATATATAATATATATATCTATATCTATATATAGGTATCATAATATAATCATATATATATGCTATAGATATAATTATATATAATATCTATGATCAGTAGGATATATATATCTATATATCTCTAAAATGGAATATATATACGTGAATATCTATATATTGTTATATATCTGTTATATGGGAATGAATATAGTGATATATATATATATAGGTGATATATATCTGATCTTATCTATTATATATCTAGTGATATCTCGAAGTGAACTATATCTATCGAGATGATTCTATATATATCTGACCTATAATATAATCTATCATATATCTATAATTATATCGGATATATATAATATATAGATACAGGACGATATATATATATTATATAATGATATTATCAATAATATATATGAGGGATATATATATTAAAGATTATAATATTATCGAGTATAAATATAATATATATAGATATTTATATATCTGGGGTAATATCTATAATCAAAAGACAAAGAGTTATATAATAGATATATCTATATGATATATGGATATACGAATTGTGTATATCTATTAAATATATATCTAGATATATATATTAGTGTATCTATATATATATAGTAGTCGAGTGGAATCTAGTGTTGTATATATACATATATATTCTATCTATAGTTGATAATCTATCTCGCTATTAGATCTATCGGATATTATATCCTCTCTCTAGAGATATACTATAATGTATTCAAGTGTGTGGTATCGATGTATCTCTATCTATATCCATATCTGATCTCTTCTCTAGTGTGGTAGCTAGCTCGAGTCTAGTCTCTCTTCTTCATCTATCTATATATCATATTCTATATATATGATAGATCTATATATAATATCTATCGATCTCTCTCTATGTATGTAGTTATCTATATATCTCTATATATATATTATCCTATATATTTATCTCTAAGATCATATATCTTAAGTCTGAATAGATCCTCTATCTCTATATATCTAGAGTACGTTATACTATATGATATATATAATAGTGATATATAGGTATATTGATATATAAGCTATATATATATATATAATAATATATGTATGGTAATATATATATATAGTGATTATATTGATATATAGCTGAGTACTAGTATATAGCTATTATATATATATGTATATTAATCATAATCCCTCTATATATAATATCTAAATATATAAAGGAGGGAATGTGAAGTATCTTCTATATCTCGATGAGTATATATCCCTCTTTATATCATTCTCTCTATATACTATAGGTATGAATTACTATCTCGTATATATATATCTCTGTATAGTATTTCATTGTCTATTATATGAGTATTTATATATATGATATATAGTGATATATTATATATAATCTGCCTATTTCTCTGTATCTCTAGTATCATCTATATATTATATCTATATATATATACTCTCTATGTATATCTGATATTCTATCCATATATCTCTAAATTAGATATATATATTATATATATAGTATAATATAGGTATATATATATCTATATTCCAATAATTATAGATAGTTTAGCTATTATATTCGATATTATATATAAATATGGATATATATAGTATAAATATATTACTTATAATTAGAAAGTGATAGTATATATATAATATATATAATAATATCTATTAGTATATACTACATAGTGAAGATATAATATGAATCTATATGAAATATATATATATATGATGTATATTTTATTCCTATCTATATTATCTATATAAATAGGTATAATAATACTGATATGTATATCTTATGATTATATGTATCTATCAGTATGTAGTGATATATATTATACTGTACTATCTAGTATTTATGATATACTGATTGTATGTATATTATATGATCATCTCTATGATATATAATATGTATGTATATTGGATATATCTATATATATATCTATATTCTATATCGTTATATCTATTAGTATCTATATATCCTACTGCTAAATATCAATGATCTATATGAGTAGCTATACCATAGGATATATCTAGCCATATAATATACTATACTATATATCTATACATATGATATATAGATGATAATATATATATATCTTATATTATATATATATCATATATATTCTATCTCATCAGATATCTATAGTATTTTATGTGTCGATTGTATGTATATCGATTACATCTATTATGTATTCTCTAGACCTATATATGGTAATCTGATCTAACATCTGTATATATCTAGACTAGTTATCTATATCTCTATAATATATGATATATTAATCTATCTATATTATCGAATAAGCTCATCTTGTATATATAATATATATAATAATGATATATGATGATAATATCTTATATAATTATATATATATGATATAATGAATATAATGATATATGTATGTATATATTACATTATAATGGATGTTATATAACTCATATAAGTTGGATATATTATATATAATATATATAATATATATATATTATATAGTAATACATATTAGATTGATATCGTATAGAGCAATATATATGTATATATCTTAATATAATAATATATATATATTACATATATTATATATATATACCTATATATATAAATATATATATATATATATCTATCTATCTATATATCATATTATGATAGTATATATTCGTTATATAATAGGTTCATGATATTATTACTTGGATCTATATATGGTATGTCTCTATATCATATGTATATATATATCTGGATCTATATATAGTGTAATATATATCTCTATATATATCTTATATATATTAATCTTATATAGTAGAAGTATATATAGATACTCTAATATATGTATATATATCTATAAATTTATATATATAATAATATATTCTACTATATAATATCTATATATATACATAATATAGTAAGATCATATGATATAGCTATATATATCATTTGATACTATAGGTATATATCGATCAACTATAAATATGTATAAATATATATATATAGCTCATATCTATTAATATTATTATATCTAGATATAATACTGTATAATATGTAAATCATATCTATATATACATATCTATATATTATAGTATATCATATATTATATGATCTAGATATGTATATCTATATATATTAATAGCCACTATATCTATAGTAAATATAGTAATCTCTATCTATCTATCTATAATTGTAATGTATACTCGATTCTATATTCTTATCTCTCTCTATATCTCTCCTCGATGTTGTCTGTATAGCTATCTATCAATATCTAACATCATCTCTATATAGGATATATTCTTATCTCTATCTTTCCCTCTATCGTAAACATCTATATAGGATCTCATAATAATATCTTATATATAGAATATCTAATATCTATATCTTACCTATCTCTATTACTATCTCTATATCTATAATCTAGCATATATATATATATATTCTCATAATACCTATGTACTATATAATATATATATCTCTACTGATCTATCTCTATATATATATATATATATCTATATATATATACATATATAGTATATTATAGACATATATATGTAATTATATGATACATGATATTATGTATATATATACATCTATATATATATCTCTATTATATAATTATATAATATATATATAATAGATATTAATATAGTATGTATTATTATTCTATTATATACCTATATATAATATATAGTATATATATCTATATATAATATATATAATATGAATATCTATTATATTT
>NC_087211.1:16635036-16665036 GCF_015104395.2 Macrobrachium nipponense | reverse complement strand
GTCCAGAGGGAACACACATAGATTCTGTAACAGTACCAGCGGAAGAGCAGCAGTTCACGTCTCGGCGACAGAAGGCAAAACCTCCTTACAATCATGTTGCCAGTTGCACATAGTTTACGACGCCTCTGTTCAATGTCTGCCTTATCTTTAGGTCGTCGGTAATAATGTGACCCAAATACGGAAATTCGCGCACAAATTCCAGCCGATGGGTTCCGAGGAAAATTTGTGGTTCTGCAATCGCTTAAGCGATATCGGGAGCAGCGACATGCACTGGGTCTTGGTTTCGTTGTAGATTATATCAAATTCCTCTGCATATTGGTGGCAAGTGTCGATGAGTCGTTGGAGCATGCCACTGATGGGGAAATCAGAACCATATTGTCGGCGTAACAGAGGTTGTTTATAGTTGTTTCATTGACAGTGCATCCGATTGGGAGTGAGTTCAGTTTGACATTCAAGGCATCTGTGTACGTATTAAACAAGTATGGAGAGAGAATGCCCCCTTGCCGAAGCCCGTTTAGGGAGCCGAAGGTGTACGATAATACGTTGCCCCATTTGACACAGAATTGCTGTGTGGAGAACCAGCAATGTAAAATGCCAACTAGATATAGGGGGTGTGCCCCTTTTATGCAGCTTCAGGAATAGCTTCAGGTAGTTTACTCTGTCAAATGCTTTCTCACATCTACGAAACAGGAAAACCGGAGATGCTGATGATAGGTAGTAGTTCAGCAATTCTTTCAGTATGTAGATGCAGGTGTCGGTTGAGTGGTTTGCTTTAAACCCGAAACTGGTTGTCAGTGGTGTAGAAAGGGGAGAAGTCTCACAAGAAGAACCGACTCAAGTATCTTCGATGCGATCGTTGTGATTGCAATTGGCCGGTAGTTGCCAGAGTAGGCTGCATCCTTTAGCTTGTTTTTTGATTAATGGTATCAAGTGAACTAAGAGTAGGGAGTCTGGAAGAAACTGGTGAATTATGCACGCATTGAATAAGGCAGCTAGCAAAATGTAAATTATCGGATGGCAGAATTTGAAAGCCTCTGCGGGAAGACCATCACAGCCGGGCGATTTATTATTAGGTATGCTGTTTATGGCATCGCTGATGTTACCTGGCGTAATACGGTCTGCAAAATGAAATTGAATGTTGTCATTAAGGAGGTTATCTACCTCGCTTCGGGAATCCTGATCATTTATGCAATTCAGGATATTGTTGAAGTGATCACCCCACATCCTTGCGATAGCCTCGTCTCGGACTGCTTCCCCTACTCTCTGTGATAGATTTTTAGTTTTGGGATTTAAGGACTGGATATCTTTCCAAAGACGAGGGTAATCACCAGATTCTACGTTTCTAGACATTGCATCGGCTCTTAGTTGTTTTTCATTTAACCTGCAGTGCTTAAGAGCAAGTTTGAATTGCGCTCTCACCTGCCTCATTAGTAATGCAGTGTCTCCTTCCCTCGGGCTGCCATTTTGCCTCCATAGTAAAAACATTTCTGTGAGTATGTATACAGATCCTTAACCAAGTCATTCCAACCAGGTATATTACGAGAATTACCTTGACAAAATCTAAAGGCAGTCCTGCCCGAAGCAAGCATAGCGGAGATTATGTTTGAATAGAAGTCATTCAGATCCCTCTTGTGGTGGTCATTTCTACATTTTGTGTTGGTACACAGTAAGGCGTCAGCCGGTTGAATTATTGACCGCAACCTGGTTTCCGTGGTCGCCCTAAAGTATCTGGTTTTCTGTTGGTTTTTAAAACTCCCAGTTAACCGCTGGAGGGCGGTCAGTTAGTGGGTTTCACGGTAGGGAGGGATGGGGTACTGAATGACACCTGTAATGGGATGTGATTGTAGCCCGTTGCAAGATCGTAGCGAATATTGCAGGTCATAATAGAATCATGAAGTTGTGGAGATGTTGATGCGTGGGGTTCCAGCCAGGAGGTTCGTAATTCGCTCCAGCTCTATTATGTACATATGAGTAGGAGGAGGGAGGAGGGAGCATTACATCGCTAATTTGGAGAGCATGATTTTGACAGAAGCGAGTAAGTTCATTATAAAATTGTTTTGTGGGGTGAGAATTAAGGTCCCCTATTATACAAATATGATCAGCAGGAGAATCTTGAATAATACTGTGTAACTCCCCTAGGATCATGCAGTAATGATCAAAATTATTGTTATTTTCCCATGGCATATAAACATTAATTATTAGGATTTTAGAGTTCCCTACTGTCACTTGAAGCCCAAGCAATCTGTCACTCCTGTAGGTCATCACCTTTATCATATTGTCTAACGATTTGTGCCACAGGAAAGAAAGTCCCCCTTTCGGACGACCGGCTATGATTTGATCTGTAACTTGCATCGATGAAGTCGAGAAGGTTCTGAAGTCTTCATGAATTGAATCGCAGATGGCAAGGTCATGAGGCCAGAGGAGCGTTTCTTGCAATGCAATGATGCCATTGAAGTTTTTGCAGAGCTGGTTTAGGAGAGGTATATTCCGCTTGAGGCCAAAAATATTCCAAGAGATTATGTTTAATGTATCCATGGCTACTCACGAAGATGGGAGATGAATGCGCTGATCATTTGGGTGGATGGGGTGTTATCCAGGGGGAGTGGGCAGTCACTCGCTGTGGGCGGTTGGCTGGCACTTGCGGTGGAAATGACCCTGGTTGGAGTGACAGTAAGTTCCCTTGGGGGTGGTTGGTCGCGGATTAGGTTATATCTTGAAACTAATATATTAGGACCGAAATTCTCGCCTTTAAGAACGTCGAGGTGTTGAAATAGGCAGGTAATCCTGTAAGCCACTTTATGTTTATTTCTACATGGGAGTTAACAGTGAGAGATAAGTGGGTCAGAGCCATTGAGAAAACTTGACTCTCTCCACTATGGCGTCTAGCGTCACCGATGAGCGCAGATTGTGAATTGCTACGTGACATCTCTTCTCAGGTGTCGGGCGAGGTGAAACTCGAATGTTGGGCTCCGGTCCAGCGGCCAAACGAGAGGATCTTCTCTTTTTTCTGCTTGTTTGTATCTACCAGCCGCTAGAACCCCTCAAGATCACTCTCATCTGCATCTACGATGGGGGTTGGCGGGGAGAGATAGGGTGGGGAGGATCACAAGGGCTTGTAATTATCACCGGAGGTCTATCTTCCACCGGAGGCACTGGGGAGGGAGGGGAGGTTGGAGGACCAACTGTCTCCTCAGAACGGCCTACAGGTGAAGGGGGCACTCCGTGTTGCTGGGAGGCGAGGAAAACTGGATGCCGCATTCATAGGAGTTTGGTGGCTATCTGTGCGATTGTCAATCGATCCCTGCACTCCTTTGATCGCATCCCAGATCCGTGTGAGATCATTTGTTTCCACCGTTTTAAGACTGTCTAGGGAATCCTGCAGTTCTTTGATCACGTCCCAGATTCTTGATAATTTATCATTTTTTCTGAGTTTTTTCCCATTATTTCTGAGAGGGATTTTGCTGTTTGGAAGGCATTTTCTGCCGTGTGGTACACCGCGGGTAGGCTTAGGTCAGCGGGCCCCTTTGGAGGCAGATTGTAAGGGTCATCGGCATAGATTTCCACCGAGCAGGTTTCTTAGCCACTTAGTGATATATGATATTTTTTTGTGTGAGGACAAGTTCTTCGCGGATCGCTCCTTGAGAATGCTCTCTGGTATCAGATCTTTGCATTTCGTATATGCAACGTTGATTTCCTCATCGGAGAAGGCATCACTGACAGATTGAATAGCGGACTCGACGTCGGAACGGTTCGATTGGTATAGGGTAAAATACAGACAATTGTTCGCGAGTACGGAACTTGTGTGTGGGGCGGTGCCTGGGTCACTTGCGCAACGGTTGGAGGTTGGTCGGATGACATTTTTGTGGTAAGGGAAGGGCCAAGCACTAACACATACACTGCATTCTTTTACCCATTTCCCAGGACCAATAGGCCTCGAGTAGCTGTGATTTGAAAGATTTCTAAGGCACTGATTGGAGCAGAAAGAATATTAGAATATCTGCAATTGCATAACACTCTCCGGCTTGTACGCCGGGTATTACGTGGAGACACTGTTAACACATTGCTTACTGTAAAATCATGCAGGTAGTGAAATATACCATAATTATGGAAAAAAGAAAATCAGGGTTTGAAGATATTGTTTTCTATATGAAAGAGGGGCACTCTCAGCCATTCAGGGCTTAAGGCACTGAAAAGAAGTTGGAGAGGTTGGACAGCAAAATAGAAGGAAGTTAAAAGGCTAAAATATTTATGGAGCTATGGGCCGAAGGGAGGCTGCAAACACCCTTCAGTAATGCCGACAGTGGACCATGTGATGTGCACTGATGGCACATGCCTCCAACTGTAAATTCTATCGACCAAGACAGGTTTTATGCAGAAAGGTTCGTGTGACTAGTGACGACTTGAATACAAAGACAGCAAATCTCATCTGTGAACAGAGGCGTCAATAACAGTCAATACGAGAATTCTAAAATACGAGGTTTCCAAGGAAGCGGTTTGTTTCTATTTGCTTTAATTTGCTCTATGTTTTTACCTTGAGGTTACATTTCCTTCTGTTTTTCGAATGGTTCTTGTCAGACTGACTCTAATTATCAAACGCAAGAAACTTCAATGAAGTTCAAACATGGCAAAGTCGGACAGAGTCGGAGAAGTTCTCTCATTCGCGTCGCCTCAAGTCATCTCTCCTGCTGCTTCGTCCCCAAGTTAAAACAACGAACTTGTCATCATCGTCAGAATGAAAAACCAAGAAATAAACACAAAACTGCTGTCTCGTAATAGGAAGTATATAGAAGACTTGAATTTCACGTGGGATTTTCAACTGTTTTTCCAGAGGACGTTTATGCCTCACTCAGCTGGGCTG
Source organism: Macrobrachium nipponense (assembly GCF_015104395.2). NCBI lineage: Eukaryota > Metazoa > Arthropoda > Malacostraca > Decapoda > Palaemonidae > Macrobrachium > Macrobrachium nipponense. The sequence goes on along the minus strand of NC_087211.1, from coordinate 16,660,178 downwards.
TGGAAAAGCCTCCCTGAGGGTGTCATGCAATTGAAACTTCAGAAGTATAAGAGAAGATGCACTGCATCACTACCCTAATATAATTCAATTTGCATGTTAATGCTTTACTTAAATTTTTATTAAATAATTAAATTGTTAATGCATCTGTTTCTCTAATATCTGATCTCCCATTTCTGTATTTCCCATTACCTTCTTTACTCCTTTATCATGAACACCAAATTCTTGGAAGCTTGAATTTCAGGTCAATGGCCCTTTTAGTGGGTTTGTTCCATATGAATAGAGATCTCCATCTTCTGATAATGCAATATAAACACACGTCAATCATCTATATTGCAACACTTCCAGTGCAGAGAGTTACATTCTAGATGATGAATTACAGTTTCTGTATTTCCGGCTTTTGAGAAAAATTCTCTGCCATCTGGGATTGACGATCTCCTTATCTCCACTCCCTACTAAAACCCATTTGGCGAAATAAAAAAAGGAAGATAGGTAAGAAATATCGCATCTGCAGAGAGAGAGAGAGAGAGAGAGAGAGAGAGAGAGAGAGAGAGAGAGAGAGAGAGAGAGAAATAATCTTGGAGAAACCCCACTGGCGGAGACGCCATCAGAAAGAAAAATCTGGAAACCTGGATCTTCTTTCCAGGGAAATTTTGCTTCATTTTTTCCAGTTCGGTTCAATCAGGAGAAAATCTCGAATCAGATCTCGTGACAGACTCTTCTGAAGGGGTGAGGTCTCTCTCCTGCAGGAGAAGGAAGCCATACGGAGATTTTATTCTCTCGCGTCTCTCTCTCTCTCTCGTCTCTCTTCTTCTCTCTTCTCTCTCTCTCTCTCAGGTATATTGAATTTCAAACTGCTTTAAGATGGGGCGATATCTCAGAGTAAGGAGATTAAGATGTGAGGAATCAGAAATACGGTGCGAAGATTTTTTTAATTACATGTGTATATATATTATATATATATATATATATACATATATATATACATACATACATACATACATACAACATACATACAACATACATTATTATATATATATATATATATATATATATATATATATATATATATATATATATATATATATATATATATATATATGTATATATATATATATATATATATATATATATATCTATATATATATATATATATATATATATATATATATAATATATATATATATATATATATATATATATATATATATATATACTATATATATATAATATTATATAATATATATATATATATATATATATATATATATATATATATATATATATATATATATATATATATATATATATATACCTATATATATATATATATATAGTATATATATATATATACACAGTGGTACCTCGAGATACGAAATTAATCCGTTCCGAGGTGCCTTCATATCATGAGTTTTTCATATCTTGGACCACATTTTACATGTAAAATGGCTAATCCGTTCCAAGCCCTCCAAAAACACCCCATTAAATATCATATAAAGCTAAATTGACCTATAAACAATGAAATGCTACAACAATTTGGACCATTCAATACCTAAATTAAGAATAAAAAAATGCAAAACCTGTAAATAAAGTGTATATTAGTGTACAAGAAATATTATTACTGTAACGTAAAATGTGGAAGCTTACCTTTCGAGTGAGGCTATCTCCGAAAGTGGCGGCAGAGGAGGAGGAGGACAAACGGCAGATAATGTACGTACGTACGTACACTTAACTTTACGAAAACACATAAAAAATTTAAGGAAAACTATAAAACTAAAATTTACGAAACACATTAACAAAAACTATAACACTTAACTTACAAAAATCTACAAATTAAATTCTTTTTTTTTTATTTTTTAACTTTTTTTTTTTTACTTTTACGTAGGCTTTTTTTTTTTTTTTTTTTTTTTTTTTTTTTTTTTTTTTTTACAGAATTTCAACTTCATCACCACTTTCAACGTTCTGTTTTTCATCACTTGGTTCTTCCTTTTTGCTTTCAACTTTCTGTTTTTTATCACTTGGTTCTTCCTTTTTGCTTACTCCTGCTAATGCTGAAGGCCTCTTTAAAAAATAACGATCCAAGGAAGATTGCTTCTGCCTACTTTTCACAATGTTCCTGAAACAACTCAGGCAAACGTCATCGAACTGCGCAAGCATACGACCTGTGTGAGCCTTTTCGGGGTGTCTTTTTTCGATAAACGATTGCACTTTATGAAAAGCGCCTAGAATATCCTTAATTTCTGCCGTTGTCATAGGCTCCTCCTCCTCTTCCTCGCCACTGCTAGAGAACTCCTCTTGAACGACGTTATGTTGCATGGCCTCCAACTCCTTCAGGTCATCTGTCGTAAGCTCCTCTTTGTGCTCCTCGAGAAGGTCGTTGATGTCGTCCTCGTCGAGGACCAGCCCCATGGACTTGCCGAGTGCAACAATCTCGTAAAGATCTGGTTCCAAAACAGTTTCGGGATCGTCAACTGTTTCTGACTCTGCAGCACCAGCTTCGCCCACGTCGAATCCCTTGAAGTGTCGGGCAGATACGGCATCAGGCCAGAGTTTCCTCCACGAAGAATTCAAGGTTTGCCTCGAAACCTCCTGCCAAGCTTGGTCGATGAGTCGGATGCAAATGACGATGTCGAAATGCTCCTTCCAAAATTGACGCAAGGTTGAGGTTTGTGGTATCGGTGATGTCGAAACATCTCTTGAAAAGATGTTTCATGTACAGCTTCTTAAAGTTCGCTATCACTTGCTGGTCCATGGGCTGGAGGAGAGGGGTGGTGTTGGGCGGAAGAAAAAGAATCTTGACGAAGGAATACTCCACTAGGATATCTTCCTCGAGGCCAGGAGGGTGGGGAGGGGCATTGTCCAACACCAGCAGACATTTCAGGTGGAGGCACTTCTCTTCCAAAAATTTCTTCACTGTCGGGCCGAAACACAGATTTACCCACTTGGTGAACAATAGCCTCGTTACCCAGGCCTTTGCATTAGCCCTCCACATCACTGGAAGCTTCTCCTTCAGCACTTTGTGGGCCTTGAAGGCTCGAGGAGTCTCGGAATGATACACCAGTAGGGGCTTCACCGTGCAATCCCACTGGCTTTTGAACAGTGCGAGCGTAAGCCTGTCTTTCATAGGCTTATGCCCGGGTAGCTTCTTCTCTTCCTCCGTGATGTACGTACCGACGAGGCATTTTTTCCAAAAAAAAGGCCAGTCATCATCCCAATGAAGACTTGCTGAGAACTGTAGCCTTCCTTGGTCATCATCTCGACGAAAGTCTTCTTAAATACTTCGGCCGCTTTCGTGTCCCCATGACGCACCACCGAATGGATGCCAGTTCGTTTACGAAATTTCTCGAACCAGCCATGCGAAGCCTTGAACTCTGGGGTTTGCGTTGAAGTCCCTTCCCCTCCATCGTCTTCCGCCTGCGCAATCAAATCGCCGAAAATAGCGCTGGCCTTGTGGGCGATTGCTGTCTCCGTTACTGTATCGCCAGCGATTTCTTTGTCTTTTATCCAGACGAGGAGCAGCCGTTCCATCTCGTCGTGCACGTGGGTCCTCTTGCTGGACAAATAGTGATGCCCTTCGACGGTGTAGCTGCTTTGATGGCATCCTTCTGTTTAAGGATGGTGCCTATTGTCGACGGATTACGGCCGTATTCCTTTGCGATCACACTCAATCGCATACCATCTTCGTACTTCTTGATGATCTCCATCTTTGTTCCTGAAGGAGCATGCGCTTCTTTCTGTGAATTTCAACTTTCTAGGGACCCATGACTACGTTATCTTGTACATAATTTACGTATAAGTAACACAATAAAGTTTCCGCACAACACGATAGTTATTACTGCAACGAAATCGTTGGACCGAACGAATGCCGTGTGCGTACGATAGAGATGTTGGTACGAAGAGGCCGAGATAGGTACGCCACCACGTATACGTATAAGATGCATGATGGGAGGGATGCTGTCCAATAGGAGAGAAGGATTTCATGGCTTGGCTAGCATCAGGAACCTATGGGAGAGCAGGAGGATGGTGGCGAGTCTATTAGTACTAAGATGGCGGCGCTCAGCGTGAGTTTCAAAATTGTTATCTGGGCGAATCTCGGACTTTCAGAAACCTTTCGTATCTTGAAAACTTTTTGTATGTAGAGCAGTAAAATTTTTCGCATTGACTTTCGTATCTCGAGTTTTTCGTAAGTTGAGCCTTTCGTATCTTGAGGTACTACTGTATATATATTATGACGAAGAGCCAAGTATCTGGTTACTACACTTACCATTCATTAATTGTTACCTCACAACAGCCAGACACCTGAACCTTCATCACAGGTACTAAACAACTGAATTCTCTAAAGGCAACAGTGATCCCTTAAACAACTTACCAGTATTGCTTAAAATCTGACTAAGTTAATCAAAACAAGTGTGAGGTAATCTTGTAAGTAATTAAATTAATTAAAGGGCATTACTCCATCAACAACTTTAAAAGTCTAAGTATTTCCCTGATTTCAGAAGTATAATTACTTCCCTGGTTCTAAGTCACTTCAAGTAAATTGAAGGAAAACAGCTCAATTACCACTTTATGTTTCTACATAACATAAATATAATCATATTTATACACTGGTGTACAAGAAAACACTTATAAAAATTTTAAATACTAAAATTTATTATCAAACTCAAAATTTATAAGTGTAATTCACAATATCAGGGAAAATTACTGTTACTTGAAAACAAAGGATTAATTAATTCTTGATTCAATTAAGTAAAATTAAATCAAAATTAATTTATCCCAAAATTCAAGAAAATTAATTCAATCAAAATTCAGAAGTGTTAGGCAATAATTAAAATTTGGAAATTAATTCACAAGTGCTAAACAACAATGAAACATGAAAAGAATTCTAAGTAAATGAAAATTAATTCACAAATGTTAAAGTCAATTAAATGTGCAACGATTAAGTAATGAAAATAACTAAGTTAATTAAATTGTGAATGCAAATTAAAACAGAAAAATGTGGAAAATGCCAAAATTGCAAAAATGCACAAATATCGCAGAATATAAAATAAAAACACACACTTCAATAAGAAAAAAATTAAACAAACAAAACACAAAAATTTGCAATGTGTAAAAATTGAAATCGTAGTTCAAACCATTGTAACTATTAGTTCTCTAAACTATCGTAACTGTTAGTTCTCTAAACCACTGTAATTATTAGTTCACTAAACCACTGTCTGCAGCTTGTTTCACAATTTCACCAAACAATGCTTGTTCAGATTCCATGAAGAGCACTATATAATACTAAATAATTCTAAGAAATATCAAATCTGAAATCTAGAAGTTACGAGTGACCAATGTCTAAGTATAAATCTTTATGTTACTTTAATATGAACTCAAAAGTGGTGTGCAAGAGAAAGAGAGAGAGAGAGAGAGGGAGATGTCTGAACGCCAGGGATTCAAAATCTGTATTGTTTGCTTTCATTTCGCACCGAAGCTGGGTAGTGGATCTGGCACAAAACATTTTGGGCATGAGAAAGATGTTGCAATCTTTCATAGAAACTTCTAATATGATGCAACTTTGCAGAAAAATTGTGAAATCTACACTTAGTTTCGGCAAAGACGTACGAGTATGAAACCAGTCTGCTCAACAAAGACACATATTCGATCAAAGCAAAAGTCCCTATCAGACATGATGACAGAATTCCCAAAACACAACGGAGACCTCGAGATCTCTTAATCAAAATGTGTTGACATATTAGGGAAACAGCTCTAGTTTCGAACGGACAAAGATAATCTCTCTCTCTTTTTTCATTCTATCACATCTACGTTATATATTAACTTTTACACTATGTCATGCAGAATCTGAACATACATTTAAAGACATCCTATAACTCTAAGCTAGCTAAGGAATCTAAAATATGTTGCAAAACTCTATATATAACATTTTATATGGTCTAGGAGAAGATATATGCGTTATTAAAGTAGCAACATATAATAATAATAATAATAATAATAATAATAATAATAATAATAATAATAATAATAATAATAATAATAATGGAAAAGTAAATCCACAGTAATATGTCTGATCTGTTATTTAAAAATACAAAAGCAGAGAGCTTTCGAAGACCTGCACGGTCCTCCTTGTCAATCTGATTGACAAGGAGGACCGTGCAGATCTTCGAAAGCTTTATGCTTTGTATTTTAAATAACAGATCAGACATATTACTGTGGATTTACTTTTCCATTTTATTTTATTAACTCATGTGATTATGAGGTTTCTTTGAATAATAATAATAATAGTAATAATATATATATATGTGTATATATATATATATATATATATATATATATATATATATATATATATATATATATATATATATATATATATATATATATAATATATATATATATATATATATATATAATAAAAAGAACATATAAAAACGGCAAAATATAGAAAGAGAGGGACAGCAGTCTCTGAAATATAATACTTACTTTCTATATTTTGGGCTCCTTTTGTTAGACGGAATTCTGTTGTAACAGATCATTTTTACCAGTGATATATATATATATATATATATATATATATATATATATATATATCTATATATATATATATTATTATTGGTAAATCTCGTAAGATCAACTTATCAATTTGCAACGTTAAGTAGGACATTTTATTGCGACGGAATGAAAGCGCTTCTGGTGAGAATGTTATAGATTGTAGGCAATGGAATATATAAGTAAAAAAACCGGTAACATTGAATTATATATAAAAAGCTATTTTTGGGACCTCTAATGAATATCACAGAGATGGGTTCGAAGTACATCAATGTGATCTGGCAATTTTCATATAAGAGAGAATTTGTGGTTAAACTACAGAGTAACTTTCCTTATCTTGACTCTTGAAACATGAGGCAATAGAGCCCCTGATTAGTCATTTGCAATTTTCAACGATCCCAGTAGGTGGGTAGCTCCGTCAGTGCTTCTCAGGGGGTGCACTGAAGGCATTACTCAAAGTTCTCCGCAGTGTCCCTTCGGCTCCTAGTTGCAACCCCTTTTATTCCTTTTGCTGTGCCTCCTTTCATATTCTTTCTATTTCATCTTACTCTCATCAACCCTCTCCTAACATTGCTTCATAGTGGCTCAACTGCTTTGAGGTCTTCCTCCTGTGACGCCTTAATTCCAACCTTCTTATTCCTCTCTATTTCCCCTTTTAGCGTTGAATGACCTCATTATAATTATATTTCACTGCTCAGCAATTCATGTACTATAGTAGATTCACATCAACCGCGCATCTGATGTCTAGGCCAGTCCCTTACGACGCTCCTGATTGGCTGTTGATAAGCCAATGACAGGGCTGGAAACTCTCAGTCTCTCTCGAGAGTTCACATAGGCAAGATGTCTGTTCCACCTCTCCTGAGGGATGCGTCTTTCAAAAGTATCCCTTAGGAGAGGTGGAACATACATCCTGCCTATGTGAACTCTCTCGAGAGACTGAAAGTGTCCAGCCCTGTGATTGGCTTATCAATAGCCAATCAGGAGCGTCGTAAGAGACTGGCCTAGACGTCAAATGCACGGTTGATGTGAATCTACTATAGCTTTATTGACTATCAGTGCAGATGCAGCAGCTGTTACTTGTAGTCTATTTCGGATGTCTGAAACACCTACAAGCAACCGACAGGGCACAAAAGTATACACATACATACATACTTACCGGTACACACAACCTGCTTATTTTTCACTTGCAGAAGTAACTCCATGAGGCAGGAAGGAGGCACTTATCAGGCGGTGGCTGTCAGCAGACGTTGAAAGAGTGCATGTGCCGTCAGTCAGTTCAGCGTCTGACATTTCCTGACTTTGTGTGTATGTGTGTGTGTGTGTGTGTGTTGTGTGTGTGAGTGAGAGAGAGAGAGAAGAGAGAGAGAGAGAGAGACGAGAGAGAAGAGAAGAGAACAGCGGTATATGTATTTGTACCTGAATCTGGTTGCATGCCTGTTCTGTATCATGGCATTTAGGAACATAAAATTTGTCGGATTATCGAATGCAAATCCTCTTGTTATGCCAACAAAGGGAAAAGGGGGTGGTGGTGGGAATGGGGAGCGGGGGCGGCTACCACCCCAATAACTCTTAAAAAAAAAAAAAAAAAAAAAAAAAAAAAAAAAAAAAAAAAACAGACCTCCATCAGTTAATTCGAACCAAGTCCCATAACTCTCTATGCCAAAGCGAGAGATTTCCGAAGCTGATTTCAGAAAGGCTTTGTTGCGGCCCTAATGCATTCATCCACTCCGTCATGCAGATAAAAAAAAAAAAAAAAAAAAAAAAAAGCTGCCGTGTTTTGGCTGAGGTTGAATTTCACGAATTCCTCTCCACATTATCATTTGCTTTTGCCCAGGATTGGGAAATGCTGCTTCCATATGGGGTCGGATTAAGCAGCCCATTACGATATTTCTTTTTACGGTATTGTAGCAGTTTCTCTCTCTCTCTCTCTCTCTCTCTCTCTCTCTCTCTCTCTCTCTCTCTCTCTCTCTCTCATCATTATCGTAAAAGAATAATGAATCACTGACATGCTCATATGTGATGGCTAATTATTCCTTCGCGTTTGAAAGAATATAATAACCCGCACACAAAAGCATAAACACCCACACACAAAAACACACACAAAGTTCTTAAATAGACATACACATGCACAAACACCAATCACATACATGTATACACATACGCACATGCAGACATGCACAGATACACATAAACAAATGAACAGAGACATATACACACATTCATATAAACAAAAAACATACATATGTACACAAACACATGTACGTATATGCACGTACACACATAAAGCACATAGAAACACAGAGCACATGCTTACATACATAAACAGAACACATATATACACATACAAACAGCACAAATACACAAACGAACACACATACACACACACATGCACACACACGTACATACACAAGCACAACACAGTCACACACACAAAGCACATATACATATACACCTGTTTACACATTAATTGCATACATACACACCTACACAAGCACATACATATATACAAACACAAAGTACACACACAAAGTATACACATAAGCACAAAGAACATGCATTCACACACAAAACACGCACACAGTCACACAATGCCACATCACATGTTGCATATACACACAAATATACACACACAAAGCACGTACATATATACACACACATACAAAGGACACACATACGCACAAAGCATAAGCTTACATATCTACAAACACAAAACAAATACATACACACACAAAGGAAGGTGCAAACTTATGCACACAATTATACGCAGAATGAACAATCATATACACACAAAGCACATATATAAATATACGCGCAAATCACATGTAGACATGCACACACATGCGCAAGTACACAAACATAAAGCACAAAAAACACACACACAAAACAGATTCATGCACACACAAACACGGTCCACACATACACAGACACAAAACATATACATGCACACAAGCACACACACAAAGCATATATACACATACAGCAGGCACACAAACACTCACACAAAGCACACACACTCAAATCACATACATACACACAATAAGCTCATATGTACAAACACATGCACACAATAAGCACATACATACACACACAGCATAGTACACGCATACACACACAAACTTACACAATAAAACACACACACAAACCCACATATACACAAACGCACAACAGCACATACACAAACAAGCACACACACAAACACACGCACACACCAACACAAATGCACAAAAAATACAAAAGCACATACACAAAGAAGGACACTCACACGAAGGAGCACAAGTACCAACACAACCACACACAAGGGATGTCATGATGCACTTAATTAAGTCAGTATTCCAGGGTCAAGCAGCTCATCTAACGAAAAGGTCCCTGGGCGAGATGTGTTACGGGTCATTAATAATGTGACCTTTCCAGTTTCCAGGTGGATTTGGGGCTTCCAGAAGTTTGGTGAAGCTCTTTACTATTATATAGTCATCAATAGAGGACTGCTTGCATAGCGGTGTGAACAATTCTGGGCGTTCAGCGTAAAATTGAATATATATATATATATATATATATATATATATATATATATATATATATATATATATATATATATATATATATATATAATATACATATATATATATATATATATATAATAATATATATATATATGTATATATATATATATATATAATATATATATACATACATCATATACATATATATATATCTATATATATATATATATATATATATATATATATATATAATATATATATATATATATATATATATATGTGTGTGTGTGTGTGTGTGTGTGTGTGTGTGTGTGTGTGTGTGTGTGTGTGTGTGTGTGTATTCATAATTCTTTATAGAACCAATTTCCCCTATTCCTTACAACCAGTGACGATCATACAATGAAAAAATGCCATCATGAAACGATTACAAAAAGCAGTAAAAGAATAAAAAAAAGCCATTTACACGACCACATGGAAGAAGAAGCGGCCATTTTTTTCGAAATTTTGGGGAAAGCTCCAACAAATGACGTTGGGTAATTTCCCAAGAGAAAGCTGCGTCCATTTTTATTCTCACTCTCGTGTCTGGGAAAACTGGAACTGCAATGATACTATTTTTCGTATCATGTGAAGCTTTTATCGACGTAAGGAAGAGGGATGAGTCTTTGAATAAAAAAGGAATAGGGAATAACCCAATAAGCTTCATTTTTGCGGTGCTAAACTCTGAAAGAGTTCGAGCACTAAAATTGTTTCAATACACAATACTGACCACCAGATTACATTATCGTTACAGTCTAGTTGTTAGTTGATAAGGTTAATCATATACATAGTATATGAATAACTTTATCACGAAATAAATAAAACGTGATGCTATGTATAAATAAAGGTAATGCGATTAATAAATGGTCGTTAAGACCGAAAGATCTCGGCAGTTCTCATTTTCCTCTGAGGCATTATCTCTCTCTCTATTTATATATATATATATATATATATATATATATATATATATATATATATATAACAACAAGAAACATGAAATATAGAGCTGTCTGAGAAAGTAAATAAATTTTCTGCGACTCTCTCTCTCTCTTTCTTTATGACTGCAACGCACAACTCACATTTCCTAATCTCATTCTCCTTCTTCCCTATCTCTACGTGTGTCGAATTTCCACCGTAACGTCGTTCAAGAACCTTATGTTCTTTCTCACCCCCCTTTCCCCCTCGCCCCTCCCCAGACGTTGATTGCCCTCCCGGTTCTTAATTCAGCCTCTGCCTTTTCACAGAGGAAAAAGGAGGAGGAGGGGTAGGAGGCAATGACGGCGTCATAATATTTCTCCGGCGCGGGAGAGAAACGATACCAGCGAAAGACTCGTAGGAAAAATAAATAAAATCAGGCAGGCGGGTAAAGGAAGCCGGTATACAATGCAGCAGTTATGGAAACTGTCAGTGGATTGATGGGTAGGAGTTATGGAAAAGTTTCCCTTTATTATAATTATTATTATTATTGTTAAAAAGAATGGCAGAATTAAGCGAGTTGATTTTATATATTGTTTTTTCTATTTTCCTTACAATTCGCTTCTCAGGCTCAGCGATGTTTCTGAGTAACTGACCAATATTCATATTGGGAATTTTCAAAAATCATAAATGCTGAAGGTAATCTTTTATTGGAACAGGATATCAGGTCCAGGTCAAGCAGGGGTCGTCGTCAGTGCTGGTATTATTCCGTAGGCGTAGTTCAGTTCGGTGCCGGGTTCGTCTTCGGTTTAAGGGCTGGTATTGGTGCTGGTATAGCTGGTATATCTGGTATTACGTAACGTTTCGACCTTCTCGCAGGTCATCCTCGGACGAGTCGTTTGAAGAGACTGTAGCAAGAAAGTTGTTGTTGTTGTATTAAGCCAACACTTCTTGTTGGCACGGGCCTTTCCCTTGTTCGGCCCGTAGGTGATCTGAAAAGATTCTTTAGGTACATGGTTAGTTTTTTGAAATTGGAAATATCTTTAGTTGTAGAGATAGGAGTGGACAGGGGAAGGATGATGGTGTCAGTAAGAGAGGGCCATCATGTCATATTATAGAAGAAGTTTGAATGAGTGTAAGGCTTTCGAAAATCGGAGAAGCGGTGCAGGTGGGGTTGTCCAACCCTTTACTCCCTTGGGTCCCTGCCGGAGGATTTTAGTTGTAGGTAAAGTTTTTAAAAGAATGATAGTGGATGATGTGGATAGAGCCTTACAATAAGGGGATGTGATGAGGGTGATTGATTTCACTTATTAGTTTGATTACCTTGGTGGAGGTAGGTTGTAGAGCACCTGGGCATGCTCTTCTAAGTTTTCAATGATTGTCTTTGTGACTGTGGCAGCTGCATGCTCAGCATCTTGTGCAGGTACTGCATTTTGTGCTGCACCTCTTAGCTGTGCTGTTTCTCTGCATTCCAGCAGGTAGTGAAGGAGTGGTTGCTGTGTTTCTTCTTGACAGTGTTCACATGGTCTGACACTGTTTTCCACAATTTCCCAGCAGGCTTTATATCCTAGCCTGAGTCTGTGGATGATCACAGCAAGTTTTGTTTCTTGGTGGTGTGCCTGTCTATGGGAGGAGGCACTAGACCAGTCGATTTCTTATACCATCTGGCAGATGGTGAGTTCTTTTCTACCCACTCACGATGGTCTTTTAGCAATTTTTCTTTGCAGAGTGGTTTCATTGCATTCTTGACTTGTTGCAGTGCAGGTTGTATATGTACTTGCACTCTGTCAATATGTTTTGTACTTTTGGCTAGCTCATCAGCCCTCTCATTACCTGGAATTCCTATGTGACTGGGTATCCAGTTTAAGGTGACAGGTCTTCCTCTTTCGCTGTGCTGGTGTAGCAGTGTTTTAATTCCAGCCAGCAGTGCCTTATTTTCTTTAATTTTCTGTTGTTGCAGGGCTTGCATTGAGGACTTTGAGTCTGTGTGGATGATTACAGGCCCTACTTCATTCTCCAGTGAGTACAGCAGCGCCTGTCTTATTGCTGTTAACTCTGTCTGCATAGTGGAGGCGTGGTTGGAAGTCCTCCAGCAGGCTGTGAAGTTTCTTGAATATACTGCAGCTCCCGTAGTTTGATTCTCAGGATCTACAGTGCCATCAGTGTAGTATGTTTGTGCCCCTATGGTCTCAGTGTTTCTGATTGCTTCATAGGCTGCCGCTCTTAGCTCTTCTCCTGTGCAGTCCTCTTTTGCTCTTGGCAGGCTTGTGTATTTGTATATTGTAGTGTCCTTCTTCCAGGGTGGTAGTTGTTGTGTGCCCTGTATTGTGTCTGGACCTAGTTGCAGCAGTGTTTTTGCCATACCTAGACTCTTGATGTTGTCACTTTGGTCCTTACCATAGGAACTCGAAGTCTGAATCTCTGGGTGGGCAAGTTCCTCTCTTGCTCTTTTCTTAGAGATGGAGTCTCTTTCTGAGAGGAACATCTTGGCCATTGTGCTTGCATTTCGCTGTGCAATCCTATCCTCTAGTCTTGGCAGGTTAGTTTCAAGCCTGAGGTTGCACAGCCTTGTCCATGTAGGTGCTCCTAGCATGAGTCTCATTGCATTGTTTTGAATGACCTCCAGTGATTATTTCTGAGCCTCTGTCAGCCTCATCAGAGTGGGGGCAGCATAGTCCACCATTGTTCTGGTGCAGGCTAGGTAGTACTTCCTTTGTATGTGTTCATTTGCTCCTTCCTTCAGGGATGACATGTATCTCATGGCAGCAAGTCTTGCATTTGCTCTTTCTCTCAAGTACTTGATTTCTTCCTTGAAAGTTAGCTGCTGATCTATGACAACTCCTAGGTACATGTAGCTGTCTACCCATTCTATGGGCTCAACTCCTATTGTTAGTGGTTGCAGCGGTCTGTGGGCTTTTATTGTCATGGCCTTTGTTTTATCTATGTTTATTTTTAGGCCTAGCTCATTTGATTTATTGTTGATGTCATTGAGTGCCCTTTGCATTCTGGGTACTCTAACAGCTCCTCTTGCTACTACACACACATCATCGGCATAGATGAAGATTTCTACGCCTTCTGGAAGCTGCAGGGAGGCTATATTCTCCATTAGTATATTGAATAGAAATGGACTCAGAATTCCTCCCTGAGGGGTGCCATTTTCCAAGTCGTGGAATGTAGACATCACTCCTTGGAATTTTACTCTATGGCCTGCCTTCTCAGCACGTAGTTTTTGTCCAGGCTAGTAAATGTCCTTGGACTCCCTTCCTTACTACTGATTGTATTATTGCTGCTGGACTGGCTAGTTCAAAAGCCTTTTCAAAATCTATGAAGACTACTGTGGCCTTCTTCTAATTTATATAGCTGAGAACATCTGTTATGCACTCTGTAGTTCCGACTCCTTCCTGATATGCATATAGCTGCTTGTGCAGTGGACCAATCTTGTACTTCATTCTATTTAGTACCATTTTTTCTCCAGTTTTCTCAATGCATGACACCAATGCGATTGGTCTTGGGTTCTCTGGATCCTTAGGTTTGGGGATTGGCTGCGTGTCTTGCTGCCGCCAGGTTTGTGGTCTTGTGTGCTCGATGTGTGTTTTGTTCAGGATTCTCAGAAAGGCTGTTTCTCCTGCCGGACCCATTTTGCTGATCATGGTGTATGTTATCCGTCTGCTCCTGGTGCTGTGTCTCTGCCAACTTTAAAAACTGCTTTCAGTTCCTCTACTGTGTAAGGGATGTCAGTATCATCTGGTCTGTGGCAGGCCGCATCGATCTCCTCCCATCGAATCGGTGCTAGTTGATCCTGAATTCCTCTTGTTTCAGGGGAGAGGTTTACCTGAGCTAGTCCTATTGGCGAAGGATGTTGCCAGTCTTCCGCATCTTCTAGTGGGTGAGGGTGAGTTGCTACGGGTGTTCTCTTCTTTCCGGCTACTCTGTTCAGCCACTTCCATAGCTCCGAGAGAGATGTGTACTGTGATAGTTTTGTACACCATTCCATCCACTTTTCAATTCTTATCTCTTGCAGCTGCTGTTGAACATCATTTTGACTGCTTGTAGTAGTTCCCTGTTTTCTGTTGTCCTTCTTTTCCTATAAATTTTTTGTTACCCTGTTCAGTAGGGTTTTCAGTCTTCTTACTTCTGGGCAGTAGTACCAGGAGTCTTTGTAGGTGTGGTCTCTTCTTCCTACTCTCATGGGCATTGCCCTGTTTGCAGCATTGTGTATAGCCTCAACTAGATCTTTTTCTAGCTGATCTATGTCTTCTGGAGGTGTGTATTGTGCTGCCCACTCTTCGAAGGCTAGACGAAACACAACCCAATCTGCTAGGTCTTGGTTCCATGTCGGAGGGGGTGGCGGTATTGGCGGTAGTTGCTGCATCTCCAGCTCTGTTACTGTGGCAAAGTGGTCGCTCACTAATGTCGTGTGTACTTGCCACCTTGTTAGGTGTCTGATTGTTGTTGTGGCAAATGTCAAATCTAATCTGCCTCCTCTTATGTGTGTAGGTTGCCCTCCTGAGTTGAGTAGTGAGACTCCTTCAAACTCATCTAGAGAGAAGGCTATGTGCTCTCCAGGTTGGTTTGTGGTCGATGGGGATGATAGCAGAGGGTGATGCGCGTTGAAGTCCCCACATATAATTGTTGGTGATTCTGCTGCATGTGCAAAGAGCTGTGTGAGCTGCAGTTCTCCTGGTTCTTCTCTATGTATTTTTCTATATATGTTGTATATATCTATCCTCTGGTTTAGCAGTGTGATTCTCACTGCTAGGGTTTCCACATTGTTGCCACAGGGATTGGGTTGTGTGTTCTTGCTGTTGGGATTGTATTCTTGACGAGAATGGCCAATCCTCTGTCTGTGCCTAGGCATGGGGTTGTGTAGACATTATATCCAGTTATTCTGAATTTTGTCCCAGTTGTTAGCATGGTTTCTTGCAGTAGAATGATGTCCACATTTCTGTTTTGCAGACTGCAATTAGTGTAGCTGCCTTTGTCCTTATTCCACCAGCGTTCCAATTGATGATCTTCAGCATGATTGGTACGTTGAGGAGAACTGTCTGGGGTCCCTTGGTGCGAATGTTATTCCAGTTTCCTCTGTCATGCCTTCAGTGGTTGATGGTGATGATGAGGATGAGTTGGATGAGTTGAGGGTGTGGTTTATTTGTTCAGAGGATGTGGAAGGTGAGGGGTTGAGGGTGGATGTGGAAGGTAGAGGTGAGGGGGTTTGAGGAGTGGGTTTTGGTGCAGCTTGGGTCGCTGCCTCCTGCATAGTGGTAGAGGGGGAGGGGGACTTGGAAGCTCCTTTGATGAAGCTCTTAAGAAGTACTTCTATGCACTCTTGGATAGTTTTCTGCATTGATGTCTCCCTTTATGATGCGTTTGGGTAGAAGTCTGTCAATCTGTCCCTGAGATCGATTGTTTTGATGTATATAGACCTTGGCAATGGTTTAGGTGCCTGAGGATTTGTTTGCTTGGGGGAGGGGGTCTTCTTGATGCAGACCTGGAGCTGTTTCTTTTCCTGCTGGGTCCTGCTTTCCTCCTGGATTCCTCCAGCTCTTCCCTGGTATAGAACCTTCTTCTGGGCTGAGGTTTTCCTTTTGGCAATGCAGTCTTCAGTTGGATGTTTCCTGCTGCATATTGCACAGGTCTCTTGCTTTGCCTGACATTGGCTCTTATGGTGCCCAAATTTCTGGCACTTGAAGCACCTTAGGGGTTCCGGGTAGTAAGTTTTCACCCCATATCTCCCGAACACTCCCAGGTCAACTCTTTCGGGATGGTCCCTACGAAGGTGACTAGTACAGCCTTGGTAAGTATACCTTGATTTGTTCTTCTGTTCTAATCGCAGCGATTGTCCACATTGGCTGCACTTGTTAGGTGGCTTTCAGGCATTTCAAGCGGGTAGCCAACCACTACTGCTTTCTTAATTCTCTCTCTTCTTTCAGTTCCTTGATGTTGATTGCTGTCGTGTTCCTCAGGGTGATAATCGTTTTTGTATCTCTGGATGAGATGGTCCACTGACCCTGCTTATTGGGCTTAGCCTGAAATTGCAGGTTTTGAACCTGGTCTGGAAGGCTGCTATGGCTCTGAATCCTTCAGCTGAGTTGTTTGCAATGACCCTGAAGTGGGTCATTTTTTCCCTGATTTGGTTTCCATTAGCGTTCTTTTCTGGAGCATTTTCCTTAAAGCTGGTTCTCTTCTCCTGCTTCCTTGTTCTTTTTGAGGTAACGGTGGTCCACTCCTGGTCGTCGTCGTCCTCCTTCGTCCTCTTTTTCCTTAGGTCTTCAGTCGCTTCCATCTTGGTGGTCACTTCTTGTTCTTGTAGTCGTTGAGGTTCCATGTCCGTCATCGTTAGGGTGCTTCCAAGTCAAAAGAGGGGGGTTGAAGGATAGGCAGTGTGCCTGGTTAGGTTGTCCAACCCTTTAAGCCCTAGGGCACCAGACAAAGTGAAAGTTAGAGTGGAAAAAATGAAATTAAAGAACTTGAAAAACTATAAAACTGTAATCAATTATTGTTATTATTATTATTATTACTTTCTGACTCTTTTTACTTTATTGTTATTATTATTATTATTATTACTGTAACAATATATATATATATATATATATATATATATATATATATATATATATATATATATATATATAATATATATATATATATATATATATTATATATATATATATATATATTATTACTGTAGCAATATATAATATATATATATATATATATATATATATATATATATATTATATATATATATATATATATATATATATATATATATATATATATATATATATATATAATTATATATTACTTGTGCTTTACTTTACTCTACTTGACTTTCTTTTACTTTACTCTACTTTACTTTATTATTACTATTTTATTATTTCTAATGCTGTTTTAATATAATTTAATTATTATTATTATTATTGTAATATTTTCTTTTCTGCTTGAAGGGGGGCCCTATCTAGCCTATTGGTAGCTGTTTACTGACTGCAGCAGTTGCAGCTGGGGAATCTCCTTACTGCTCTCCGAGCACTAAGACGACCCAGCAGTCAAGTCCTACAGTCAGGGAGGTCCTTAAGATGGGGAAGGAATAATAAAACACAAAACAGTTTACTGTTTTCAAGTACACACACTCACACACTTTCTCTTGGCTTCTAGAGTGCCAATCCTCTCAAACACCTATCTCCTATCCTAGGTTCTTGGCTTATAGGCGCCAAGCCTATCAGTCCTGTTGCCACTTGCCACAGACTGGTGTAGAGTGGGAGGTATTTTGGACTCTTGGGTCCTTGACTTCAACTGGAGTTTTAAGACCACAACGGCTACCAGATTTTCCACAGGAGAGTCTGTTAGTAATGGAAGGTTATTTGGAAGTAGAGACTTATTTAAAGTCAATCGTTATTTTCCTTATAATATTGGCTGAATCTCAGCAATAATTATTAGGCAAGGCCTTCAAATTTGCAGCAGGCGACGCTGGGGGCGCCCTTCGGCAGTCTACTCTGCAGGAGAGGCAGCAGGGGCGGCCCCTACAGGAGAGCAGACAGCAGGCAGCAGCGGCGGCGGCAGCAGCAAGCAGCAGCGGCGGCGGCGGCGGCGGCAGCAGCAGCAGGAGTCGACAGGCCCCTGGGAAGCAGCGGCGGCGGCGGAAGTCGTCGGCAGGCCCTCGGGAATAGGCAGCGGCAGCAGCAGCAGCAGCAGGCAGTATCCAGCAGCAGTCGGCAGCAGGTCTCAGGGAGGAGAAGTTCTTCTCACTGTGGGATCAGTGAGAGAACTGAGCAAGAAAGTCTGTGGGGCGGTATTTATAGCGGCTCGGACCTAGAGTTGCATTCTCATTGGTCGGGCCGGTCTTGGACGGAGTCGCGGATCTCGCTTCGAAGGTCTCGGGGATTCTCTCGTGCGAGCGCCACAGTAGTGTGCCTGGGGATGAGCAACATGAATTCCGTCCGTAGCAGGAATCCTGTCATCCCGTGGGGGCTCCTGATTATCTGGTATTGTCGGGAGGTCGTTCGCTGCTCTCCGGGCGGCGTTGGGAAGGAGAAACATTTCTTGGGTGATGTTAAGATATGGTTTCTCCTTGCCTATATGGAGGGCTTCTAGGAGGCGCAGACGTCGGGGATCCGTTGCCTGGTCTATTATTTCGATATTAGGAATAATATCATTTCTCTTTATCCGTTTGTTATGAGCAGTCCTGGCGTGGTTGAAGATGGCTCCTTCTTGAGCGTGGCAGGAGATTCGCTCGGGGAGAAACGCATGGAGGTCATACCGACGTATTTGCCGAGGCATCCTCGGACGGGGCATGTGTAACGGTAGACCACACTCGTCTTCTTCAAGGGATCCTGCAGGGGCGCCGAAGGGTTGTTTTCTCATCACCAGGCTGCTCGTCTTCTTCGTTTATAATAGATAATTAACTTCATATTTTGTCTGGGTTTTCGTCGATGATCCCCTTTTGAGGGCTTGTTCGTCCTCCTTGTACCTCTGGTGGAAGTGACCCTTGTAGAACAGCTTGATGGGCTCTGCAACATCGGGGCGGGGTTCCTGGTGGTACCAGGCTTCCATATTTTTCCTTATAGATTCATCAACAGCACGATTGGTGTGTCCGTTGTCGATGAGGACCTGGGCGGCGCAATCCAACTCATTGTGTGTGTCATTCCAGGAGGAGCAGTGTGAGAGGGCCCTCCTGACGAAGGCGCTGATGGAGGAGCGCTTATACCTCTCAGGGCACTCGCTCTCACCGTTCATGTACATACCCAGGTTCGTCGGCTTCGTGTACACCCTCGTGCTGAATTCGGAATCTCGCTGTTCCACAAGAACGTCAAGGAAGGGGAGGCGGCGGTCTTTGCAATGTTCAATCGTGAACGTGAGGCAGCTGTGGTCGTGGAATGCACGTCGCAGCTGCTCTATCTCATCCTGGGAGTCGGCGCAGACGAAGGTGTCATCAATGTAGCTCACGTAACATCCTCGGTTTGTTGGAATTCTGGAAGACCCTCTCTTCGACGGTACCCATATAGAAAATTGACTGCTCATAACAAACGGATAAAGAGAAATTATATTATTCCTAATATCGAAATAATAGACCAGGCAACGGATCCCCGACGTCTGCGCCTCTAGAAGCCCTCCATATAGGCAAGGAGAAACCAAATCTTAACATCACCCAAGAAACGTTTCTCCTTCCCTCCGCCGCCCGGAGAGCAGCGAACGACCCCCCGACAATACCAGATGATCAGGAGCCCCCACGGGATGACAGGCTTCCTGCTACGGACGGAATTCCTGTCGCTCATCCCCAGGCACACTACTGTGGCGCTCACACGAGAGAATCCACGAGACCTTCGAGGCGAGATCCACGACTTCGTCCAAGACCGGCCCGACCAATGAGAATGCAAACTCTAGGTCCGAGCCGCTATAAATACCGCCACACAGACTTTCTTGCTACAGTCTCTTCAACGACTCGTCGAGGAGATGACCTGAGAGAAGGTCGAAACGTTACGTAATACCAGATATACCAGCTATACCAGCACCAATACCAGCCCTTAAACCGAAGACGAACCCGGCCACGAACTGAACTACGCCTACGGAATAATACCAGCACTGACGACGACCCCTGCTTGACCTGGACCTGATATCCTGTTCCAATAAAAGATTTCCTTCAGCATTTATGATTTTTGAAAATTCCCAATATGAATATTGGTCAGTTACTCAGAAACATCGCTGAGCCTGAGAAGCGAATTGTAAGGAAAATAGAAAAAAACAATGTATAAAATCAACTCGCTTAATTCTGCCATTCTTTTTAACAGTATTTGCCTAAAAGAGGGTCTTCTACCAAAATATTATATTATTATTATTATTATTATTATTATTATTATTATTATTATTATTATTATTATTATTATTATTATATTTTATTATTCAGAAGATGAAGAAACCTGTTCACATGTAACAAGCCCAATAAATGGGTCATTGACTTGAAATTCAAGCTTCCAAAGAACATAATGGTGTTCATTAGGAAGTAGATGAAGGTAAATGGAAAAAATACAGAGAGAAGAGATCTCACTTATTAAAAGGGAAAATTAAATAAATAAATGAATAAATATATGTCAATGTATTAAAATGCAAGGGGAATAGCATTAGGGTAGAATGCATTGCATCTTCGCTTGAGATTCTGAAGCCCCAATAGCAGGGCATCCTCAGTAGGGAAGGAGGGAGGGAGGCTGTCCCTCCCACAGTCCCCCGAAGGTGTGAGGAGGAATCAGCGACCTTTGGAACCGAGAGGCTGGACAGCGAGGCACATTCACTGCATATTCAGGGTATCTCCTAGTATCCTGGTATCGTTACCTTCTCTCAGGAGACGACCCCATAGGTCCTTGTGAATACGCCCACGCCTACTGTAGAAGAAAGGACCTTCCTAGGGCACCGAAAGTCGAAGATCTTTACGGGTGGTGCATCGACGATATCTTCGTCAAGTTCATGAAAGACTTATTTTCTGTCAATCTTCAGCTGAAACCCCTTTATGGAGAAGAGTCCATAGACTATAACAGACCTTAAGAAAGCGAAGATGGTCCCAGACGGAGAACAGCCTGTTTGTGTCACTACCTTCAAGACAGACAGACAGACAGAGAGAGAGAGAGAGAGAGAGAGAGAGTCTGCCAAATCGTTTGTTTGTGTCACTACCTTCAAGACAGAGAGAGAGAGAGAGAGTCTGTCAAATAATTTGTTTGTGTCACTACCTTCCAAGACGGAGAGAGAGAGAAGAGAGAAAGTCTGCCAAATCGTTTGTTGTGTCACTACCGTCAATACAGAGAGAGAGAGAGAGAGAGAGAGCGAGAGAGAGAGAGAGGAGAGAGGAGTCTGCCAAATCGTTTGTTTGTGTCACTACCTTCAAGACAGAGAGAGAGAGAGAGAGAGAGAGAGAGAGAGAGTGAGAGAGAGAGAGAGAGTCTGCCAAATCGTTTGTTTGTGTCACTACCTTCAAGACAGAGAGAGAGAGAGAGAGAGAGAGAGAGAGAGAGAGAGAGAGAGAGAGAGAGAGAGAGTCTGCCAAATCGTTTGTTTGTGTCACTACCTTCAAGACAGAGAGAGAGAGAGAGAGAGAGAGAGAGAGAGAGTCTGCCAAATCGTTTGTTTGTGTCAATACCTGTGAGAGAGAGAGAGAGAGAGAGAGAGAGAGAACAATAACAAAACGAACATCAAAAACCGCCATTTCCCCGCCATCTTGACTACCGACCGCGTGAGGAGAGACCACCAAGAATTGCATCATTCTCCTTCTTCTGCTTCAGTTCTCACTCCTTTCGATGTTATTGCTCCTTCTTCTTCTTCTTCCTCTCTCTTTCCTTCTCCCTTTCCCCCTAGAGGAGGAGGAGGAGGAGGAGGAGGAGGAGGAGGTCCTACAAAATAATCCCTAAGGATACTCTGAGGCTGGGAACAACGCATCCTGAGAACCTGAGACCCCAAAGAGAAGAACAACACTTGTGATGCTTTTGTTGTTTTTCTTCAGTGAGACGACAGTCAGTACTGCCACCTTAAGAAACTGAAGCCATGGCTTATTTTTCTTTTATCTTTAGTACTGTTTGATTTTGTAATTCGGTGGGACTTTTATTTTTATTTATTTGCTTTTTTTGGCGAGGCCTTGGTCTGAAAGCTTGATGGTCAAATCGTTATTATTATTATTATTATTATTATTATTATTATTATTATTATTATTATTATTATTATTATTATTTTATTATTATTATTATTGTTAATTAATTAATTAATTAATTATTCAGAAGGTGAACCCTATTCATATGGAACAAGGCCACCACAGGGGTCACTGGCTTGGAATGCAAACTTCCAAAGAATATTATTATTATTATTATTATTATTATTATTATTATTATTATTATTATTATTATTATTATTATTATTATCCAGTAGATGAACTATTCATATCGAACCAGCCCACCACATGGGCTACTGATTTTGAATTTAAACCATTCCAAAGCAATATTAGGGTATGCACTAGGAAGGAAAATGGAAATATAGTCAAGAAAGAGATCCCACTTATCAAAAAGAAAAATAAATCAATATTTCAATGAATAGATAAAAGTGTATTAAAATGGAAGGAGGATAGTATTAGGGTAGCAATGCATCGCACCTTCCCTTAGAGAGAGAAAGAAAGCGCTGACTCCTTCGGCCAGAAAAGCGAATCCATCCACGCATCCATTAACGGAGATCTTTTCCCCCATCAGGATGCTCAGGGGATCCGCTCCCGGCTTCGGTAACGACGGCTGCTCTGAACTTAACGAATTTATCGTTCACTAAGTTAAGAGCAGCCGTAGGATGGAATGGGGGGTTGCGTCGGCGCCTTCGGAGACTTTCGCTGAATTAAAAGAATCGGTTCTTTTCGCTTTTCGGAATTCTTAAGTTTGAATTACTGCAATAATTATTGTTAGACTGAATATATAATTATTTTTATTAATTTGTTTTCCAGAATTCATAAGTCTGTGCCAATAATCTTTCTCAGCTTTGTCCCCCGTGCGGATGTAAGGTTCTGCAGAAGTTATAACTTCTCACAAATGGACTCCGTCCATTATTCAATTTTCGAAGAATATTCGAAATGGGCCCCGGGAATTTTTGGATGCCACGAAACTCCCTGATATGATATTATTCATTGTCACTTCAGGTCCTGGAAGGAAATTCGGGAACCAGAACACTTTAGCCCAGAGTTATTCCGGAAGGCAACATTTCCTGATTCCTTCGCGCAAGAAATACCTGTTTTTTGGCAAAAAATTATTTGGTAATGGGAGAACGAATGGAATTGAACTTCATATTTAAAAAGCTATTTTCTCTTTTAGTTTCTGAATTCTTAATTCTTGCCATGTTTCTTGCACTTCTGATCATCACATCTATCATTGCCATTCTGGTTGTCTCCCAAATATTAACCAGAGGCTTTTGGAAAAAAATATTTTTCATAGAATCGTATATCCCTAAATACTTATAGGATATAAATACATTCCTTGAAAGAGAATGGCATATTACTTATCATGCGAAGATCTAAGTCAGTTCCATAAAAAAGACAACTCAGAACTTAAGTGCAGGCATTATTTTATCTTGCAAAGAGCAAATATTAGTTTAAACAGAACTGTTCTGAGTTTCACTGAAAAAAAGACTGAGATTAAATAAGACATAATATCTAAAGAAATATATAAACTCAAAATTCCTACCATTTTGCGATCACATCGAATTCATCTAAACATTTTTGACAATAACAGCTGTCTATTTCGAATTTATATTCCTCAGCTTTTATATCCTTTCGTCGTAAATCACTTGAAGCAGAAGCATTCCGAATACAAGACGTTTTTGCCTTCAAGGAGCGAAAATGTTTCTCCAAAAGTCAAGACATTCCGAATTCTGAACACATGGCTGGAATCTCTCTCTCTCTCTCTCTCTCTCTCTCTCTCTCTCTCTCTCTCTCTCTCTCTCTCTCTCTCTCTCCCTGGATAACGCAGTTGCCCTTTGCAAAATGAAATAAATCTTTTATTTATTCATTTCTGTAGCACGACAATACAGTCTTCCTACCATTTTCATATTTTCTTTCAGACATAAAAGACCAAAAGTAGAATTGTTTTGGATAAAACAGTTTTCCTTTTATAAATGAAATGAAAGCTTCTAGTTGTTCATTTATAACACAGTATAGTATGTGACAAATAGCTACAACAACCAAAGAAAGAAAAAGACAAAAAGACAAAAGTAGAATTGCCAAGAAATTCAGACAACGGAGACATTGTCGCCAAAAGTGAATTTTACCCTTTTTATCCTGTCTTTTCCTTCCCACGTTTCCTTTCTCTCTCTCTCTCTCTCTCTCTCTCTCTCTCTCTCTCTCTCTCTCTCTCTCTCTCTCTCTCTCCTTCTCTGTTTTGTTGGATACGAACAATGAAATACCTGCTCATCTAAAAATGTAGATTGACTGCGGGCGAGTTGTCAATTTTATTTTCTTTCTGGGGGAACAAACTAAATAAATTCTCAAGTCTCGGTATGCAGGAAAACAGGAACTGTCGTCAGGGGACAGAGGAAAGTCGTCACTGGTCAACAATATTCCTATTTAGAAAACTGTGTTGTTGCTAAGGAATTCATTTCGCAAATAATGACTCTGTTGTAACCTCATGCGTTTAAAAATATAAG
>NC_087211.1:16618982-16634536 GCF_015104395.2 Macrobrachium nipponense | reverse complement strand
CTTATATTTTTAAACGCATGAGGTTAAACAGAGTCATTATTGCGAAATGAATTCCTTAGCAACAAACACAGTTTTCTAAATAGGAATATTTGTTGACCAGTGACGACTTTCCTCTGTCCCCTGACGATAGTTCCTGTTTTCCTGCATACCGAGACTTGAGAATTTATTTAGTTTTTCCCCCAGAAAGAAATAATATTTACAACTCGCCCGCAGTCAATCTACATTTTTAGATGAGCAGATATTTCATTGTTCGTATCCAACCAAACAGAGAAGGAGAGAGAGAGAGAGAGGAGAGAGAGAGAGAGAGAGAGAGAGAGAGAGAGAGAGAGAGAAAGGAAACGTGGGAAGGAAAAGACAGGATAAAAAGGGTAAAATTCACTTTGGCGACAATGTCTCCGTTGTCTGAATTTCTTGGCAATTCTACTTTTGTCTTTTTGTCTTTTTCTTTTTTTTTTGTTAGTAGTTAGTAATGATATGAAAAATGGTTTGTTGTAGCTATTTGTCCACAGTACTATACTGTGGCTATAAATGAACAACTAAAGAACTTTCAGTTTCATTTATAAAAGGAAAACTGTTTTAATATCAAAACAATTCTACTTTTGGTAGGTTTTTATGTCTGAAAGAAAATATGAAAATGGTAGGAAGACTGTATTGTCGTGCTACAGAAATGAATAAATAAAAGATTTATTTCATTTTGCAAAGGGCAACTGCGTTATCCAGGGAGAGAGAGAGAGAGAGAGAGAGAGAGAGAGAGAGATTCCAGCCATGTGTTTCCAGAATTCGGAATGTCTTGACTTTTGGAGAAACATTTTTCGCTCCTTGAGGCAAAAACGTCTTGTATTCGGAATGCTTCTGTCTTCAAGTGATTTACGACGAAAGGATATAAAAGCTGAGGAATATAAATTCGAAATAGACAGCTATTATTGTCAAATGTTTAATGAATTCGATGTGATCGCAAAATGGTAGGAATTTTGAGTTTATATATTTCTTTAGATATTATGTCTTATTTAATCTCAGTCTTTTTTTCAGTGAAACTCAGAACAGTTCTGTTTAAACTAATATTTGCTCTTTGCAAGATAAAATAATGCCTGCACTTAAGTTCTGAGTTGTCTTTTTTATGGAACTGACTTAGATCTTCGCATGATAAGTAATATGCCATTCTCTTTCAAGGAATGTATTTATATCCTATAAGTATTTAGGGATATACATTCTATGAAAAATATTTTTTTCCAAAAGCCTCTGGTTAATATTTGGGAGACAACCAGAATGGCAATGATAGATGTGATGATCAGAAGTGCAAGAAACATGGCAAGAATTAAGAATTCAGAAACTAAAAGAGAAAATAGCTTTTTTAATATGAAGTTCAATTTCCATTCGTTCTCCCATTACCAAATAATTTTTTGCCAAAAAAACAGGTATTTCTTGCGCGAAGGAATCAGGAAATGTTGCCTTCCGGAATAACTCTGGCTAAAGTGTTCTGGTTCCCGAATTTCCTTCCAGGACCTGAAGTGACAATGAATAATATCATATCAGGGAGTAATCGTGGCATCCAAAAAAATTCCCATTATTCAATTTTCTTCGAAAATTGAATAATGGACGGAGTCCATTGTGAGAAGTTATAACTTCTGCAGAATCTTACATCCGCACGGGGGACAAAGCTGAGAAAGATTATTGGCACAGACTTATGAATTCTGGAAAAAAAATTAATAAAAATAATTATATATTCAGTCTAACAACAATTATTGCGCAGTAATTCAAACTTAAGAATTCCGAAAAGCGAAAAGAACCGATTCTTTTAATTCAGCGAAAGTCTCCGAAGGCGCCGACGCAACCCCCCATTCCATCCTACGGCTGCTCTTAACTTAGTGAACGATAAATTCGTTAAGTTCAGAGCAGCCGTCGTTACCGAAGCCGGGAGCGGATCCCCTGAGCATCCTGATGGGGGAAAAGATCTCCGAATAATGGATGCGTGGATGGATTCGCTTTCCTGGCCGAAGGAGTCAGCGCCTTCTTTCTCTCTCTCTAAGGGAAGGTGCGATGCATTGCTACCCTAATACTATCCTCCTTCCATTTTATACACTTTTATCTATTCATTGAAATATTGATTTATTTTTCTTTTTGAGTGGGATCTCTTTCTTGACATATTTCCATTTACCTTCCTAGTGCATACCCTAATAGTCTTTGGAAGGTTAAATTCAAAATCAGTAGCCCATGTGGTGGGCTGGTTCGATATGAATAGTTCATCTACTGGATAATAATAATAATAATAATAATAATAATAATAATAATAACAATAATAATAATAATAATAATAATAATAATAATAATATTCTTTGGAAGTTTGCATTCCAAGCCAGTGGACCCCTGTGGTGGCCTTGTTCCATATGAATAGGGTTCACCTTCTGAATAATTAATTAATTAATAATTAATTTAATAATAATAATAATAATAATAATAATAATAATAATCTTCTTCTTCTTCTTCTTCCCAGCTTTTCCCATTTTTATATGGGGTCGCCGTTTCGGATGAGCCGTTTCCATCTATTTCTATCTTGCACTTCTGCCTCATCAATTCCCTTCTCATGTAAATCTCCTCTCACACAGTCCTTCCATCTCTTTCTTGGTCTCCCTCTCTTTCTTCTTCCTTGCACCTCCACTCCCATAGTATGTCTCCCAGCGTGTCGGTCCTCATCTCTCCTCAACAGGTGTCCATACCATCTCAGCCTCCCCTCCTGCACTTTCTTTGATACTTCCACCACCTTAGTTGACCCCCTTATGTAGTCATTTCTGATCCTATCCACTCTTGTTACCCACCCCAGACATCCACCTAAGCATTCTCATTTCTGCCACATCATCTTCTTCTGCTCTGCTCATGCTTGCTGTTTCCGTACCATACAGCATTGCTGTTCTTACCACCGTCTTGTGAAATTTTCCTTTTTAACCTAAGCGGCACTCTTTTGTCACAAAGAACTCCCGAGGCCGCTCTCCAGTTGTTCCAGCCTGCCTGTACCCCGATGTTTTACTTCTTCTTCCATACTTCCTCCAGCGTTAACAAAAGATCCCAAATACTTAAACTTATCAACTCTCCTTATTTGCTCTCCACCAGCTGAATACTTTCTCTATCATCCCCCTCAGTGGTGGTACACATATATTCTGTCTTGGATCTACTTATTCTCATTCCTCTGTCCTCCAGTACTTGTCTCCATCTTTCCAATTTCACTTCCAGATCTTCCTTGCTCTCTGCACACAGAACAATATACATGAGAATAATACCAGGGGTGACGTCACGCAGGTAGAAGCCAATCAAGAGGCTCCCGGTGATACCCCCTACCTGAGAAGGTCTGCAAGACTAGTCAACGCCCGCCGTATGAGTCACCTTCCCGGGAACCAATAAAAACTCGACCTACCGGAGAAGTGCTCTGATCGTACTGGAGAGCTCGCAACACCACGATAAAAGGAGAAGGACTCGCCACTGGATTCAGTCCCTCAGCAGTTATCGCTTGATAATGTCCTGTCGATCAGGAGGAAACGTCGCGTTAGAGAGAGAGAGAGAGAGAGAGAGAATTGTATAAGCAATAATAAATCAAATGACTCAACCGAATTTTACCATGCCCTTTGGTGCGTTGCTCGCCAGTCTAAGCAACAACGAGAAAGCCGTCATCAGAAAGATAGAGAAGACTCTTTATAAGATTAATAGTGCTGAAGCAGCAGTTATTTTTAACAAAACATGTCTACGAGAGGGTCTCCTTCCGAAATAATAATAATAATAATAATAACGATTTTGACCATTAAGCTTCAGATCAAGGCCTCGCCAAAAAAACCAAATAAATAAAAAATAAAAGTCCCACCAGAATTACAAAATCTAACAGTAACTGGAAGATAAAGATAAAGAAGGCCATTGGCTTCATTTTTCTTAAGGTGGCAAGTACTGTCGTGTCACAGGAGAAAAACAACAAAAGCATCACAAGTGTTGTTTTTGCTCTTCGGTGTCTCAGGTTCTCAGGATTTGTTCCCCAAGCCTCAGAGTATCCTTGGGGATTATTTTGTAGACCCCCTCCTCTCCTCCTCCTCCTCCTCCTCCTCCTCTAAGGGGGGAAAGGGGAAGGGAAGAAAAGAGAGAGGAGGAAGAAGAAGAAGAAGGAGCAATAACATCGAATGGAGTGAGAACTGAAGCAGAAGAAGGAGAATGATGCAATTCTTGGTGGTCTCTCCTCACGCGGTCGGTAGTCAAGATGGCGGGGAAATGGCGGTTTTTGATGTTCGTTTTGTTATTGTTCTCTCTCTCTCTCTATCGTCTCTCTCTCTCTCTCTCTCTCTCTCTCTCTCTCACAGGTAGTGACACAAACAAACGATTTGGCAGACTCTCTCTCTCTCTTCTCTCTCTCTCTCTCTCTGTCTTGAAGGTAGTGACACAAAACAAACGATTTGGCAGACTCACTCTCTCTCTCTCTCTTCTCTTCTCCATCTCTCTCTCTCTCTCTCTCTGTCGTTGAAGGTAGTGACACAAACAGAAACAAACGTATGGCAGACTCTCTCTCTCTCTCTCTCACTCTCTCTCTCTCTCTCTCTCTCTCTCTGTATTGAAGGTAGTGACACAAACAAACGATTTGGCAGACTCTCTCTCTCTCTCTCTCTCTCTCCGTCTTGAAGGTAGTGACACAAACAAACGATTTGACAGACTCTCTCTCTCTCTCTCTGTCTTGAAGGTAGTGACACAAACAAACGATTTGGCAGACTCTCTCTCTCTCTCTCTCTCTCTCTGTCTGTCTTGAAGGTAGTGACACAAACAGGCTGTTCTCCGTCTGGGACCATCTTCGCGTTCTTAAGGTCTGTATAGTCTATGGACTCTTTCTCCATAAAGGGGTTTTCAGCTGAAGATTGACAGAAAATAAGTCTTTCATGAACTTGACGAAGATATCGTCGATGCACCACCCGTAAAGAACTTTGACTTTCTGTGCCCTAGGAAGGCTCTTTCTTCTTTTACAGTAGGCGTGGGCGTATTACAAGGACCTATGGGGTCGTCTCCTGAGAGAAGGTAACGATACCAGGATACTAGGAGATACCCTGAATATGCAGTGAATGTGCCACGCTGTCCAGCCTCTCGGTTCCAAAGCACACTGATTCCTCCTCACACCTTCGGGGGACTGTGGGAGGGACAGCCTCCCTCCCTCCTTCCCTACTGAGGATGTCTTGCTATTGGGGCTTCAGAATCTCAAGCGAAGATGCAATGCATTCTACCCTAACGCTATTCCCCTTGCATTTTAATACATTGTCAGATATTTATTCATTTATTTATTTATTTTTCCTTTTTAATAAGTGAGATCTCTTCTCTCTGTATTTTTTCCATTTACCTTCATCTACTTCCTAATGAACACCATTATGTTATTCGAAGCTTGAATTTCAAGTCAATGACCCATTTATTAGGCTTGTTACATGTGAACAGGTTTCTTCATCTTCTGAATAATAATAATAATAATAATATAATAATAATAATAATAATAATAATAATAATAATAATAATAATAATAATAATATTTTGGTAGAAGACCCTCTTTTAGGCAAATACTGTTAAAAAGAATGGCAGAATTAAGCGAGAGTTGATTTTATACATTTTTTTTTTTCTATTTTCCTTACAATTCGCTTCTCAGGCTCAGCGATGTTTCTGAGTAACTGACCATATTCATATGGGAATTTTCAAAAATCATAAATGCTGAAGGTAATCTTTTATTAACAAAGGATATCAGGTCCAGGTCAAGCAGGGGTCGTCGTCAGTGCTGGTATTATTCCGTAGGCGTAGTTCAGTTCGGGCCGGGTTCGTCTTCGGTTTAAGGGCTGGTATTGGTGCTGGTATAGCTGGTATATCTGGTATTACGTGACGTTTCGACCTTCTCGCAGGTCATCCTCGGACGAGTCGTTTGAAGAGACTGTAGCAAGAAAGTCTGTGGGGCGGTATTTATAGCGGCTCGAACCTAGAGTTGCGATTCCTCATTGTCGGGTCGTTCGGCTTGGGGCTCCTTCCGGGCGGCGCCCATTGGCCTCTCCGGCCCGGGGGCCGGGGAAGGAGAAACGTTTCTTGGGTGATGTTAAGATTGGTTTCTCCTTGCCTATATGGAGGGCTTCTAGGAGGCGCAGACGTCGGGATCCGTTGCCTGGTCTATTATTTTCGATATTAGGAATAATATATTTCTCTTATCCGTTTGTTATGAGCAGTCAATTTCTATATGGGTACCGTCGAAGAGAGGGTCTTCCAGAATTCCAACAAACCGAGGATGTACGTTTGAGCTACATTGATGACACCTTCGTCTGCGCCGACTCCCAGGATGCGATAGAGCAGCTGCGACGTGCATTACACGACCACAGCTGCCTCACGTTCACGATTGAACATTGCAAACACCGCCGCTTCCCTTTCCTTGACGTTCTTGTGGAACAGCGAGATTCCGAATTCAGCACGAGGGTGTACACGAAGCCGACGAACCTGGGGTATGTGCATGAACGGTGAGAGCGAGTGCCCTAGAGGTATAAGCGCTCCACCATCAGCGCCTTCGTCAGAGGCCCTCTCACACTGCTCCTCCTGGATTGAAACACACAATGAGTTGGATTGCGCCGCCCAGGTCCTCATCGACAACGGACACACCAATCGTGCTGTTGATGAATCTATAAGGAAAAATATGGAAGCCTGGTACCTCCAGGAACCCCGCCCCGATGTTGCAGAGCCCATCAAGCTGTTCTACAAGGGTCAGCTTCCACCAAAAAAGAGGTACAAGGAGGACGAACAAGCCCTCAAAAGGATCATCGACGAAACCCAGACAAAAATATGAAGTTAATTATCTATTATAAAACGAAGAAGACGAGCAGCCTGGTGATGAGAAACAACCCTTCGGCGCCCCTGCAGGATCCCTTGAAGAAGACGAGTGTGGTCTACCGTTTTACACATGCCCCGTCCGAGGATGCCTCGGCAAATTCGTCAGTATGACCTTTATGCGTTTCTCCGAGCGAATCTCCTGCCACGTTCAAGAAGGAGCCATCTCCAATCACGCCAGGACTGCTCATAACAAACGGATAAAGAGAAATGATATTATTCCTAATATCGAAATAATAGACCAGGCAACGGATCCCGACGTCTGCGCCTCCTAGAAGCCCTCCATATAGGCAGGAGAAAACATATCTTAACATCACCCAAGAAATGTTTTCTCCTTCCCAACGCCGCCCGGAGAGCAGCGAACGACCTCCCGACAATACCAGATAATCAGGAGCCCCCACGGGATGACAGGATTCCTGCTACGGACGGAATTCATGTTGCTCATCCCCAGGCACACTACTGTGGCGCTCGCACGAGAGAATCCTGAGACCTTCGAGGCGAGTCCACGACGCCGTCCAAGACCGGCCCGACCAATGAGAATGCAACTCTAGGTCCGAGCCGCTATAAATACCGCCCCACAGACTTTCTTGCTCAGTTTCTCTCACTGATCCCACAGTGAGAAGAACTTCTCCTCCCTGAGACCTGCCTGCCGACTGCTGCTGGATACTGCCTGCTGCTGCTGCTGCTGCCGCTGCCTATTCCCGAGGGCCTGCCGACGACTTCCGCCGCCGCCGCTGCTTCCCAGGGGCCTGTCGACTCCTGCTGCTGCTGCCGCCGCCGCCGCCGCCGCTGCTGCTTGCTGCTGCCGTCGCCGCTCGCTGCCTGCTGTCTGCTCTCCTGTAGGGGCCGCCCCTGCTGCCTCTCCTGCAGAGTAGCTGCCGAAGGGCGCCCCAGCGTCGCCTGCTGCAAATTTGAAGCCTTGCCTAATAATTATTGCTGAGATTCCGCCAATATTATAAGGAAAATAACGATTGACTTTAAATAAGTCTCTACTTCCAATAACCTTCCATTACTAACAGACTCTCCTGTGGAAAATCTGGTAGCCGTTTGTGGTCTTAAAACTCAGTTGAAGCAGGACCCAAGAGTCAAAATCTCCCACTCTCACCGTCTGTGGCAAGTGGCACAGGACTGATAGGCTTGGCGCCTATAAGCAAGAACCAGGATAGGAGATAGGTTTTGTTTTTGAGAGATTGGCACTATAAGTCAGTAACACTACCAATAGGCCTTAGATAGGGCCCCCCTTCAAGCAGAAAGAAAATATTACAATAATAATAATAATAATTAAATTATATTAAAACAGCAAAATATTACAATAGTAATAATAATAATAAATTAAATTATATTAAAACAGCATTAGAAATAATAAAATATATAGTAGTAATAATAAAGTAAAGTAGAGTAAAAGTAAAAGAAAGTCAAGTAGAGTAAAGTAAAGCACAAGTAATATTATAATATATTATATATATATATATATATATATATATATATATATATATATATATATATATATATATATATATATATATATATATATATATATTATCATATATATATATATATATATTGTTACAGTAATAATATAATAATAATAACAATAAAGTAAAAAAGAGTCAGAAAGTAATAATAATAATAATTGATTACAGTTATAGTTTCAGGTTCTTTAATTTCATTTTTCCACTCTAACTTTCACTTTGTCTGGTGCCCTAGCAGGGCTTAAAGGGTTGGACAACCTAACCAGGCACACTGCCTATCCTTCAACCCCCCTCTTTTGACTTGGAAGCACCCTAACGATGACGGACATGGAACCTCAACGACTACAACAACAAGAAGTGACACCAAGATGGAAGCGACGAAGACCTAAGAAAAAAGAGACAAGGAGGACACGACGACCAGGAGTGGACCACCGTTACCTCAAAAAGAACAAGGAAGCAGGAGAAGAGAACCAGCTTTAAGGAAATGCTCCAGAAAAGAACGCTAATGGAAACCAATCAGGAAAAAATGACCCACTTCAGGGTCATTGCAAACAACTCAGCTGAAGGATTCAGAGCCATAGCAGCCTTCCAGACCAGGTTCAAAAACCTGCAATTTCAGGCTAAGCCCAATAAGCAGGGTCAGTGGACCATCTCATCCAGAGATACAAAAACGATTATCACCTGAGGAACACGACAGCAATCAACATCAAGGAACTGAAAGAAGAAGAGAGAATTAAGAAAGCAGTAGTGGTTGGCTACCCGCTTGAAATGCCTGAAAGCCACCTAACGAGCGCAGCCAATGTGACAGCTGCGATTAGAATGAAGAACAAACAAGGTATACTTACAAGGCTGTACTAGTCACCTTCGTAGGGACCATCCAGAAAGAGTTGACCTGGGAGTGTTCGGGAGATATGGGGTGAAAACTACTACCCGGAACCCCTAAGGTGCTTCAAGTGCCAGAAAATTTGGGCACCATAAGAGCCAATGTCAGGCAAAGCAAGAGACCTGTGCAATATGCAGCAGGAAACATCCAACTGAAGACTGCATTGCCAAAAGGAAACCTCAGCCCAGAAGAAGGTTCTATACCAGGGAAGAGCTGGAGGAATCCAGGAGGGAAGCAGGACCCAGCAGGAAAAGAAACAGCTCCAGGTCTGCATCAAGAAGACCCCCCCCAATCAAGCAAACAATCCTCAGGCACCTAAACCATTGCCAAGGTCTATATACATCAAAACAATCGATCTCAGGGACAGATTGACAGACTTCTCCAAACGCATCATAAGGAAGACATCAATGCAGAAACTATCCCATGAGTGCATAGAAGTACTTCTTAAGAGCTTCATCAAAGGAGCTTCCAAGTCCCCCTCCCCCTCTACCACTATGCAGGAGGCAGCGACCCAAGCTGCACCAAAACCCATCCTCAAACCCCCTCACCTCTACCTTCCACATCCACCCTCAGCCCCTCACCGTCCACATCCTCTGAACAAATAAACCACACCCTCAACTCATCCAACTCATCCTCATCATCACCATCAACCACTGAAGGCATGACAGAGGAACTGGAATAACATTCGCACCAAGGGACCCCAGACAGTTCTCCTCAACATACCAATCATGCTGAAGATCATCAATTGGAACGCTGGTGGAATAAGGACAAAGGCAGCTACACCTAATTGCAGTCTGCAAAAACAGAAAATGTGGACATCATTCTACTGCAAGAAACCATGCTAACAACTGGGACAAAATTCAGAATAACTGGATATAATGTCTACACAACCCCATGCCTAGGCACAGACAGAGGATTGGCCATTCTCGTCAAGAATACAATCCCAACAGCAAGAACACAACAATCCCATCCCCTGTTGGCAACAATGTGGAAACCCCTAGCAGTGAGAATCACACTGCTAAACCAGAGGATAGATATATACAACATATATAGAAAATACATAGAGAAGAACCAGGAGAACTGCAGCTCACACAGCTCTTCGCACATGCAGCAGAATCACCAACAATTATATGTGGGGACTTCAACGCGCATCACCCTCTGCTATCATCCCCATCGACCACAACCAACCTGGAGAGCACATAGCCTTCTCTCTAGATGAGTTTGAAGGAGTCTCACTACTCAACTCAGGGCAACCTACACACATAGAGGAGGCAGATTAGATTTGACATTTGCCACAACAACAATCAGACACCTAACAAGGTGGCAAGTACACACGACATTAGTGAGCGACCACTTTGCCACAGTAACAGAGCTGGAGATGCAGCAACTACCGCCAATACCGCCACCCCCTCCGACATGGAACCAAGACCTAGCAGATTGGGTTGTGTTTCGTCTAGCCCTCGAAGAGTGGGCAGCACAATACACACCTCCAGAAGACATAGATCAGCTAGAAAAAGATCTAGTTGAGGCTATACACCAATGCTGCAAACAGGGCAATGCCCATGAGAGTAGGAAGAAGAGACACCTACAAAGACTCCTGGTACTACTGCCCAGAAGTAAGAAGACTGAAAACCCTACTGAACAGGGTAACAAAAATTTATAGGAAAAGAAGGACAACAGAAAACAGGAACTACTACAAGCAGTCAAAAATGATGTTCAACAGCAGCTGCAAGAGATAAGAATTGAAAAGTGGATGGAATGGTGTACAAAACTATCACAGTACACATCTCTCTCGGAGCTATGGAAGTGGCTGAACAGAGTAGCCGGAAAGAAAGAGAAACACCCGTAGCAACTCACCCTCACCCACTAGAAGATGCGGAAAGACTGGCAACATCCTTCGCCAATAGGACTAGCTCAGGTAACCTCTCCCCTGAAACAAGAGGAATTCAGGATCAACTAGCACCGATTCGATGGGAGGAGATCGATGCGGCCTGCCACAGACCAGATGATACTGACATCCCTTACACAGTAGAGGAACTGAAAGCAGTTTTTAAAGTTGGCAGAGACACAGCACCAGGAGCAGACAGGATAACATACACCATGATCAGCAAAATGGGTCCTGCAGGAGAAACAGCCTTTCTGAGAATCCTGAACAACACACATCGAGCACACAAGACCACAAACCTGGCGGCAGCAAGACAGGCAGCCAATCCCCAAACCTAAGGATCCAGAGAACCCAAGACCAATCGCATTGGTGTCTTGCATTGAGAAAACTGGAGAAAAAATGGTACTAAATAGAATGAAGTACAAGATTGGTCCACTGCACAAGCAGCTATATGCATATCAGGAAGGAGTCGGAACTACAGAGTGCATAACAGATGTTCTAGCTATATAAATCAGAAGAAGGCCACAGTAGTCTTCATAGATTTTGAAAGGCTTTTGAACTAGCCAGTCCAGCAGCAATACTACAATCAGTAGTAAGAAGGGAGTCCAAGGACATTTACTAGCCTGGACAAAAACTACGTGCTGAGAAGGCAGGCCAGAGTAAAATTCCAAGGAGTGATGTCTACATTCCACGACTTGGAAAATGGCACCCCTCAGGGAGGAATTCTGAGTCCATTTCTATTCATACTAATGGAGAATATAGCCTCCCTGCAGCTTCCAGAAGGCGTAGAAATCTTCATCTATGCCGATGATGTGTGTGTAGTAGCAAGAGGAGCTGTTAGAGTACCCAGAATGCAAAGGGCACTCAATGACATCAACAATAAATCAAATGAGCTAGGCCTAAAAAATAAACATAGATAAAAACAAAGGCCATGACAATAAAAAGCCCACAGACCGCTGCAACCACTAACAATAGGAGTTGAGCCCATAGAATGGGTAGACAGCTACATGTACCTAGGAGTTGTCATAGATCAGCAGCTAACTTTCAAGGAAGAAATCAAGTACTTGAGAGAAAGAGCAAATGCAAGACTTGCTGCCATGAGATACATGTCATCCCTGAAGGAAGGAGCAAATGAACACATACAAAGGAATACTACCTAGCCTGCACCAGAACATTGGTGGACTATGTTGCCCCCACTCTGATGAGGCTGACAGAGGCTCAGAAATAATCACTGGGGGAGGTCATTCAAAACAATGCAATGAGACTCATGCTAGGAGCACCTACATGGACAAGGCTGTGCAACCTCAGGCTTGAAACTAACCTGCCAATGCTAGAGGATAGGATTGCACAGCGAAATGCAAGCACAATGGCCAAGATGTTTCCTCTCAGAAAGAGACTCCATCTCTAAGAAAAGAGCAAGAGAGGAACTTGCCAAACACCCAGAGATTCAGACTTTGAGTTCCTATGGTAAGGACCAAAGTGACAACATCAAGAGTCTAGGCATGGCAAAAACACTGCTGCAACTAGGTCCAGACACAATACAGGCACACAACAACTACCACCCTGGAAGAAGGACACTACAATATACAAATACACAAGCCTGCCAAGAGCAAAGAGGACTGCACAGGAGAAGAGCTAAGAGCGGCAGCCTATGAAGCAATCAGAAACACTGAGACCATAGGGGCACAAACATACTACACTGATGGCACTGTAGATCCTGAGAATCAAACTACGGGAGCTGCAGTATATTCAAGAAACTTCACAGCCTGTGCTGGAGGACCTCCAACCACGCCTCCACTATGCAGACAGAGTTAACAGCAATAAGACAAGGCACCACTGCTGTACTCACTGGAGAATGAAGTATGCCTGTAATCATCCACACAGACTCAAAGTCCTCAATGCAAGCCCTGCAACAACAGAAAATTAAAGAAAATAAGGCACTGCTGGCTGGAATTAAAACACTGCTACACCAGCACAGCGAAAGAGGAAGACCTGTCACCTTAAACTGGATACCCAGTCACATAGGAATTCCAGGCAATGAGAGGGCTGATGAGCTAGCCAAAAGTACAAAACAATTGACAGAGTGCAAGTACATATACAACCTGCACTGCAACAAGTCAAGAATGCAATGAAACCACTCTGCAAAGAAAATTGCTAAAAGACCATCGTGAGTGGGTAGAAAAGAACTCACCATCTGCCAGATGGTATAAGAAATCGACTGGTCTAGTGCCTCCTCCCATAGACAGGCACACACCAAGAAAACTTGCTGTGATCATCCACAGACTCAGGCTAGGATATAAAGCCTGCTGGGAAATTGTGGAAAACAGTGTCAGACCATGTGAACACTGTCAAGAAGAAACACAGCAACCACTCCTTCACTACCTGCTGGAATGCAGAGAAACAGCACAGCTAAGAGGTGCAGCACAAATGCAGTACCTGCACAAGATGCTGAGCATGCAGCTGCACAGTCACAAAGACAATCATTGAAAAACTTAGAAGAGCATGCCCAGGTGCTCTACAACCTACCTCCACCAAGGTAATCAAATTAATAAGTGAAATCAATCACCCTCATCACATCCCCTTATTGTAAGGCTCTATCCACATCATCCACTATCATTCTTTTAAAAACTTTACCTACAACTAAAATCCTCCGGCAGGGACCCAAGGGAGTAAAGGGTTGGACAACCCCACCACCTTGCACCGCTTCTTCCGATTTTCGAAAGCCTTACACTCATTCAAACTTCTTCTATAATATGACATGATGGCCCTCTCTTACTGACACCATCATCCATCCCCTCCCCTCCACTCCTATCTCTACAACTAAAGATATTTCCAATTTCAAAAAACTAACCATGTACCTAAAGAATCTTTTCAGATCACCTACGGGCCGAACAAGGGAAAGGCCCGTGCCAACAAGAAGTGTTGGCTTAATACAACAACAACAACAACTTTCTTGCTACAGTCTCTTCAAACGACTCGTCCGAGGATGACCTGCGAGAAGGTCGAAACGTTACGTAATACCAGATATACCAGCTATACCAGCACCAATACCAGCCCTTAAATCGAAGACGAACCCGGCCCCGAACTGAACTACGCCTACGGAATAATACCAGCACTGACGACGACCCCTGCTTGACCTGGACCTGATATCCTGTTCCAATAAAAGATTACCTTCAGCATTTATGATTTTTGAAAATTCCCAATATGAATATTGGTCAGTTACTCATAAACATTGCTGAGCCTGAGAAGCGAATTGTAAGGAAAATAGAAAAAACAATATATAATCAACTCGCTTAATTCTGCCATTCTTCTTTTTAACAATAATAATAATAATTATAATAAAGGGAAACTTTTTCCATAACTCCTACCCATCAATCCACTGACAGTTTCCATAACTGCTGCATTGTATACCGGCTTCCTTTACCCGCCTGCCTGATTTTTTTATTTATTTTTCCTACGAGTCTTTCGCTGGTATCGTCTCTCTCCCGCGCCGGAGAAATATTATGACGCCGTCATTGCCTCCTCCTCCCCTCCTCCTCCTTTTTCCTCTGTGAAAAGGCAGAGGCTGAATTAAGAACGGGAGGGCAATCAACGTCCTGGGGGATGGGGCGAGGGGGAAAGGGGGGTGAGAAAGAACATAAGGTTCTTGAACGACGTTACGGTGAAATTCGACACACGTAGAGATAGGGAAGAAGGAGAATGAGATTAGGAAATGTGAGTTGTGCGTTGCAGTCATAAAGAAAGAGAGAGAGAGTAGTGCAGAAAATTTATTTACTTTCTCAGACAGCTCTATATTTCATGTTTCTTGTTGTTATATATATATATATATATATATATATATATATATATATATATATATATATTATATATATATATATATAATATATATAATAGAGAGAGAGATAATGCCTCAGAGGAAAATGATGAACTGCCGAGATCTTTCGGTCTTAACGACCATTTATTAATCGCATTACCTTTATTTATACATAGCATCACGTTTTATTTATTTTCGTGATGAAGTTATTCATATACTATGTATATGAATAACCTTATCAACTAACAACTAGACTGTAACGATAATGTAATCTGGTGGTCAGTATTGTGTATTGAAACAATTTTAGTGCTCGAACTCTTTCAGAGTTTAGCACCGCAAAAATGAAGCTTATTGGGTCATTCCCTATTCCTTTTTAATTCAAGACTCATCCCTCTTCCTTACGTCGATAAAAGCTTCACATGATACAAAAATAGTATCATTACAGTTCCAGTTTTCCCAGACACGAGAGTGAGAATAAAAATGGACGCAGCTTTCTCTTGGGAAATTACCCAACGTCATTTGTTGGAGCTTTCCCAAAATTTCGAAAAAAAATGGCCGCTTCTTCTTCCATGTGGTCGTGTAAATGGCTTTTTTTATTTCTTTTACTGCTTTTTGTAATCGTTTCATGATGGCATTTTTTCA
>NC_087211.1:16601051-16608482 GCF_015104395.2 Macrobrachium nipponense | reverse complement strand
ATTGAAATAGATTTCTTTACCCCACTTGCCCACAAATGAGAATTTGAGCCAAAAGAAAGTCTGTATTGGGGGGGACAGATCCCAACAGATTGGAGGAAGTAGAGGATAACGATTTTTTATTTAGTTTTTGAGGCTCAACGTTCTTCGGATCAGAGGAGGATCACTGATCTATAGAAGGATCACTGATCCATATGAAATTATTGAACAGTAGAAGGATCGCTGATATATAGGAAGATCAGTGATCCGTAGGATGATTACTGATCCATAGGAGGATCACTCATTCATAGAAAGATCACTGATCCATATGGAATTCCTTATCTAAAGGAGGATCGCTAATCCATAGGAGGATCTCTGATCCATAGAAGGATCACTGATCCATATGGTATTACTGATCCATAGAAGAATCACTTTTCTGGAAAAAGGATCACTGATCCATAAAAGGATCACTGAATTGAAGAAAGATAATTGATTTATATGGCATTACTAATCCATAGAAGATTAACTGATTTGGAGAAGGATCACAGAACCATATTAGGATCATTAATTCGTAGAAGGATCACTGATTCCTAGAGGGATCATTGATCCGTATTAAAATCAGTGATCTGTAGAAAGATCGCTGATCTGTACAAAGGTGACTGATCCGTAAAAAGATCAACGATCTCCGACTCCTATGATCCTCCAGGTGTTGTAGTTGTTGAGAAAGAAGTCCTTGTAATCCCTCGCGGTTTGTTCATCCAAGTCATTTTCTTAACGGGAAACCGTTCGACGGTGCTGTTCGGCTCTTGATAGAGTTGCCAGATTCGATTGTTTCTTGGTATTTTATCCTAAATAGAGTTCGTATGTGTGTCAGAGCGCGCATATGAGTAAGCAGTGAATAAATTGTACCATATTTTATTTCATTTTATTAATCAAATAAATGCACTTTAATGGATTTTCTAAAAAAGTATTTCAAACACGCAACAGATTTTAGCGTTCCGTAATTCCTTAGTTGGCAACTTTGGCGTCAGTTTTGTTTCTCGGTTTACTTACGAGAGCAATGTTCGGTCACCTTATGCTCTAAGTAATACCCTTTAAGAGATAAATAAGGCATTTCTTTATTCGCTTTCGTAACGTATTTTGTACTTTCAGGTGCCTTCACGAATATAGACACACACACACGCACACATTCTTCCTACAGTTATAAGATCATATGGTAATACCAGAGACTTTTTTCTTATAAAAATAAACAATCAAAATTCTTGAGCTTCAGCATTGCACGCTGGAAGACATCATGATTTCCGCTCAGATCTTAATATGCTTCTATGGTGTCATTGTCGTTGATACGCTTTAAACGCCTCTGACATTCTGGCTTTCGTGCGAGAAATATATATTTTTGAAAGAAAGGGAAAGTTTTCGAAAGTAAATAACTTTCTGTGACGTTGACAAGGGAAAGTTTTATAGCGTGGAGAGCGAAAGCTGCTTTTCTCTCCATTCGTTTCTCTTTGGATTTCAGAGAATAATCTGTTTTTTGAAGATTGTAGATATCTGTGAATTTACACTTTTCGTATATATAATTTTTTCTAAATAAATGCGCAGTTCCTAACTGATCTGTTTCATTCACTCATTGTCAGTGAATTTGCGTCGTCTCTAATCTCCTCATCTCCCACGTACGTACATTGATGTCCTGATATAATTCTCTACTTTCATAACTTACTGACTTTTTTCAGTTGATTTATTTATCTAATTTGTTTTTCCTTTTTTAATAAGTGATCTTTACTTACTGCATTTCCCATTGCCTTCTGTTACTCTCTTCTAACGAACACCGTATTCTTTGGAAGCTTGAATACCAAGTCTGTGGCCCCTTTGGTGGGCTTGTTCCATATGAAAAGGGTTCATCTTCTGAATAATAATAATAATAATAATAATAATAATAATAATAATAATAATAATAATAATAATAATAATAATAATAATAATAATAATAATAATAATAATAATAATAATGAGTGTGAAAATGTATAAGTCAGCTATTGAACAATACCTCAAACACAACGTATCCACCACTTGATAAGAATAATTATTATTATTACTACCCAGAAGATGAAACCTATCCATAAGGAACAAGTCCACCAAAGGGGCCATTGACCGGAAATTCAATCTTCCAAAGAATATGGTATTCTCAAGAAACAACTAACAGAAGGTAACGGTACTTATAAAAAAAGAATGAATAAACCAACATAATAAATCCACAGATATAAATGTAAGTAAAATATTAAATAAACGCCCTTTGCTGCAGACGTCCTCCAGTTATGTGGACGAAGACCCTGCCCTCAAAGCTTTTCAACTATTTCTTTCTTTCTGTATGACCCAGTCACGAAATCCGGGAATGTGGCTTAACTTCTGTGACGGTGTTAGGTCAAGTCACCTCTCTCTCTCTCTCTCTCTCTCTCTCTCTCTCTCTCTCTCTCTCTCTCTCTCTCTCTCTCTCTCTCTCTCTCTCTCTCAGCAGTTTCCGCTTTATAACTTCGGGAAAGGAGGCTTTGCAGGGATTACACAGACCAGGATGGCAACGACCTTACGTCGCCTGGCTATTGCTGCCCAAAATCACTTTGTAAAATTGCATTGCTGTAAGTACTTTTGGTCCCCCGAAGTAGAGAGGAAATTTAATATAATCTCTCTCTCTCTCTCTCTCTCTCTCTCTCTCTCTCTCTCTCTCTCTCTCTCTCTCTCTCTCTCTCTCTCT
Source organism: Macrobrachium nipponense (assembly GCF_015104395.2). Lineage (NCBI taxonomy): Eukaryota > Metazoa > Arthropoda > Malacostraca > Decapoda > Palaemonidae > Macrobrachium > Macrobrachium nipponense. Next base: position 16,605,760 of record NC_087211.1, on the reverse strand, counting down.
AGAAGGTCTTAACATCTCTTTTGACAATTTTTTTCGCGACAACGACGTAACGAAATCAGAGGCAATTTTCGGCCTCGCTTGAACTTTTAAACTTTCGCGTCGCTTCGCCTCTTGAAAATCGTCAGACCAGACGCCCATCATCTCTCGGAAGATCAGCAATATCCGCTGGGTAACTTCTCGAGACGGGACATCAAGAAGCAACTGGAAACAGCTGATGGAGAGGGTGCTTTCGTCCAGCCTCCTCTGAGGACGGTTAGGAACTTCTCCGTCATGCGATGCTGCGATTGTTTGTCCTCTTGAGATTCAGTGAGAGAAGAGAATATATTTTCTCCCTCCCTCTCTCTCTCTCTCTCTCTCTCTCTCTCTCTCTCTCTCTCTCTCTCTCTCTCTCTCTATCATTGACAAGTACAAAAGTCTGACTAATTCCAGCCCAGTTAGAGAGGTTGAAGATCTCGAAAGCCTATTTGATTCCAGCCCTATAAGAGATGTTGTAATACTCAGAAGCCTAACTGATTCCAACCCAGTAAGAGAGGTTGAAAGGTTCAGAAGCCCGATTGATTCCAGCCCAGTTAGAAAGGTTGAATAGCTCAAAATCCTAACTGATTCCAGCCCAGTTAGAGAGGTTGAAAGGTTCAGAAACCCGATTGATTCCAGCCCAGTTAGAAAGGTTGAATAGCTCAAAATCCTAATTGATTCCAGCCCAGTTAGAGAGGTTGAAAGGTTCAGAAGCCCGATTGATTCCAGCCCAGTTAGAAAAGGTTGAATAGCTCAAAATCCTAACTGATTCCAGCCCAGTTAGAGAGGTTGAAAGGCTCAGAAGCCCAATTGTTTCCAGCTCAGTTAAAGAGGTTGAAAGTCTTAAAAACCAAGTATTTTCTATAAGGAACTCCTTTCATTTTTGCGATGGGAGAGGAGACATCGAACGCCTTCATCAGAACCATCCTATCCTGGGGTGATGCTTTCCAGAAAAGGGAAATTAGAATTGGACCTGTGTCTGAGAGAGAGAGAGAGAGAGAGAGAGAGAGAGAGAGAGACAGAGGCTTGTGGTCTTGATGATTGAAGATCACCTCCCGGAAAAATAGTACCTGTGACCTCAAAGACCCGATTAATTTCTGAATCTAGGCGCCAAATGCGGTCTCATCTGTGTGTGTGTGTGTGTCTGTGTGTGTGTGCCTTATATATAGTCATTGTTCCCTTCTGTATACTAAATGGTGCAGTCCAATTATTAGTGTATTCTTGTCAAGTCAAGCGTCACTTTGAACACGAATATAAAATTAGAGGTCCCTGGTTGTATCTAAAGACGAAAACAATGGGTGATTTTTTTTTTTTTTTTTTTTTTTTTTATAGAGAGAGAAACAGCATCCCTTCACATTCCTTTCCTAGGCGCAGAAGCGAATGGATGATTGGATGGAAGGGTCGATTGTCTCTGGATATTGAACCAGTCCATCTCATCAGGCGAAGGGAAATGAGGCGGAATTTCCTAGGCACTGCCTTCTCTCTCTCTCGCGGAACTTCGAATAAAAAATGGGGGATTGGCGCATGTTTTTGTTACATTTTTTTTTCTTTTTTTATGAAAGTTTTTTATTCATGCTTTCCAATGTTCAGGCGAATATTGTGTGCTCTCTGTATTTCATCTAAATGTGTCTGTGGAAATTATTATTATTATTATTATTATTATTATTATTATTGATATGTATTTTGGCTGACGGTAAATACATGAGTGAAAATGTTTGCCACAAAATTCATGAAACATGTTCTTCTTCATGTCACCAATATAATTCTTGTTTTGTTTTCATGATTAGAAAACGTTATCTCAATTTATCTTCCTGTTAAAGGCACAATTCATAAATAGAAACGTTTCGTAACCTTTTACCAAATCTCCCATATTAATAATTGTATACTAAATGATCTCCGTGAGCGAAGGACATCCATTAAGGATATTTTCTGAAAGGGAAAAGAGAGGAAGAGGAAGAGGAGGAGGAGGAAGTCATCAAAGTGAAAACATGTTTTTCCGTCGTTCTGTTGAGCGAGCAAGCCATCGATACCTCCCATCAATTAGATCTGTGGGAGAAGGAATTACTGTTAAGGATTTTTTTTTTCTTTGCGATTTCCTTCTTTACTGTTCAGTCCGGCTTGAATTTCCGCCAGAGAAATTGAGTTGATTGGAGATGATTTCAGAATGCAATGGAAAGTGTCGGATCCTTCAGGTTATTCCTCATAGAAAGGGTTGAATTCCGTTGGTATGTTCTGCCTGAAATACTCAACCTGCTCACACTGAGGGACCTTGGGCAACCCGAACAAGATGTAAGGTCTGTAAGGTTTCGCTCTCTCTCTCTCTCTCTCTCTCTCTCTCTCTCTCTCTCTCTCTCTCTTGGGGAGCATCTTGGATATTACTCAAGGAACCGGATCTTATCATGAGAAGTTTGCATTTTTCTTCGTGCATCGAGAAATCTCTCTCTCTCTCTCTCTCTCTCTCTCTCTTTCTCTGAGGGCTTCTTGGATATTAATACAAGAACCCGGATCTCATCTTAAGAATTTTGCACTATTCTTCCTCCATCGAGAAGAATCTCGTTTTCTCTCTTTTGCGATCATCTATGATATTACCTCGTATAAAGAGATAAGGGTCTGATCGGACCCCACTCCCACTTCCTTCGTTTGAAAGGGTGGTAAAATTAAGTGTTACTGCAAAGGTTCCTTTTTGTCAAAATTCTCAGACTGACCTCTGTACTATGTCTCATCCGTGGGATTCTGATGGATTGTCTAAATCCAAAGCGTATTTCCATTCAAATCATCATGTTCTGACATTGACACCAAATAATGATCTATATTGAACAAAAGTTGGAATCCAGCAAAGGCCTGAAGCGGCCACATCTGACTGGAACAAAGGTTGACGATTGTGATTAATCAAGACAGAATATGAATTTTACCATTGTTATTTTTATTACTCTTTTACTATACTATTTTTCAATTTATTCAACAACTCATTTCACTGGTAATGTGAACTATTATTTGTATATCAATAACATATTGTCTATAGTAGTTGTTAAATATTATGAGCATGGGCATCCAATAGCTCGATCATCCACGTCCATATACCTGGAGACTTCAATGCTGCCTCCAGTAAGTAGTTATCTATGTTCCTGGAGACTTTAATGCTGCCTCCAGTAAGTAGTTATCTATGTTCCTTGAGACTTCAATGCTGCCTCCAGTAAGTAGTCATCTATGTTCCTGGAGACTTCAATGTTGATCTTCAGTAAGTATTTATCCCATATACCTGGATACTTCAATGCTGCTCTCCAGTAAGTAGTTATCTATAGTTCTGGAGACTTCAATGCTGATCTCCAGTAAGTAATTATCTCTATTCTTGGAGACTTCAATGCTGATCTCCAGTGAGTAATTATCTCTATTCTTGGAGACTTCAATGCTGATCTCCAGTAGGCAGTTATCTATATTTCTTTATCCCTTATGTTTCAGAAAAATAGTTTACATTACCAGTGAAATGTGGTGTTAAATGAATAGAAAAGTAGTATAGTTACTGAATATGATTTTTGCCATTGCTATTTTTATTACTCTGTTACTATACTATTTTTCTATTTGTTTAACAACAAATAATTTCACTGGTAATGTGAACTATTGCCGACCAATAGCTCGACCATTCACGTCCGTCTTTACAAGACAAACAGGTTTCATCGTGGTGTTATCAGACCGTTTTCGTGAAACATAAGGTGACGGGTAAAGGAACACTTTGAGGCAACTGTACCACGTGGCCAATCCTGGTCAGCTCCTGCTGTTAGTTCTGAGAAATGCATATTTCACTAAAATAAATATACGCCTATCACATTCTCTCATCTCCTCACACAAACTTTTTCTACTGAACGATTACAGTTTCCAGATGACAACAGGTTTTCCAATGAGGCCTTACAACAGAGTATCCAGCAATCATATGAGTAGATAGAATGCTGGATCTAATTTCCATTCTCGGAGTTCTCTCTCAGTTCTAATAAGACCACGCCAGCCTTATATAAATTCCCCTCCGTCATTTCCACGGATGAATTTCTCATCCGCCAAGTGTCAGTCAGTGGTCAGTGCCATTATGTCCCTCCCTCTTCATGGCTGAATGTACGGTTGAAACCCATATAGAATTTCTTTGCATTCCATAAGAAATTTAATTCAATTCCATGTGGAATTACATTTAAATCCATACAGAATTGCATGGCATTCCATACGGAATTTCATGGAATTCCAAACAGAACTTTCTTTGAATTTCATTGCATTACACATGAAGTCACTCCAGCGACTGATAGGATATGAAAAAGAATCACATTTTTATTAGTTTTTTTTTTTTTTTTTTTTTACTGGTGTCAATATTAAAATCTGTCAAATGATGCAATAGCGTTGCTTGACATTGGCTCCATTATATTTTTCTTTACGTAGACTTTCCTATGACTTAAATTACTGCAAAGATTTATAGAGATTTATTATTTAAGGTGAAGAGGCTCATGCCTTGTCTTGGTATTATTACTTGGTATTATTCTTTTATATGAAATATTTTTCCGTGTCTATATCATTTTGTTTTAATGAATCAAATACAAAATGTCTTCTTTACATATTGCTAATGAGGATAAACGTAACTATTTCTTTGATAATTCCCTTTATTGAGAAATACGTCATTTTAATCCTCCAAAAAGGCCCAGTTAGTAAATATAAAA
>NC_087211.1:16588551-16593551 GCF_015104395.2 Macrobrachium nipponense | reverse complement strand
ACTCATACGTATCATAAGCATTAAAGATACTAAATAAATAAACACAAAAGATTAATTGTCATTCACCTGTAAAAGGAAGAATGTACAAATGCACCTATGCGCTATTAAGAAATAAAACTCATTTATTACTCATAGTTGTTATAATAATTGCAGAGAACGAAGAAGCAAACAACGACAGAATTACATTTATCATTAGCCAGTAAAAGGTCTAATGTACAAATGAAACTGTGTGATACATGCCTGCCTTCCCTCCCTGAGAGTGTGTTTATAAACGCCGTGTTCCTAGGAATGTGGCCTGAAGGCAGCGATATTTTGTGGTGCGTATTATACCCTTTCCCAAGTAGACTTAAGTCTTCCAGCAAGAAGACGTGAACTGCTCCCTGGTGGCTGAAGCTGGAATACTGAGACAAATGCCATTCTCGTCCTTTGTGCTATTTTGCTTAAATGTGTCTCATACTACGGAGGAGGAAGTTCCACGTTGGCCGAGTGCATTTCGCGCTCGGCTACCAATCTGGTGGTCCGAATCTCGATTCTCGGCTCGGTCAACGCGGAATCAGAGGAATTTATTTCTGGTGATAGAAATTCATTTCTCGACACAATGTGGTTCGGATCCCACAATAAGCTAGGTAACCAATTGGTTCCTAGTCACGTAAAATATCTAATCCTTCGGGCCAGCCCTAGGAAAGCTGTTAATCAGCCCAGTGGTCTGGTAAAACTAAGATATACTTGACTTTAACTTAACTACGGAGAGAGAGAGAGAGAGAGATAAGTATTGCTCATCATTTACTCGTTCATATACTTACAGAAAAAAAACTTTCCTTGTGCGCAACAACGAGTCATTCCTTTGAGGTCTAAGTGCTGCTGCCAAAAGTGTTTTTCTTTGATCAAACGCTGTTTTTTATATTTATATTTATTTATCTACAAACTCAGGGTGAATTTTTACGTTAAATCCTGTATTCAGTTGTCTATTAAAGTAAAAAAAATTATTTGTATTGGTTATGAGAATCAGCCGCTTATTCTTCACACAGGATATAATTATTATTAATATGAACATCAGGCAGTTCGCAATACAAGAGCGATAAAGTGATATTTCATGCATAAACGAACCAATTCATTTTTAGAATTTCAGTGCTCTGGGAACGAATTAAAGAGACTGAATTTAAAGCAGCGCGACTCTGCTCAGCGAACTAAAGAGCAGAACTATAAGGAAATCCTCTGTCAATGTAAATCGCGAATTTTGCACAAACCATTAAGAAACATCGACCCCTTTTATATACAGACTAGATGACACATCAAGATCCTTGATATAGATACGATAATTATCATAGAAAAGAAAGTGTGATATAGACAGAAAAGCCTTTGTAAATTATGACAGGAAATTAAGTATTTGTTACTTATTCCATTATCAAAATGAGGATTTACTATTTGAACAGGAATTTCTGAGGGGACAAAGGAAATCCGAAGGTGACCTCCAGGTGCAGAATCCGCGAGAAAAAGAATCTTTTATCCCTTATATTACGCGTTGATACCCGAACATTTTCGCTAGCCATCGAATTCTCAGGTGACCCCTAGATACAGAGAAGGAAGGGACAGCTGGAAAAAGGACTATAAATGCAAGAAACCTCGCCATGTTGAAACGTCTCTGTGTGAGCAGCTCACCGTTTACGGTACGCTTTTGATTCCCACTGTTTATATCTACTTATTTTTATTCCTTCCTTTTCTGGTCTACGCAGTAAAGTGGTAGCCATTTTGACTCTCAATTAAGAAGGCAAGGAACCCTTCAATTAAATGTTCATTTAAGTTTAAGCGTTGGAACCTGTTCTCTGTGTTGAAGTGAGGGACACGGGTAGAGGCGTAAATAAATAGAAATATGGACGAGAATAACAGTGATCAAAGCTTCATGAAAATGCTTAGTTCTGTCATGTCACTCAGGAATTAGGAACGTGAGATCTCAACGGTGCAGAGTTGTGGCTGTAGGTGTTAGGTGTTACTCTCTCTCTCTCTCTCTCTCTCTCTCCTCTCTCTCTCTCTCTCTCTATGATTCTTGAGAATCATCTATGTATATCTTTATTTCATCAGATGTGGTAATACAGGTAATTCAGTAATTACGAAGATATGATGACATTTCACTGGGCTAAGTACTGCAGTAGATCTTCGTCCCCTCATTCCACCCACTTCAGGATGATGTCCGCCCAAAGACAGAGGGTAAAACAACCAAAGCTGCAGCAGGTTCCCTTTCGTCCTCCTCCTGCATCGCCCAACAGATTTGAGAGAGCGACTCTCATCACTATGCATGGGCAGCACATCCGGTGGCAGTTAAATGTTACAGTTACAGCGCTGTGTCCGAATACAGAATGTACAGGACAATGGTATCACATCGATACTAAAATTCACAATTTTCCAGAGGACTGTTTGTATGTGCGTCGGTGTTTGTTTTGATAATGCATAATGCACAGTATATATATAGCTCTTCTAGAGATATATACACAACAACACCTTTCCTCTTTGGTTATGGCGACAGCTTCGCTTTTTCCCCAACTTTAAATCTTTCCTTTTCCTTCCGTCGATTCAGTATCACTAAAAGAGCGATGGCTCTCACTTCCAGTAACATTGGCGAGTAAGTTAAATGTGGTGTGATAAGGCCGTAGGGGTTTTTGAAAATTTTATACTTTCCTATAAACTGTAACTATTTTCCTTTGCTGGTTATTCACAAACGCCAGTAGAGGGTTTCAACCTTGCTAGTTGGTATTTTCATTTCAATCATGGTCACTGATATCTCTTTCACATCATTTTCATCGCGTAGGATGGTTGTGCCGTCAGTGTTCCACGCACAGTGCACTGTAGGCATTACTTCGCAGCGACCCTTCGACACCTAGCTGCAACCCGTTCATTCGTTTTACGGTACCTCCGTTCATATTCACCTTCGTCCAACTTGCTGTCCTCAACTCTCTCCTAACAACTGATTCGTAGTGATTCAACTGCTTTGAGGTTTTCCTTCTGTTACGCCTCTCAAACCTTTCTACTCTGAATTTCCCTTTCAGCGCTGAATGACCTCATGATAGGTACCAGCGCTTGGCCTTTGGTCTAAATTCTATAATCTATTCTAGTAAATATTTGAAATTCCACCTTTTCAATGGAATTATATTGCACGAAACTGATCAAATTAGATGGTTTTTCTTTCATTAATTGCGCTACACGAAAAGAACCGTAGGAGAACTAATGAATGATTTCTAATTGTCTTTAAAGATCCTTCGGGGAATAAATCATCCCGTATTTGGGGAGCTCGCTCCCTCCCCTAAATTGGTATCAAGTACAGCAACGTTCACATGGCCAGTGTTGATCGCTATGATTGATTTTTCCTGTCTTGCAGTGTATTTGTGGACGTATTACGGTTGCGATGGATACCAGGAAAATGTCTGATTGAAACGAAATTGAACTGAATACACACACACACACATATCTAAACATATATATATATATATATATATATATATATATATATATATATATATAATATATATATATGTATGTATATATATATGTGTGTGTGTGTGTGTGTGTGTGTATGTGTGTGTGTGTGTGTGTGTGTGTACAAATGAGTTATTTATTAACAGAACTGTGACGTCCTAAAGCTATCAGGGAATGTTTTCTGCACTTTGGGAAATTTAAAGATCTTTTTGTATTTTGTGTATTTATAACACGCCTTGCCATGGATTTGCTGTTAATATTTCATTATGAAATTTGAAATTTTATTATATTCTGTGACTTCTTTCAGACGAACACCATATTCTTTGGAAGTTTCAGTGTCAAGTGTTCTGCTCCCTGTAGGTTTGTTCCATGTAAGTAGTAAGTACGTAGAGGTTTATTCACTAACAGCTGAGACGCAATAGAGAGAGAGAGAGAGAGAGAGAGAGAGAGAGAGAGAGAGAGAGAGAGAGAGAGAGAGAGAGATCCGACTGTGTATTCAGTTCGTCGTGGAAAGGCTCTCGCCTACTATGCTTCTCTCTCTCTTGTGAACTTCTCGCTGAGAGAGAGGACGTGACCCGATTGCTCAATTTTCAGTTCCGGCCTAAAATTTGGGAGTAAATCGTATGTTTCATTTTAAACAGATGTCGAGATAAACAAGATTTCTTTGAATTTTCTGTTTTCCTTTCCTCTGTAGCCCCATTGGGATGCAGTGCCTTCGGTGCACCTCAAGTTGTGTACTGTAGGCTTTACTGAAGGTTCTTTGCAGCGTTCATTCGACCCCTGGTTTCATCCCTTTCATTCCATTCTTGGTGCTTCCGTTTATGTTCTCTCTCTTCCATCTGACTTTCCTCTTCCCTCTCCCAGCAATTGTTTCATGGTGTAACTGCTTCGAGGTTTTCCTCCTGTTACACCTTTAAATAAATCTTTTTACACTCAATTTCACTTTCAGCTCTGAATGACCTCATAGGTCCCAGAGCTTGGCATTGGGCCTAATGTTTATATTTCATTCCTTTCCTCTGCAAGGATTGTCTATACAAAAGCGCCTTCTTTTTTATGTATTTCACCTACATTTATTTCTGGCTAAGATACTTTTAATTCGTTATCGATACAAAACGGGAGACGCTCATCATCACAACTGGACTAATATTAGAAGATTATTCATTACTTACGGTGTAATATTCGCCCTAGGAGTCGAGTATAGGCTACAGATCGAACCTTGCTCACCTTAGCTTTTTTCGAATCCAGCGACGTTTATTGTCTATTTTATTCATTATATCACTTCTGCCAATTATTACATAATTGATTTATATGGAGTAAAAATAAAAAAGCAAGAGAGAGGGGTCAGAAAATAAAGTAATCTAGAAAACAACTGATACGATAAAAAAAAAAAAAAAAAAAAAAAAAAAACAGCGGCGTTGGATAAACAATTCATTAACGGATCAATGAGGTCCTTTAGTATGAGATGACCTGGATAAGCTATCAGATTGCATCTGAATGAACAAGTAAAACAGTAAGAGGATTTGATTCCATCA
>NC_087211.1:16581536-16588051 GCF_015104395.2 Macrobrachium nipponense | reverse complement strand
ATACGCTTGATACTCTCAACATCGAATAGATCCTTTTCACAGACGAAACCTTTTCGAATGTGGATGCAAAAGCACCCATGATTCTTTATTCAGCGAAATGATCCTCTCAAATGCGAACAAAGGGGAACATTTTCATCATAAACAAAGATCTTTTCAAAGGACCCTCCTTTCAGACGGGGATTACGCATCGTTCACTTTACAAAGGACAGTTTACGTTGACTAATGTGAGCGAGAACGCTATTTGTTCTTGTATTACAGGAGTGTGGGTTTCAGTAAAGGGAGTAAAGGTGATATAATGGTTTATAAGAGGCTTTATAAGGTTCTTTTGAACAAACTGTATACTTCGTAATCGCTTGTTTCCCACAAGTAGAAAACGTGACATGATCACTGTAATACTCTCTCTCTCTCTCTCTCTCTCTCTCTCTCTCTCTCTCTCTCTCTCTCTCTCTTATATTAACATTCATAAACTTTATTTATGTATATATAAATGTTACCATCTCACTATAGGTCAGTCTCTTTTAATAAGTGAGATCTCTCTCTGCATTTCCCTTCGCCTCGTCTTACTTCTTCTTAATGAACACCTTAATATTCTTTGGAAGCTTGAATTTCAAGTCAGTGGCCCCTGTGGTGGGTTTGTTCCGTATGAATGGGGTTCGTCTTTAATAATAATAATAATAATAGTTTTTTTGAACGACCTGCAGATACTTCCACTTTGCTTCAAAAGGCACTGCTCCGGTCTTCGAGAATTCTGAAGATCAACAGAAATAAAGCTTTTGCTCCCTTTCACTCGAAGCCAGTTATCGAAAATTACTGGAACTCTCCTCATTAATTGATATAAATAAAACCAGGCGATGGAGAGCTTTTAGAAGGCCGAATAACATCATAAATCTTGGCGTTGCTTCTCACCAGCAGTAAATTTCTCTCATAAATCTTCGACCTTCTGCATTCCTGAAAATCCCTGCCTCCTTCCATCCTTCAGCGGATTTATACCCAAGTCTTTTTTTTCTTCTCTCTTCTTCTCTCAGTCATAAATTTCTCTCTTTTTCGAGAAATGATTCATCACAGTTTTGTAACGGAGTAAGATTTCACGTATTTATATTTTCTAAACGCGATGAGGTTAAAATATGGGAATTATTTGACTGAATCTTACTTCTATGCCTAGGGTTTCCTTTCTGCCATAAATTTATCTCCTTTTCAAGAGGTGATTCATCACAGGTCAATGAAGAAGTAAGGTTTCACATACTTATACTTTTAAACGCCATGAAGTTACAATAGAGGCATTATTTGATTCGGTATGAAGTTCTTTTTTTTAAATAGTTTTACTGAATGAATTTTCTAGTAACAACACAATTTTCTAAAAAGGAATATTGTTGACCAGAGAGAGAGAGAGAGAGAGAGTCTGCCAAATCGTTTGTTTGTGTCACTACCTGTGAGAGAGAGAGAGAGAGAGAGAGAGACAGACAGAGAGAGAGAGAGAACAATAACAAAACGAACATCAAAAACCGCCATTTCCCCGCCATCTTGACTACCGACCGCGTGAGGAGAGACCAACAAGAATTGCATCATTCTCCTTCTTCTGCTTCAGTTCTCACTCCATTCGATGTTATTGCTCCTTCTTCTTCTTCCTCTCTCTTTCCTTCTCCCTTTCCCCCTTAGAGGAGGAAGAGGAGGAGGAGGAGGTCCTACAAAATAATCCCTAAGGATATTCTGAGGCTGGGAAAAACGCATCCTGAGAACCTGAGACCCCAAAGAGAAGAACAAACACGTGGATGATTTTCTTTTTGTTTTTTTTTCACAGGGAGACGACCCAGTCAGTACTGCCACCTTAAGAAACGAAGCCATGGCTTATTTTTCTTTTATCATCAGTTACCGTTTTGTTTGATCTTTTGTAATTCGGGTGGACTTTTATTTTTTATTTATTTGCTTTTTTTGGTGAGGCCTTGGTCTGATTGCTTGATGGTCAAATCGTTATTATTATTTATTATTATTATTATTATTATTATTATTATATTATTATTATTATTATTATTATTATTATTATTATTATATTATTATTATTATTATTATTATTATTGGAGAAGCAAATCTACAGTTATGTAAATGTACATATTTAAATTTAAAAATAGGAAGGATAGCTTTCCGGAATCTGTTCGGTTCCCCTTAACAAGAGATTGATAAGGGGAACCGAACATATTCCCGAAAGCTATCCTTGCTTTTTTTTTAATTTCAATATATGTACATATACATAACTGTGGATTTGCTTCTCCATTTGAAGACTCGTGCTACTATGAGGATATTATTATTATTATTATTATTATTATTATTATTATTATTATTATTATTATTATTATTATTATTATTCAGATGAACCTTATTCATTTGGAACAACAACACCAAAAAAGGGAACCACTGATCTTGGAAATCAAACTTCCAAAGAATATTAGGGTGTTCACTAGGGAGGTAAATGGAAATATAGTCAAAAAAGAAATATCACATATTAAAAATAACTTAATAAATCAATCAATAGATAAAAATGTATCAAAATGGAAGGAGAATAGTATTAGGGCAGCAATGCATCGCATCTTCGCTGAAAGAGAAAGAGCTCTGGCTTCTTCGGCCACGAGAGAGAGAGAGAGAGAGAGAGAGAGAGAGAAGAGAGGAGAGGAGAGAGAGAGAGAGAGAGAGAATCCATTAGTGGAGATATTTTCCCCACCAGGATGTTCGAGAGATCAGCTCCCGGCTTCGGTAACGACGGCTCTGAGCTTAACGAATTTATCGTTCATTAAGTTAAGAGCAACCGGAGGACGGAATGGATTGCATCGGCGCCTTCGGAGACTTTCGCTGAAATAAAAGGATCGGTTCTTTTTGCTTTCCGGAATTTAAAGCTTAAATTGCTGCAATGATTATTGTTAGACTTTGACTGAAAATATCTTCATTTATTTTTTGTTTCGGAATTTCTAAGTTTATGCCAATAATCTTTCTCAGCTTTGTCACTCGTGCGGTTGTAAGATTCTGCCGAAGTTATAACTTCTCCTCGCAAATGGACTCCGTCCATTATTCAGCTTTTGAAGAAGAATGTGCGAAGTGGACCCCAGGAATTTTTTGATGCCATGAAACTCCCTGATATGATATTATTCATTGTCACTTCAGGTCTTGGAAGGAAATTCGGGAAAGAGAACATTTTAGCCCAGAGTTATTCCGGAAAGCAACATTTCCTGATTCCTTCGAGCAATAAACACATTTTTTTTTTTTTTTTGGCGAAAAATGATTTGTTAATGAGAGACCAGATGGCATTGTTCAATTTCGTATTTAAAAACCTATTTTCTCTTTAGTTTCTAAATCCTTAATCCGTGTAATATTTCGTGTACTTGAGATAATCATATCTGTTATTGCCATTTTGGTTGTTTCTCAAATATGAACCACAGGTTTCTGAAAAACTTTTTTTTATAAATGTTATTTCCCAAAATACTGATAGGCTATAACTCAATTCCTTGAAAGAGAGTGGCATTTTACTTACTATATGAAATACTAAGTCAGTTCCATAAAAAAGACAAGTCAGAACTTGAGTTTAGGTAATCTGCATTATTTCATCTTGAAAAGAGCAAATATTAGTTGAAACAGAACTGTCTGAGTCTCTCTGAAAAAAGACTGAGAATAAATAAGACATAATAACTTAAGAATATATAAAGTCAAAATTTCTACCATTGTGCGCTCACATCGCATTCATTTTAACATTTCTGTCTATAACAGCCGTACATTTCGAATGTCTGCTCCTATGCTTCTGTGTCCTTTCGTCGTATATCACTTGAAGCAGAAGTATTCCGAATACAAGCAGTTTTTGCCTTCAAGGAGCGAAAATGTCTCTGCAAAAGTGTGACATTCCGAATTCTGAACCTATGGCTGTTGCGTGGTGTTCCCATGCTGGAATATCTCTCTCTCTCTCTCTCTCTCTCTCTCTCTCTCTCTCTCTCTCTCTCTCTCTCTCTCTCTCCCTGGATATCGCAGTTTCCCTTTGCAAAATAAAATAACGTTTTTTTTTTTATTTATTCATTTCTGGAGCACGGCAGTACCGTCTTCTTCCCTGAAAGCTAGCGATAACAATCATTTTCATATTTTCTTTTAAAAAGCAAAAAAAAAAAAGGGGGAGAGAGAGAGAGAAGAGAGAGAGAGAGAGAGAGAGAGAGAGAGAGAGAGAGAGATAAGGGGGATTTTTTTTGGATAAAACAGTTTTCCTTTTCTAAATGAAATGAGGCTTCTACTTATGTATTTCTAACACAGTACAGTACGTGACTGATAAGTAGAGAGAGAGAGAGAGAGAGAAAGAGAGAGAGAGAGAGAGGGAGAGAGAGAGAGAGTAGAATTGTTTTGGATAAAACGGTTTTCCTTTTCTAAATGAAAAGAAGCTTCAACTTGTTCATTTATAACACAGTATGGATCTTGACAGATAGCTAAAACAACCAATTTCATATCATGTACTAAAACTAAAAAAAAGACAAAAGTAGAATTGCAAAGGAATTCAGGCAACGGAGACACTGTCGTCGCCAAAAGTGAATTTTAACCTTTTTATCCTGCCTTTTCCTTCCCACGTTTCTTCTCTCTCTCTCTCTCTCTCTCTCTCTCTCTCTCCTTTTCTGTTTTGCTGGATACGAACAATGAAATATCTCCTCATCTAAAAATGTAGATTGACAGCGGGCGAGTTGTCAATTTTATTTTCTTTCTGGGGGAACAAACTAAATAAATTCTTAACTCTCGGTATGCGGGGAAACAGGAACTGTCAGGGGACAGAGGAAAGACGTCTCTGGTCAACAATATTCCTTTTTAGAAAACTGTGTTGTTACTAGAGAATTAATTCAGTAAAACTATTTAAAAAAAAGAACTTCATACCGAATCAAATAATGCCTCTATTGTGACTTCATGGCGTTTAAAAGTATAAGTATGTGAAACCTTACTTCTCCATTGACCTGTGATGAATCACCTCTTGTAAAGGAGATAAATATATGGCAGAAAGGAAACCCTAGGCATAGAAGTAAGATTTAGTCAAATAATTTCCATATTTTAACCTCATCGCGTTTAGAAAATATAAATACGTGAAATCTTACTCCGTTACAAAACTGTGATGAATCATTTCTCGAAAAAGAGAGAAATTTATGACTGAGAGAAGAAGAGAGAAGAAAAAAAAGACTTGGGTATAAGTCCGCTGAAGGAAGGAAGGAGGGAGGGATTTTCAGGAATGAAGAAGGTCGAAGATTTATGACAGAAATTTATTACTGGTGAGGAGAAACGTCAATAGTTATGATCTTATTCGGTCTTCTAAAAGCTCTCCATAGCCTGGTTTTATTTATATCAATTAATGAGGAGAGTTCCAGTAATTTTCGATAACTGGCTTCGAGTGAAAGGGAGCAAAAGCTTTATTTCTGTTGATCTTCAGAATTCTCGAAGACCGGAGCAGTGCCTTTTGAAGCGTAGTGGAAGTATCTGCAGGTCGTTTAAAAAAAACTATTAGTATTATTATTATTAAAGACGAACCCCATTCATACGGAACAAACCCACTGACTTGAAATTCAAGCTTCCAAAGAATATTAAGGTGTTCATTAAGAAGAAGTAAGACGAGGCGAAGGGAAATGCAGAGAGAGATCTCACTTATTATAAGAGACTGACCCTATAGTGAAATGGTAACATTTATATATACATAAATAAAGTTTATGAATGTTAATATAAGAGAGAGAGAGAGAGAGAGAGAGAGAGAGAGAGAGAGAGAGTATTACAGTGATCATGTCACGTTTTCTACTTGTGGGAAACAAGCGATTACGAAGTATACAGTTTGCTCAAAAGAACCTTATAAAGCCTCTTATAAACCATTATATCACCTTTACTCCCTTTACTGAAACCCACACTCCTGTAATACCAGAAAAAATAGCGTTCTCGCTCACATTAGTCAACGTAAACTGTCCTTTGAAAAGTGAACGATGCGTAATCCCCGTCTGAAAGGAGGGTCCTTTGAAAAGATCTTTGTTTATGATGAAAATGTTCCCCTTTGTTCGCATTTGAGAGGATCAATACGCTGAATAAAGAATCATGGGTGCTTTTGCCTCCACATTCGACAGACCGGCAAATCTCTTTCACAGCGTCTCAAGCAACATCAATATTCTGTGAGAACTGGGCAAATATCGAATGCATTATTTGTACATAGAGAGATTTAGACCATCCTATTAACTGGAGGTCAACGCAAGAGCCTTAGTCCATGTAATGACACAGTTAAAAGGAATATCATTGAATCTTGTTTATCAAATCACAAATAATAGAAATGTTCTAAATTTAAGTCTTGGTTTATTTAAACTTGATGCTTTCATAATGAAAAAAGTTGTAGATAAATATAACAAAATTAATATATTCAGTTTTTACATGTTTTGGACTGTAAAGATACTTTGTAATTTCGGTTAGGGTCAGAATCTGTTTAAGTTTGTGACCGTGTGTATCCGATAATCCTGGATTATCCCTTTTAATTTTTAATCTGG
>NC_087211.1:16566536-16576536 GCF_015104395.2 Macrobrachium nipponense | reverse complement strand
CTTGCGGCATCAATTGAACTTCCTCGAACCACATATTATCAACAGCCTCATCTCCCACACCCAGCCTTTGGGGAATATCACGAATATTAGTATCGAGTATTTGCAGGAAGAAGAACTTTGAAATCGATTTCAACATTATTATTATTATTAGGAAGATGAACCCTGTCCATACGCAACAAGGCCCCCAGGGGCCACTGACAATTTCAAGCTTCCAAAGAACTTAAAGGTGATTATTACAAAGAAATAAAAGGACGTAAAGAGAAATACGGGAAAAAGGAATCACACTTATTAAATTTTAAAAAATCAATTAGATAAATGAATAATTTAAAAAATGAGGTTTCCTCCGTAGGGGGGTTGTGCCGTCCCTGCACCTCATGCAGTGCACCGTAGGATTTTAAATTGACCAATTTACGATACATCCCTATTATATATATATATATATATATATTATATAATATATATATATATATATATATATATATATATATATATATATTATATATATATATATATATATGTGTGTGTGTGTGTGTGTGTGTGTGTGTGTGTGTGCATGTATAGAGGGATGTATCGTAAATTGGTCAATTTATATATATATATATATATATATATATATATATATATATATATATATATATATATATATATATATATATATATATATATATATATATCGAGCTACAATGTCCTTTAATATCTAATTCGCTCTACCTCGGAATTAATATATTTTCATATATGTACCGAGGGGGAATTTTTTCTCCATAATAGACTTGCCTGGATCGGGGCGCGAACCCATGGATCCTTTCAAATCCAGGAACGTCAGTGAAGCTTTATCCTACTACACCACCGCGGTTAAGCATATATGAAAATATATTAATTCCGAGGTAGAGCGAATTAGATATTAAGGACATTGTAGCTCGATATATATATAGACTATACACACACACACACACGCACACACACACACACACACACACACACATATATATATATTATATATATATATATATATATATATATATATATATATATATATAGCTCTAAATATATATATATATATATAGATATATATATATATATGTATATTACTGCTACCCCCAGAATGTCCCTGATATGCAAATGATTAGGCCGGCATTGTCATGCTGGGTAAATTGATTAACATCATCAGTGTTCAGGCTGCGACTTAACGTAAAATTGAACTAGAATTATCGTCCTCCGATTCACAAGCTGTTTTCGTTTTTTATGTCTCTGTGAATGTTAGCAGCGAGCTGAAGGATTATCCTCATTATTATGTAACACGACATAAATCGTATTACAAATGATTGTTCGGGCAGGATAATATTATTATTATTATTATTATTATTATTATTATTATTATTATTATTATTATATTATTTTGATTATTATTCTTATTATATTATTATTACAGGATATTGCAGTAACAAATTTATTTCGAAAGTAGAAAAATGGGGGGGATGAAGGCAATGAGCATGCGCCTGCACGCACCCACAGAGAAAATAATAATAATAATAATAATAATAATAATAATAATAATAAAATAATTAATAATAATAATAATAATAATAATAATAATAATAATAATAATAATAATAATAATAATAATAATAATAATAATAATAATAATAATAATAATAATAATAATAATAATAATAATAATAATAATAATAATAATTAGATTCAAAGCATTATCACAGATCATGTAATAAAAATCATGTAATCAAAATAACATGACAGAAAATTCATGAGAGAGAGAGAGAGAGAGAGAGAGAGAGAGAGAGAGAGAGAGAGAGAGAGAGAGAGAGAGAATCACTTCCTCAGTAAGGGACAGATTGTTAACATCTGTTAATACGGAACCCATTAGTACGTATATGTCAGTATGACTATAGTCGATTCATTTAAGGTAGATTCTTGCGCCTACGAGACGTTTGTTTGGCGGCCTCTGATTGGCTGGTACCGGGAGGTAGGCCGCTCGCTCATTGTCATATTTTTGTCTGTGACTTAGAAAACATGCAGTAATGTTTATATTTCTTCATTTATCTCACGTTTTCCAAAAGATAATAAAGTTTTGGTCATACCAAAGGATTCGGTATTAATTGTACAACTAAATAATCTTTTCCTGAAACCAATTAGATAAAACACAAAGGAATTACAACGAGTAAAAGTGAAGAGAAAAAATTTCAATCTTTACACCTGTTTTTATTTATCATTGTATTTTTAATAAGTCATACGATCAAGCTGAATTAAAACTTGTATTTTCATACAATAAAATCACCCTGAATACGCTGGTGCTTTCAGATTTTGGATACGTCTAATATGTGAAGAGAAAATGAAGAATATGTCTTGACTCAGCTTGATAGGAAGTCAATCTTTCTTAATTATTTGTTGTTTATTACTTCACTGACATTATTATTTCATATCACTCAAATAAGTCTCTGACGTCTCTTTCATTTGAAAATATATTCATAAAATAAAATTAGAAACAACATCTTGAAACAACCTGATTAAAGTTTAGGCTGAGTTGAAGAGTGTGAAGTCGTCTTTCCACCGAGTTCAACTTCTTTGCTGGATTGAATTCCCCGCGGCCCGCATGGGTCTGAGCTAACGATACCAGATGCATTCACCTGATTATTATTATTTTTTTCCTTGTCAGATATGCCCAGACATACTATATGATATTGGATTTAAAATGTTCGACAGTTATAATAGAAATTCTGTGTATTTATTTTCAGAAAATGTAATAGTATAACAAGGTAAATATTGTCGAAACTGCAACCTTTAATATCGCTAATTGGCAACTTAAATCTCTTGCTGATGAGACAAACGTAACGAAGACGCCTTGCAGATCTCATTCTCTCAGCAATACCGTCAAACTTGAATCATTTACTGACGCAACATAATAAGACATATTCTTCATTTCTCCTCACATTTTACATGCATCCAAAATCTGAAAGCACCAGCGTATTCAGGGTGATTTTGTTGCATGAAAACACGAAGTTTTATTTTATCTTAATCGCGTTAATGATGCAAAATCCGATGATAAATAAAAACGGGTATAAAGAATTAAATGCTTCTCTTTTAACTTTTACTCGTTGTAATTCCTTTGTGTTTTATCTTATTGATTTCAGGAAAAGATGACTTAGTTGTACAATTAATACCGAATCCTATGGTATGACCGAAATTTTCCTATCTTTAGCAAAGCGTGATATTGATTGAAGAAATATAAACATAATATTGCTAGTTTTCTAAGCCACAGTAGAAAATAATGAGACTGAGCGAGCGGCCTACCTCCCGGTCCAGCCAATCAGAGGCCGCCAAACAAACGTCTCGTAGGCGCAAGAATCTACCTTAAATGAATCGACTATAGTTGGACAGCAAAATCTCTCTCTCTCTCTCTCTCTCTCTCTCTCTCTCTCTCTCTCACTAGGGATAATTTTCCATAATTTGATACAAAAATGTTTCTTAAGAACATTCTCTCTCTCTCTCTCTCTCTCTCTCTCTCTCTCTCTCTCTCTCTCTCTCTCTCTCCACTTTTAAAGAACGCTTTCAAGGAAACGGTTTAAAAATTTGTTATGATAAATATAAGAATTTTTATATATGATTTTATTTACCAGACTTGAAAAAAAAACAGGTTTTGGCGTTTTTATTCTGGAGCAAATCAAATTTTCGAACTCTTAAATGTATCCCACGTACGACCAAATGTTTTTCTGAATGCCTTGTAAAAAAATAATGAATGACAAATAAATGATAAAATTTTCAAAGTTCTTTGGCTGGATATTTCTATTCACTTTTCTAAATCCAATACATTGTAAGAAATGATTTGCATGAATAGATGTAGCATTATGACATTATTCAAATCTGAAGCATATTTGAAAGGTCTCTTATCGTAGCCTCTCGTGCATGTATGAGATGTATTTCATAACACTTATATGCATGATGGAATCAAATCCTCTTAGCATTTTACTTGTTCATTCAGATACACTCTGATAGCTTATCCAGGTCATCTCATACTAAAGGATCTCATTGATCCGTTGATGAATATTTTATCTAGAGCCGCTGTTGTGTTTCGTACCAGTTGTTTTCTAGATGACGTTACTTTCTGGCCTCTCTCTTGCATTCTTACTTTTACTCTGTATAAATCAATTATATAATAAATGGCAGAAGTTTCATGATGAATAAAAAAGGCAATAAACGTCGCTGGATTCGAGAACAGCTAAAGTGAGCAAGGTTAGATCTGTCCTATACTCGAGTCCTATGGCGAATATCACAGCGTAAGTAATGAATAATCCTCCGATACCGATCCAGTTGTGATGATGAGTGTCTCTCGTTTTGTATCGATAACGAATTAAAAGTATCTTAGCCATAAAATAAGTGGCGGTGAAACCGTAATACGTTCACACATTCACTGCAAGACAGGAAAAACTCAATTGTAGCGATCTATACTGGCCATGTGAACGTTGCTGTACTTGATACCAGTTTAATGAGATTAGAGGGAAGACGCCAAAGCGTGATCTAATAAGGGAAGGGAGCGATCTCCCCCAATATGGCATGATTTTTCCGAGGGGTTTTTAAAGGTAATTAGAGATCATTCATTAGTTCTCCTACGGTTCTTTTCGTGTAGCGTAATTAATGAAAGAAAAACCATCTAATTTAATCAGTTTCGTGCAATATAATTCCATTGAAAAGGTGGAATTTCAAATATTCACTAGAATAGAATATTGAATTTAAGGTAAAGGCCAAGCGCTGGGACCTATCATGAGGTCATTCACAGCTGTAAGGGAAATTGAGAGTAGAAAGGTTTGAGAGGCGTAACAGAAGGAAAACCTCAAAGCAGTTGAAGAACTACTAAACAATTATTATGAGAGGGCTGGAAACAGTAAGATGGACGAAGGTGGATATGAACGGAGGTACAGTAAAACAAATGAACTGTACTGGCTCTTGTAAATAACAAGCAAAGGAAAATAGGTACATATTTACATTTAGGAAACTAAACGGTTTCCAAGACTCTACGGGGTTATCACTCCACATTCAACTTACTGGCCAATGTTATTAAAAGTGAGAGCCATCGCTCCTTCAGTGATACTAAATCGACGGAAGGGAAAGAAAAGATTTAAAGTTGGGGAAGAAGCGAAGCTGTCGCCATAACCAAAGAGGAAAGGCGTTGGTGTGTCTATGTCTTTAGAAGAACTGCATACTGTGCATTATGCATTATCAAAACAAACATACTCACATACAAACAGTCCTCTGGAAAATTGCGAAGTTCAGTATCAGTGTGATACGATTGTCCTATACATTCTCTGTGCGGACACATTTAACTGCCACCGGATGTGCTGCCCATGCATAGTGATGAGAGTCGCTCTCTCAAATCTGTTGGGCGATGCAGGAAGAGGACGAACGGGAACCTGCTGCAGCTTTGGTTGTTTTACTCTCCGTCTTTGAGCAGACATCATCCCGAAGTGGGTGGAATGAGGGGAACAAGATCTACTGCAGTATTTAGCCCAGTGAAATGTCATCATATTTCCGTAATTACTGAATTACCTGTATTACCACATCTGAAGGAATGAAGATATACATAGAAGCTTCTCAAGAATCAACGTGAGAGAGAGAGAGAGAGAGAGAGAGAGAGAGAGAGAGAGAGAGAGAGAGAGAGAGAGAGAGTAACACCTACAGCCACACCTCTGCACCGTTGAAACCTCACGTTCTTAATTCCTGGGTGACATGAGAGTACTACGCATTTTGATGAAGCTTTGATCACTTTTATTCTCGTCCATGTTTCTGTTTATTTCCGCCTCTACCCGTGTCCCTCACTTCAACACAGATAACAGGTTCCAAATGCTTAAAATAAGTATATAAAAAGTGGGAATCAAATGCGTACCGTAAAAGGTGAGTTGCTTACACACAGACATTTCAACATGGCGAGGTTTCTTGCATTTATAGTCCTTTTTCCAACTTTCCCTTCCATCTCTGATTCCCTAAGGGATCACCTGAGATCACTCGATGGCGGCTAGCGAAAATGTTCGGGTATCAACGCGTAACTTCGGGATAAAAGATTCTTTTTTCACGGATTCTACACCTGGAAATCACCTACAGTTCTCCTTTTCCCCGTCAGAAACCCCTGTTCAAATAGTAAATCATCATTTTGATAATGTAGTAAGTAACAGATACTTAATTTTCTGTCATAATTCACGAAGACTTTTCAGTCTATATCACACTTTCTTTTCTATGGTCATTATCGTATCTACATCAATGGTCTTGATGCTTCATCTAGTCTGTATACAAAATGGGTCGATGTTTCTTAATGGTTTGAGCAAAATTAGCGATTTACATCGACAGAGAATTTCATTATAGCTCTGCCATTTAGTTTGCTGAGCAGAGTCGCTCTGCTTTAAATCCAGTCTCTTTAATTCGCTCCTAGAGCAATGAAATTCTAATAATGAATTAGCTCGTCTACGCATGAAATCTCACTTGTACCGCTCATGTATTTCGAAGTGAGAAATCTAGCAGATTAATAGTCACGTTGCCTGATGTTTACAATTAATAATAATTCTATACTGTGTGAAGACTAAACGGTCGATTCTCATAAACAATGAAAATAATTATTATACTGAAATTGACAACTGAAAACGGAATGTATCACAAAATTTCAGCCTATATTTGTAGATAAATAAATAGAAATATAAATAGCATTTTTTGACCAAAGAAAAACAGACTTTTGGTAGCAGCTTTGAGTCCTCAAAGGAAAGGCTTCTTTTTTATACTTAAATGCAAGAGGTAAATGACGCGCAATATTTATTGTAAAAAGAATGCAATCAGAGAGTAACAAAGTTTTATTTCGTCAGCACAATACTGACCAGTCGATTCATAACTGTTTACGAAAGGAAAATAATCTCTCTCTCTCTCTCTCTCTCTCTCTCTCTCTCTCTCTCTCTCTCTCTCTCTCTCTTCCTCCGTAGTATGAGACACATTTGAGCAAAATAGCTCCAGCCAACAGGGAGCAGTTCAGGTCTTTCTTGCTTGGAGACTTGAGTCTTTTTGGGAAAGGGTATAATACGCAGCAAAAGATATCGCTGCGCTCAGGCCACAGAGGAACACGACACTTGTAAACACACTCTCAGGGAAGTTGCATTTGTACATTCACACTTTTAGAGGATTTCATCGCAACTAATAGATATTTACTCACCCATTAACACACACACATAGTATACATAATACTATAGATATATATATATGATATATAATATATAGATATAGATATATAGATATATTACATATATATATATAGGATATAATATGCTATATAGGATATGTTTAGATATATATAAGATATATATAGATATATATAGGTATTATAGAGAGAATATCTTAGATAGATATATATATATAGAGATATTATAGTTTAGCAATATATTATGTAGATATAGTATAGAGATATATATAGATAGATATTATGTAATTATATATAAAGGTATCAAAGTATATATATAGTATATATCTTATTATATTATATAATATATATATATTATATATCATATAGACATATCATATTATACTATACATACATATATACATTACATAAACATATACATACATACATACATACATACATACATACACAAACATATATGTGTGTGTGTTTTACTCTGAGCAATAACTTTTCCAAGTAAGAAAGATTCACTCGATCTCTGATTAAGAAGGATCAGAGATATTAAAATAATCAACTCTGTTTTTGCAGGCTAACATGAAATGACTAGTCCAAGGTAAACAGAATCAATTTGAATATTTCTTTACAAGCAGCGATTCCTTCGAGAAATTCCTTCCCAGTCGCGAGTAAGGAAGGCAAATTATGATCAGTGGAGATCCCTGAAGATCATTCTCTTGAACTCAGGTCAAAACGTAAAAAATGCGCCAAAAAAACGAGCTATCTGTACAGCGTATACCCAAAGTCACAGAAAATAGATTTATCTCTCGGTGGTTTCGGTATAATCCTGTATGAGCCGCGGCCCTTGGAACTATAACCAGGGCCAGGTGGTGGACTGGCCTATATCGTTGCCAAAGGCATGATTATGGATAATTTTAACCTTAAATAAAATATAAACTACTGAGGTTAGAAGGCTGCAATTTCTTTTGTTAGATGATTGGAGGGTGGATGATCGGCATAGCAACTTGCAACACTCTAGCCTCAGTAGTTTTCAAGATCTGAAAGCGGATGGAAAAAGTGCGGACGGACTGAAAAAGCCGACACAATAGTTCTCTTTTACAAAAAAGTAAAAAACACGGAGTGAGTTCGCGGGCAAGTATATATATATATATATATATATATATATATATATATATATATATATATATATATATATATATATATATATATATATATATATATATATATATATACCTTCAGGCGGGAGGAGTGCGTGACTTACTCCAAAGGTCGTACGTCTAGCAAAGATTAAACGGTTTTTGCCGTCACAGAGATTGAGCAGCTCACTCAAGATGGAAGATGGAAAAGATGGATGGCTCTTCTCACTCTCTCTCTACTCTCTCTCTATTCTCTTCTTTTATTGTTTTAATGGCCCTCTCATTTCCTCGTATCCTTTCCCGTGTAGGCGTGTTCATAGACTGTATTCTACTGGTCTTTTTTCACTTCCAATGGAAATTACTTTTAAAAGATATTGTAGAACTTGTTTGATTTAAATTCGTACCATTTCAACTTGACCAAGGAAACAAGTTATAAAAAATTGCACAAAACGTTCCACATCCTGATTGGCCTCTTTCTAAGCAAAGGAGGTTGACTTGGAAAATTCTGTGATTTAAAAATCTATTTGCGGAAAAAGATAAAATCTACAAAAACAAAATCAAAACAAAAAAAAATCTTTGATTTGTGATTTTTCCAAAATCTCGCAATACAACAACAACAACAATGATTTTCCGCAAACATTTTCGCATTTAGTTCTCGGGTCAAACAATAAAAAAATTAATCAAAGTTTTAGCTTCCAACCTATTTCTGATATGTTGGAGTTCTATCCAAAGGCTCTGGATGGATACAAAAACAAAATGATTTTTGGTGCAACGTGAAATCGTTCCGCGAAAAGTGGAGATCAGAAAAGTTATAATGATTTTACCAATTCATCGAATGCCAACGAAGCGAAAAGTTTTCGTTGTTGAAAGTTCTGATGAAAAAAAAATATTAGATGCTACAATAGATCTTTGCATGACCTTCAAATTCGCATCTCTTTACCACTGAATTAAATGGAATCAGGAAATGCCTTCCTTCATATTTCGCTTTTTCATCTGAGACTTCCCATATAAACTAACAAGAAATATTTCTTTTTTGCATCAAGATAAAATCCTGTAGCATAATCTCCTTTTACTCTGAAAAAGATTCGATACCTTTCGAAACGAATATATATATATATATATATATATATATATATATATATATATATATATATATATATATATATAATATATATATATATATATATATATATATATATATATATATATACTGTAAGCGTTTAAAACCACCAGGACCTTCCAGAAAAAAATAAAGTCCAGGAGATTTTAAAGAACGTGGGTGTTTTTCTGCGTCGTTTTCTTCTTTTTTAGTTCCAACCAACCCCGTATCATTCCTCTTTTTCTTGGACAGAATTCCCCTGACAGGAAAACTCCCCTTGCCGAAAATGCTAATGAGAAAAGGGCGTTTTTTGATTAAGTACCTTCTCTTTGTTTCCCCAACAGGGGCACTAATTAATGGTGGGTAGGTTTTTCACAGGGATAATCAAAAGGTGTTTCTCTTCTGGAGATTCCAAAAGTATTATACGAAGATTTGCCGGTTTTTGATAATGAATACAGCAGTTTATATTAGGTGATATTGATTTAAATATATAATATATTAATATATATACTATATATATAATAGATATATATATATATTAGAATATATATATAATATATATTATATCTATATAATATATTAATATAT
>NC_087211.1:16531536-16561536 GCF_015104395.2 Macrobrachium nipponense | reverse complement strand
GTCTCTAGTCTGATCACATTCCTGCAAGCAATCTGGTTGACCTCTTTAGTTTGTCTTTTATATATATGGAATAACATTTCATATTTTTATTATGTAAACACTTACATTAGTTCGGTCAGCTACCAAAACCAACCACTGAATATTACTCAAACTTGACTTGCATTTGACTTATAGGAGTGTGATACAGACACTATGTGAATATATATAGATAATAGCAAATACTTATAAGTAAAAAAAAATTCATGGTGTACACAAATACAGATTCAAGTAATAAAATATTAGCCATAATATGCATATGATATTCGTAAATAATAGTAATCACGTGATATATACTGATACAGTTTTTCACTTCATCTCAATAAGATACATATGCTACAGAAAAATACTAATGTACTCTGATAATTGCATAGAATGAAGATTAACATGATAAAAATCATATTTTAACTGATAGAAATTTCATATATGAATTAATAAAAATTATTAATGTTTATGCTGATTGATTCGTTGATTTTTATGCTAACTGTTATATATCTGATTCATTAATTCATATACTAACTCATAAATAACTGCAGATATTGGTAAGATAAAAGGTAACAGATTGATTATAGGCTACCTGATTGATTTATACATATGTATATGGATTCATATAATTATGATTAATATATGTGCACTTTAAATAGATTCCTATTGCGTACACGCAAAGATATATTTCGATTCTGTTACTTATGATCATTTATATATAGATTCCTAGTGCGTACAGGTAAAAATATATTTCGATTCTGTTATTTTGATCATTTACATATAGGATACATGATACTTTATATATATAGGATACATGACCAAGGTTATACTACTTCACATTTAACTAGCGTTCGAACAACTTTTCGTCCATTACACAGTTCCAGACAACCACCTATAGCCAAATGAAATGGCCAATTTCAATTGGTTAAAACAAGGGGAAAATTGTCTGGCCGGGTCCAACGTTCTATTTCGGCCTCATACTTATTCTCTGCATCCTAAGCCACACGATTACGTTCGCGATGAATAAAATCATCCCCAGCACGAGTCCTTCGCCAGCAAAGTAGAGTTGAATATCCTTCGGGTCGTAATTGTCGGAAGTATGTCCCTTTTGTAGTCGATTTCCGACAGCCGCCGGAGCGTTCCGCATTAAAACGAGATTAACGACGGGATACGGTGTCGGTCGAAGAAGTCCATGATGGTGCTTATTCCTTTCACATTGTAGGCGGTTGTTACTCGACTGCCGTCGTCCGCAGCAACGAACGATTTTTTTGAAGTTGCGATGTGAAACTCTCGTACTGCAGGATACTGTAACCAGGTTCCATTAATCAGCCTGCAAGTGAAATTATACTTGTCACAAAGGCAAAGTAAATTCAGACGACATCCAAATACAGGGGGGGAGAGAGCCATTAAGACAGACATTAACCCACATGAATTTCGCTAATATTTGTGGAAATTCAAAAAGAGAGCTGTACAAACTTTTTTATCCATGGCATTAATAATGAGTGAACCTATCCAGGTCTATGAGGACTGTAAAAATATCCATAATTATAAAAAATAAACAGATATCATTACGAATCCCAAAGAAAATTTGATATTACTGGTAGTAAGTTACTAGACAAAGAAGTGGAAAACGGAGCTCTTTGTAAGATTTCCAGGCAACATAAGAGTCAAAGAGAATATTAATCATGATTCTGTATTTCTCTATGCTAACTGAAATTAAGTTGTGATAAAATCTGATCCTATGTGCCCCTAACAAAAATTTTTCATATTCAATTTTCTCGCGCGCATCCTCTGAGGTTAATTTTTAAACTTTAATAATAGGCTAGAGATGCAACGAAAGAACCCACTATGTAACTAATTTCTATTTAAACTTTGGGTTTTTCAAGAAAATGTGACATTTTTCCATGAATGTTTTACTTGAATTGTAATAGGCTAATGTTGCAAGTAAATATTTCTTATACATGTCTTGATACTTCTAAATGTCTATGAGGTTCAGAAAAAATTAATTCAATTTGTTGTTATAGAAATTCTATTTGCTTATTTTGTTCATTAATTTTAAAATGATTGCAAGTCCTTAACTAATTGCATTGCACACATGGATAAGAATATGTTATGTGGTATGTCATATGACCTATGAACCACATGTGAAGTTCATGAGCTAAGCATTCCTTTCTCCAGTCAAACTGCTTCACAAGCGGAGACGACACACAGATGAAGCCTGTGTAAGCAGATTATTGAGGTTAAAAGGAACAAATGCTGATACGGCAATGATGACGTCGTCACTTAGCAGGAGATTGCTCTCAGCCAGCTAAGAGTTACATTACTTGCTGTAATAAATACGACTTTAGGATAATTTTTTTTGTTTTTTAATACTCGACCCACATGAGAAGAATGTCTGAAAAAAAAAACAGTACCAAAATTGAACAATATATTAGTTTCATGTTGGAAATCTGCATGATTATGTTAAATTAAATATTCCTTATTCCAACTAATGAAAAAGGTTTCCATACAAATTCTATATATATTATTAGCCCTGTATAAGATTCATATAGGATTATTCCATAGATAACATTTTCACTTCTAGACTTCCTGACTTTAAAATCTCTTTTATTTTATTTTATTTATTTATTTATTAATTATTATTATTTTTTTTTTTTTCATTGACTACGAATATAAATCACCGGGACAGACAATACGTCAGTAGGTTTTGATATGTGTTTGAACTTTTAGCTTATTTGTCATTACTAAAGCATTAAGTTAGAGTTCAAATCTTTACGCATGTATATTTGGATATTTAATTAACCTATGGTTACGTTTTGCTTATTGATTTTATCGTGATTCCTTTTTTATTATAATTTGTAACCCTTCCGACTTCTTACGGAGTGTATTATATTGACTCCACTTGTATCCATATTTATTTTTTATTTTTTTATTTTTTTATTTATTTATTTATATATTTTTTTATATATATTTGATAAATTAATGGTTGGGTTGAATATGTGGAAGAGTGTTCTAGCGGCGTACCGTATAAGGCTACTTGCGGTATCATTTTTACAGATAAGAGATATGAATGATAAAGGTATTTAAAACCGCGAGAACCGCTATAATCCAGTTCGGATCCAATATCACGAGTTGTAACTCGTAAGACATTGACAATTTCTTATTTATCTCTTATTCTACCAAACCGATTAACTGGGTGATAAAATATGGTATTGGTTTTCATAATGGAACGGAATTCACACACGAGTTAAGGAGATTATTATTGATTTACACCACCCGAGTCAGATTATTATTGTGTTGAATTCCATGTTTACTGATTTCGCACTCATAAATATTCCTAACGCACTCAATTGCGGTGTTTGTTTTTAGTGCTATTAATTCTATATAACGTGTCAAGGAACTATTAACACTAAGAAGTGTTTATTCCCTCTGTCAGACTCGTAATTCTGTTAATAATTCTACGAATATTCTTTCAAGGATTGATTTGGCACAGGATAGGCCCCTAAACTGACAGGTGTCTTAGTGTATCCCTTGTTTTCATGACACGTGTTACAATTAGTTACGTGCTTTTTATATCTGTAAGCATTGTAGGCCAGTAAAATAGTGATTTGGCTTTCTGTGACATAGTAGGGAACCCTGGATGACGGAATGCAACCAGTTTAGGACGATGGTATGAAAGAGATTATTACTACTACCTGGTCGTTAGTCACCTGCTGTGTTCTTCGAGTTTTCATCGTCACAGACCTACATATAATACTACATTTGATTACATAATTCTGATACACATACTTTAAATATACTTTTGCTTTAGGGTTTCTGCTCGAAGTGTTTATTGTTTTTGCTTAGCCGCTGACCCTGTTTCCGTCCAAAGTGTTTATTGTTTGCTTATTGCTGCTGACTCTGTATCCGTTCGAAGTGTTTATTGTTTTGGTTATCTCTGTTGACTCTTGCTTTGTTCAGTTTGTAACAGTTATGCGCTCCAACGCAGATATTCAATGCTCGCGATCTCTTGGGATAAGGAATTTTCTTGTTTAGATACGGTTTTAACAATAGGCACGGATGTTTCTATATTTTTTAGTCTAATTAATGGTTCTTTGCAGTATGGTGCGGGATTGCGGGATAATGCGTCAGCTATGATAATTGCTTTCCCAGGTAGATATCTTATCTTGGCTCCAAAGACCTGAATGATCATTTGTCACCGAGTTCCTTTTGGACTGTGATTAAAGCCTTTGAAAAACTCGGTAAAGGACTCATGTTCAGTAAGGACTTTATCAGGATAGCCATAGATTATGAACTTAAAATGAACTAGTGAGTTAAAGATACCTAGCCCTTCCTTGCCTATTACTGTATATTTACTTTCAGAGGGCATTTAGTTTACGTGAATAAAAAGCTATAGGAAAACTGTTTATCATATTACTGAAGTAGTACCCCTCTTACCCCTTGGTCTGAGGCGTCTGTTGCAATAAAAAAAATTTCCTTATTTAAATCAGGGATTTTTTAAGTTAGGTGAGCTGCATTATTCCGCTTTTAAGATATCGAACGCCTGTTGATGCTTTTTAGACCATAATAAATCTACGCTCTTCTTCGTAAGATCTGTTAAAGGAGCTGCTATGATTGAAGAATTATATATTTGTATACGATTGTAATACCCACTACAGTGCAAAAGTGCTGTATCCCCCTTTTTATGTTAATAGGTACCGGAAGTTATGAATAGCCGACACCTTATCATGGACTACTTTAAGACCTTGACTAGACACATAAAACCTAGATAAACATGTTCGGTTTTTAAAAACTCACATTTAGATATTTTACTCTGAGATTATTTGTCTTTGTCTCTGTAGCACTAGCTCTAGTTTATGTGAATGTACTTCTAAGGTATTTAGAAAAGATTATAAGACTAACCATATAAGCATGTAGGGTATCCCCTAAAAGTCTCCAAACACTATATTGTAATTGGGGCGCAACGTAAGCCGGAGGCATACGTAAAAATTGATAATGTCCCCTGAGTGTGCTGAAAACTGTGTATGAGGTACAATCACTTAGGTAATGGTATCTGGTAAAAGCTTTTAAGTAAGTCCATGCTGGTGAAAAATTTATTCTAACCTAACAGAGATAAGATGTCGTCGGTACATGGCACTGGAAACTATCGGGGGTCGTTTCCTTGTTTAAGCGACAGAATCTACGCAGATACGCCAAGTCCGATCTTTTATGGCATGACTTTTGAGGGAAAAATTATATGGGCTTATTTGATTTCCTAAGGACTCCTATTACTAACATTTTTCAACTTTGTCATTTATCTCTATTTTGAAATTTCATTGGGGTTCTACTCGAAAGTACGTATATAGCTTTATGTTTGTCCTTAGACTGTATTTTGTTTTCAATGACATCCGTTTTTCTCCCAGAGATCACTCTCTAGTGGAGAAACTTCCTGGTATTCAGGTAAAAGATAAAAAAAATTTCTGCTGAATCACCTCTGCTTGAATGACTTTACGGATATTACTTTAGATAGATTATCAGAGAGATTCATCTACGACTGGTTGGGTGGGATTAAAAATGAGCAACAATAAAAAATGCGATATTTATAACTTCCGTATCCACGATATGTATACGTTTGTGGATCACTAGATTTAACTTGTTGCTGCTAGTCAACCGTGTCTAGGGCTTTGTTCGCGGAAATCGTTATATTTCAGAGTGTCGGGAAGGATTAAAATTTCATTTCCCAGCAAAGTCTTTTTACACGCACTAAGACATTCGAGGGTGTATGTTTCTCGAGATTTTGCGTGCAAACTGCGACTGCGGTTGTGGGAGAATTCTGTTGGGTCATGTGAACAATGTTACGATTTATGAGTCAAATGTACAGTTCCTCTATATAAGTTATTATTTGATTAACTGTCTCTTTTTGTTCAAACGGATTTCAATATGTTTGAAGGTTTATAGGATTTTCATTTGATAAACACGCCTTATTTTGCAGGATGTAAGATAATATTTTGTATACCCCTAGATGGATCTTACAATTACACTAGATACAGATCAATGTTTTTTATAACTATAGAGGTATCTGTAAGCGCTCGCTTATCCGGACTTCTCATTAGGGAAGTTCGAACAACAGACGGTGAGTCCGTAAATACAGGATACTACGTGTACTAAAGGAATAAACAAGATATTCTAATTTTTACGGCGCGTACAGTCGGGCTTTATCCACCACTACTTATAATAACTTATGTATTAAAAAAAACGAAAACCTGCTCTGATTACTTTATACGGTCGTGTAATGCATAGGGAAATTCCTTTTTAATTTTTCCAACATCGCTCTCCCTTTCCGCTGAAGTCGCTTAAATGGAATGTGCTTTGCTTGCTACACTCGGCAGATTTAACTGACCTTGACCGCTTGACTGGATGACATAGTACACAAGTGCTTAAGCACGATTTGTTTGTTTCTGAAAGGGCTACTGTTTACCTATTTCTTTTTGTAATAATTAGGATCCTTCTCTTTATTACCATCGACAACGTATTGTATGTTTTTAGCATTCTGTTGTTTGTTACATAATATTAACTGTTTGTACTTGTTGTTGTTTACTTCATTCTTTGCTAAAATTTGAAATAGTGAGGGATCCTGGTCAGCGCATTTAGCCTAATGAAAGTTTTTTATAGACATGTTATTCCTTGCAATCCAGCCATATTTTTAAAGTTAAGTCGAGTCATTGAGGTTCGATATTTTATATAACTCAAAAAACTCAAGGCTAAAACTGCGATCGGGACTTTGCAAAGGAGCATTTGTTGTCATGACCCGAAATAGTGTTACCTCTAATTTATCTAGATTTGTACTGGTGTTCCACTTGTTTTTGTGTGTTTTCTAATCACTACGGTGCTTAACGACCCTATCCATGCATCTGTATAAATACAGACTTCCACTGCGTAAACGCATATTCACTGTTTAATATGATTTGTTACGTAAGGGATTAATAATCACCCAAAATGATAAAATTAACATAGTATATGATTATGATATTTCAGTAGAACTTCTGGAAATAGACACTCAAAGATAAAAACTCGCTGTAGCGAAAACTCAATGATGTAGATAATTTCTGTAAAAAAGTAAGATTAAGAATGTCTCGCAACTTCAGCCACAGGAATAACGAAATTCGACCTGTAAAGGAAACACTCAAAGTTACTCCAAATGAATAAAAAATTGTACTTAGCTTTCTTTTGTGGGAAGTCACGGTGTTCCGATAACGACACACGGCCTTGGTCCTCCTTCTCTATTTAGCAGATGACCTGGTTTTTTGGCTTGAGTTTCCCTCGTGCGCGTTGTTTCGATGATTCGAGCCCTTTAAGATCCGATGCTGCAGACGCGTTCGGTTTGTTTCTTGAAGTGCAGGAAACGCTCACTAACGATGTTTTCTTGAATGATTCTAATGAGAGACGAAGCTTGCGTTGCCGTAGGAAAAGGACACGTCGGTTTTGTTTCTTGAAGTTATTCACTAAAAGATGATACTAGGTTGCTTGAAGAATCTGCTGCTTCCGTCGTCGTTGACTTCTTATGATACATGATTTATTATTCTGGTTTTTCTTCGTAGGACGTTGTAGAGTTCTTCTGTGACGCTGCCAACCACTTTTAGGCGTGTACAGCCGCTGCCACCACTTTCAGGGTTGTTGCCTTGTATAATAAGGCGCCCTATGAGGTAATGTTAGACTTGCGATAATCTTACGCTAAGTCGGTTGGTATTGCACTTCCATATTCATGGGAATGTCTTGGGATTTGTAGATCACTTACGAAGTCGGTATTATCTTCTTGGGTTATGACGACGATGTGTTAAACTCATGATGATTCGGCAATGATGTGAGAATCTAGTAGAAACCACGAAGTACAAAAATATATTCTCTGAATTTACATGGTGAAGATCAAGTAGGATTGTACAAGTCTTCTAATGACGATAGCTTGATCGCTTCTGCCAATGATGATGGCTAATTCTATTCTCTCTACATGATAAAGCTTAGGTAAAGAGGTACAGGTCTTCTAATGACGATAGCTAACTCTATTCTGCTTCTACTACCATCTCGGTTACCAGTCATAAAGGAACAGATAGTAGCTCGAACATATGAACATACAATCAGATGACATAGTTACATACGAACACGCAATCAGATGACATAGTTACTAATCACGTAGGCCGCTTGAGCTATAGGTCACGGTGTTTGTCTCAAGCAGGAAGCTTGGACTAAAGTTTATAAACAATTGAATGACTACAGGTGACGGCATGTCAATTTAACCTACTTTGTTGTATACGTCATCTTTAGCGTCTCTAGTCTGATCACATTCCTGCAAGCAATCTGGTTGACCTCTTTAGTTTGTCTTTTATATATATGGAATAACATTCCATATTTTTATTATGTAAACACTTACATATGAACAGCTTATGAAGCTGACAATGCAAATGAGGTGTTTATGACATCTAAGGTAAGACTAATATGACCGAAGAATATTGCCACTAACAATCATTTGTTATAGTATCCAGTTTATGCTACTGCAGAAGATGGATGCTGGTTACCAACTCAAGAAAAGAGGCAACAGAATTAACCATCTGATGTTCATGGACGACATCAAGCTGTATGGTAAGAGCATCAAGGAAATAGTTACCCTAATCCAGACTGTAAGGATTGTATCTGGGGACATCAAGATGGAGTTTGGAATAGAAAAAATGTGCCTTAGTCAACATACAAAAGGGCAAAGTAACAAGGACTGAAGGGATAAAGCTACCAGATGGGAGCAACATCAAACACATGGATGAGACGGGATACAAATACCTGGGAATAATGGAAGGAGGGGATATAAAACCCAAAAGATGAAGGACACGATCAGGAAAGAACATATGCAGAGACTCAAGGCAATACACAAGTCAAAACTCAATGCCGGAAATAAGATAAAAGCCATAAACACATGAACAGTGCCAGTAATCAGATACAGTGCAGGAATAGTGGAATGGATGAAGGCAGAACTCCGCGACATAGACCAGAAAACTAGGAAACATATGACAATACACAAAGCACTACACCCAAGAGCAAATACGGACTGACTATACATAACACGAAAGGAAGGAGGGAGAGGACTACTAAGTGTAGAGGACTGCGTCAACATCGAGAACAGAGCACTGGGGCAATATCTGAAAACCAGTGAAGACGAGTGGCTCAAGAGTGCATGGGAAGAAAGACTGATAAAAGTAGATGAAGACCCAGAAATTTACAGAGACAGGAGAATGACAAACAGAACAGAGGAATGGCACAACAAACCAATGCACAGACAATACATGAGATAGACTAAAGAACTGGCCAGCGATGACACATGGCAATGGTTACAGAGGGGAGAGCTCAAGAAGGAAACTGAAGGAATGATAACAGCGGCACAAGATCAGGCCCTAAGAACCAGATATATCCAAAGAACGATAGATGGAAGTAACATCTCTCCCATATGTAGGAAGTGCAATACGAAAAATGAGACCATAAACCACATAGCAAGCGAATGTCCGGCACTTGCACAGAACCAGTACAAAAAGAGGCATGATTCAGTGGCAAAAGCCCTCCACTGGAGCCTGTGCCAGAAACACCAGCTACCTTGCAGTAATAAGTGGTACGAGCACCAACCTGGAGGAGCGACAGAAAACGATTAGGCAAAGATCCTCTGGGACTATGGTATCAGAACAGAGAGGGTGATACGTGCAAATAGACCAGACGTGACGTTGATTGACAAAATCAAGAAGAAAGTATTACTCATTGATGTCGCAATACCATGGAACACCAGAGTTGAAGAGAAAGAAGGGGAAAAAATGGATAAGTATCAAGACCTGAAATTAGAAATAAGAAGGATATGGGATATGCCAATGGAAATTGTACCCATAATCATAGGAGCACTAGGCACGATCCCAAGATTCCTGAAAAGGAACCTGCAAAAACTAGAGGCTGAAGTAGCTCCAGGACTCATGCAGAAGAGTGTGATCCTTGAAACGGCGCACACAGTAAGAAGAGTGATGGACTCCTAAGGAGGCAGGATGCAACCCGGAACCCCACACTATAAATACCACCCAGCCGAATTGGAGGACTGTGATAAAAAAAATAAATAATAATAAATCTATTATTATTATTATTATTGTTGTTATTATTATTATTATTATTATTATTATTATTATTATTATTATTATTATTATTATTATTATTATTATTATTATTATTAATAAGACAGAGGAGAGATGATACGTGGGTGAGAAAAATGAACATGAAATGGATACGAAGTTTGACAGGGAGAACTCTTCTTGGTTCCAGAAACGTGATACTAATACATTTTTTATTTAAAACTCTATAAAATGTATGATGCAACTACACTCGCTAACCACCCCCTACCCCCCCCCCCTCTCTCTTTCCTCTCTCTTCTCTCCTCTCTCTTCTCTCTCTCTCTCTCTCTCTCTCTCCCCCTTACCCAGTCGATATTGAAAGACTTACGAAGGTTGGCTGTCGAGTCAGTTCCTTCTGAGGAAGGATATGGTTCAACTTCGAAAAGAGGAAACTTGATG
Organism: Macrobrachium nipponense; assembly: GCF_015104395.2. Taxonomy (NCBI): domain Eukaryota; kingdom Metazoa; phylum Arthropoda; class Malacostraca; order Decapoda; family Palaemonidae; genus Macrobrachium; species Macrobrachium nipponense. The sequence goes on along the minus strand of NC_087211.1, from coordinate 16,550,953 downwards.
TTGCTAATCGCATTGACGTTCCATCTCATGAGGCCTGGAATTTTTTTCTTATTACTTTTTTATTTAATATTTCCTCACTGTTACGGTGTCGAAATATCCTGACCAAGGTCGACACAATGTTACAGTGTCGAAATATCCTGGCAAGGGTCGACACAATGTTACGGACTCTGAGAGAGGTCCGCTTCAGGTTCTATATGAAATAATAAATAAAAAAAAAAATTTCAACACCAACAGTTGAAACTTGGGATACGAATATAGAAAGAAGCACTAACACAACAAAGGTTTATTTACAAGCTTACTAACAAAGGTAAATGCAGAATGGTATATCCTATTTACATAAAAAGATAGAATCTTACACTGCATGAACTGGGGGAACAGTGAGGCAATTCAAATACTTGCTAGTCAATTTGGTAATTCAAAGCGATGGCTTCTCCAAAAGCAGAGCGGCAATTGTAGACGTCCTCTTGACTCCGTATTGCAGAAACTAGTCTACTTGAAAGGCAGGAACTACCCAAAACCTCTAGCAGGACCTTTTCTTCTCTGAAGTCTGTTCGACGTCGAGATAACACGACTAGTCCAATATCCAACCAACTCTCGAACAACTCTTCTGATACTTCGTCGGTTCCTTCGTCTCTAGTCTCTCTCTCTGACGATCTCTGCTGCTGATCTCTCACTGATATTCTGACCAGTGGCTCTTCCTGAGGATATCTCTCTGTGACTAACAGGTGTCTCTCTTTTACGATCTCTCTCTCTCTCTTACGATCACTGCTCTCCAAAGTTCGTTCGTCGTATTTATATGGCATTCAGGGGGCGGAGCCTACGGTGAGTGTCATGGGCTCGCGAGGTTTCCGGAAGTTCTTAGATGAATCTAGACGAGGTATTGCATCAGTTATCGCTGCATTTCTCCCGCCACTTAAGCATGTGTTGCACTCCACAACACGTCCGACGATTCCAGAACAGCCGCGAGAAATGGCGCCTCCAACATGGGCGCAAAAGCCTCCTTACCGCCGAACTTCTCGAAAATGCGTTCTCCTTTCCTTTATCTTCCTTTGCTATGAAGCAATTATCATCACATGCCCCCCCAAAAGAGAAAAAAAATTAAATCAACTGATTTTATTTTTTTTTTCTAAAGAGAAGCAAAAATTAAACAGCAGGGAAACAATTCTGCATAAAGCTTTGATCCAGTCAAACACTCATGCTTCTCCACTCACACTCACTCGTGCGATAACAGAAAACTGTTATTAGGCTATTCATGCTGAGAAATCTCTAGAGAGGCTACTAACTATAACATTATCCTTCTCTCTTACTTTTTCCGGTTTCTGAACTCTGATTAAAACTTATAAAAACTAAAACACCTCTTGTGTTTGTCTCAAAACTAATCTTACACTGTTACACGGGCGGAGGCCACGGCACGGGGCGTTGTTTATAATTCTGAGGCAAATTTACATTCATTGCCTTTGCTCTACTCTTACCCATTAATTCTATAATGTATATTTCCCCTCTTCTTTAAAACTGAAAAAGGACCGTCGAAATTATGAGGTAAAGAGGAATCTTCTTTCTGGACTAGTACTAAAACTTTATCTCTTACACACAAACTTCTTTTCTTTGCTGTAAGATCATGTTTCCCTTTAAGTTCCCCTTGACTTCCTTTTGCGTTTTCGTTTGCTAAGTGCCAAGCATTTCCGTTCTCCTCCGCTAGCTGCCAAACATCTCTTAGATTGTTTTTATAATACTCAAGATTAGTTATGCAATCATCTCTACCCTTACTTCTAGGCAAAGTTCCAACCATATTGATAAATACATTCTCAAAAGATTCACCTACTGAAGGAATATTACATAACTGAACTCTGGGAATTACATGAATCGGTTTCCTGGCAATTTGATATTCAAGACAGCTTAAAATATACCTCTTTACATCATTTTTCATTTTAGGCCAAAAGTACGCCCTACTAATACGCTTGAAAGTTTTATTTGCTCCCAAATGTCCTTGCTCATCGTGTGCTAACTTCAAAATTAATTCACGAAGCTTCTTAGAATCTACGAATTTTTCTGTGATTCCCCCTTCACTACCTGACTTAGGACAAACATGACACGAAATTTCGTCCTTTACACAAAAAGTTTCCTTACACACATCATCGAGATCATCATCCAGCTCATATTAAAAAATTCGGGTTAGTGTCTTATCCTCTTTCTGCAACTTGACTAGCTGATACTTATCCAAAACGTTAGAGCCTAATTCATCACCGTAACTAGGACTAGATACTGGCACATTTACTACGTTACTCTCGACAGCTACGCCTTCCGTTTGGCTATCACTGTTAACATCGATAGAGTCCGGTCTCTCAGCCACACTCATGCCAAGATCAACCTTGCCACCTCTATCACACTCGTTCGAATCCACGAACTCACTCACTTTCGAATCCACGAACTTAGTCACGTTTGAATCCATGAACTCACTCTCGTTCGAATCCACGAACAAATTATGACCGTAGTCTACGTTTGTATCTATACCCGACCTACTTACTACCATTTCAGGCACTGGAATATTTCTCACAACTGGATTCACATTCTTGGATAAAGCTAAGTCGTTACCGACAATAATATCAACGCCTTCAACGGGCAAATTGTCCACAACTGCAAGTTTCACTTCTGACACTACCTGACTTTCTAAATTCAACTTCAACAAAGGACAAGAACACAAGTGTTAGGAAATCCACCAAACATGACTTTCTCTTCCATATTGATTACTGCCCTGTTCGGCACACACTCACTTCTGATCAGTGACATAGCAGCACCTGTGTCTCGAAGCAAGACTACTTCTCTCGAATCTATTCCTCCAAGAGAGGAAACTACGCCTTCTGAGAGAAATTCACCAAAAAATTTCCTAGTTTCTCTCATCACATCATTCCTACCTGACGAAAGGTTAACTAGAGACACTGGTTTCTTACTGTCCTTCTTTTCTATTGCACAATTTCTCGCTAAATGCCCTTTCCCATTACATCGGAAACAAGTTAATTCTGAGCCACTAGATGCCACCTTACTCTTACAAACCTTAGACGTATGACCAGGTTTTCCGCATGTATAACAGGAATAGTCACTTTTACTCGTATTGCTATTACTAGGACTGAAACCTTTACTGCTTTGTACTCTACCAGATGAAGGATCATTTCGTTTCTTACTAACACTCAAATTATGAATTAGACTAAATTCGTCAGCTTGCCTAGTTGCTACTGCAAAAGATACTTCTCGCCTATCCTCTATATAAAGTTTAATCTCAGGAGATACATTATCTTTGAAGTTTTCTAACAACACTAAGTTCTTCAAACTATCAAAACCCTCAACCTTAGCAGAAGTTAACCAATCAAAAAACATCCTTTCTAACTTCTTACCGTATTCTACATACGTAATATTTTCATCCTTTCTCAAATTTCTAAATTTCTTACGGTATGCCTCCGGTACTAACCTATATGCGCTAAGAACAGTTTCTTTCACGTTATCGTAATTATCACATTCCTCCTTAGACATGCAACTATACACAGGAAGTGCCCTACCACTCAAAACTGACTGCAAATATAAAGTCCACGTTTCTTTAGGAGAACCTACTCTTTCCTTTAACTTCTCAAAACACATGAAATATGTTGTAACATCTTCCTTATCGAACTTTGGTACTAATTTTAGCACTGCACTCATACCTAACCTACCAGTTTCGTTTTCGTTCTGGCCTGACTGACTGTTAAGAGTGCTTTGTCTTAACCGAGCGATTTCTAACTCGTGCATACGCTTTTTCTCGCTCTCTTCCTGCTCATGCATACGTTCTTTCTCTCTTTCCTGTTGCTGCATTTCTCTCTCAGATGCTCTTTCATCTCTCTCATACTTTTCTCTTTCTTTCCTTTCAACATTGTCACGGAGATCATTCCCCTCTAGACCTAGGAGCTTACCTGACTCAATAAACTCTTTCACCATCTCACTCATTCCGATTCTTTCTATATTTTCCCTGTTTCAAACTGTTAAAGTGTTGATAGCCTAGGCAAGGTCGCCACAATGTTACGGTGTCGAAATATCCTGACCAAGGTCGACAAAATGTTACGGTGTCAAAATATTCTGGCAAGGGTCGACACAATGTTATGGCCTCTGAGAGAGGTCCGCTTCAGGTTCTATATAAAATAATAAATAAAAATTAAAATTTTCAACACCAACAGTTGAAACTGGGATACGAATATAGAAAGAAACACTAACACAACAAAGGTTTATTTACAAGCTTACTAACAAAGGTAAATGCAGAATGCTATCTCCTATTTACATAAAAAGATAGAATCTTACACTGCATGAACTGGGGGAACAGTGAGGCAATTCAAATACTTGCTAGTCAGTTTGGTAATTCAAAGCGATGGCTTCTCCAAAAGCAGAGCGGCAATTGTAGATGTCCTCTTGACTCCGTATTGCAGAAACTAGTCTACTTGAAAGGCAGGAACTACCCAAAACCTCTAGCAGGACCTTTTCTTCTCTGAAGTCTGTTCGACGTCGAGATAACACGAGATAATTCGTCCACTCCTAAAGACGACTAGACTAATATCCAACCAACTCTCGAACAACTCTTCTGATACTTCGTCGGTTCCTTCGTCTCTAGTCTCTCTCTCTGATGATCTCTGCTGCTGATCTCTCACTGATATTCTGACCAGTGGCTCTTCCTGAGGATATCTCTCTGTGACTAACAGGTGTCTCTCTTTTACGATCTCTCTCACTTACGATCACTGCTCTCCAAAGTTCGTTTGTCGGCGAGTGTCACGAAGTAGCGAGGTTTCCGGAAGTTCTTAGATGAATCTAGACGAGGTATTGCATCAGAAATCGCGGCATTTCTCCCGCCACTTAGGCGTGTGTTGCACTCCACAACACGCCCGACGATTCCAGAACAGCCGCGAGAAACGGCGCCTCCAACAAGAGTGCCAAAGCCTCCTTACTGCCTAACTTCTCGAAAATGCGTTCTCCTTTCCTTTATCTTCCTTTGCTATGAAGCAATTACCATCACACTCACGAAACAAGACTGAGGAAAGGAAGGGGGAATGGAGGTAGAGTCAAAGTTTCCCACTTTCTCCCAAGGAAAATCTTGCTAACAACTGGAACTTAAAAGTTCAAGAAGAGATGCAATACTACTACTCTTGCATTTTAATACATTTTTATCTATGCATTATTTTATAAATTTTTTTCTAATAACTGAGATCTCATCTTTCTGTATTTCCCTTTACCTCCTCTTACTTCTTCCTAATGAACATTAATTTCTTCGGAAGCTTCATTCTAAGTCAATGGCCCGTCTGGGCTTGTTTTAAATGAGTATGGTTTATCTTCTGAATAATAATAATAATAATAATAATAATAATAATAATAATAATAATAATAAATAATATTATACTAATCATAATATACTAATAATAATAATAATAATAATAATAATAATAATAATAATAATAATAATAATAATAATAATAATAATAATAAAATCGCCAGAAAGACCTGCATCTTGGTAGTACTTCCGTAAATAATGGCGGACAACAAAAGAAGTGCTCAACAATGCCTAAACAGCAGCGCTGCCTTTTTAAACGGAGGCTTTGTGTAACTGGTTTATGGGCCTCACATATTCCTGCTGTGTGTGACGTTCAACTTGCTGCTGCTGCCTGGCTACAGAGGCTGACTCCAGAATGTACACTAATAGAACTTTAAATTTTTTATTTATTTAGAAATAGCTTGAGGGAACCATCCAAGCATATTAACAGTCTCCAAGTTGAAGAATATCTTCGAAGCATGAAGGTGATCTGAAATAACCAAGCATTATCTTACTTGTATATCATGATTATATATATATATATATATATATATATATATATATATATATATATATATATATATATATATATATATATATATATATATATATATATATATATATATATATATAGATATATATATATATATATATATATATATATATATATATATATATATATATGAATTTTTATCACATCACCGTGATTCATATACATGTATTACTTGTTGGGCGAGTAGGTAACTTCAGTGGACTCCTGATTTCTCCTCTGTGCGCTGGTTCGAATCCACGAGAGGACGATATCATCATCAACTAAAAAATTCAACTTCGGTTAACATATATGAAAATATATTCATTCCGAGGTACAGCGAATTGGATATTAAATGGACATTCGTAGCTTAATGTCATATATAATATATATATAAATATATTATATATATATTATATATATATATATAATACATTATATATTATATATAATATATATTATTATATATATATATTTATTATATTATATATATATAGATATATATATATATAATATTATATATATATATATATATATATATATATATATATATATATATATATATATATATATATATATAATATATATATATGATATATAAATATATATATATATATATAACCCTTAAAAACCCACACATCACATCTGTTAACGGGATATTAATCTCGTTATTTATTTGGTAAACGTGTAACTCCGAGCATCAGGCAACCAACACATAATCTCTCTCTCTCTCCAAGCGACCAACGGCTCGCGACTTTTCTTTTTCTCTCTCTCTCTCTAACCGATACCTCTCTCTCTCTCTCTCTCTCTCTCTTCACTCTAACGGGTAATCAAATGAGAGAGTTGCATTACAAAAATACATTTATTTAACAATGGAAAGATAGTAAATCAATCAAGTCTCACAGACTAACTTAACTCAGTTACCCCAATATTAAAATGTCTGAAATGTGATTAATCACACCAAATGTCTATTCTCCCATCTGGGACTCTGTGATGGTAATTGCTTCATAGCAAAGGAATATAAAGGAAAGGAGAACGCATTTTCGAGAAGTTCGGCAGCAGGGAGGCTTTCGCGCCCGTGTTGGAGGCGCCTATCTTCGTGGTTGTTCTGGAATCGTCGGGCGAGTTGTGGAGCGCAAAAACACGCCAACGTTACGTGAGAAACGCCGCGATTTTCTGATGCAATACCTCATCTGGATTCATCTAAGAATGTCTAGAAACCTCGGGAGTCGGTGACGTTCGCCGTAGGCTCCGCCCCCAGAGTGCAGTATAAATACGACGAACGAACTTTGGAGAGCAGTGATCGTAGAAGAGAGAGAGAGATAGTAAAAGAGAAATCACCAGTTAGTCACAGAGAGCCACAGATCAGATTATCAGTGAGAGATCAGCAGCAGCAAAGATCTTCCGTGAGATACGAGAAAAAAGGAACCGACGAAGAATCAATCAAAAGAGTTGTTCGAGAGTTGGTTGGATATTGGTCTAGTCGTCTTCAGGTGTGGTCTACCGTGTTATCTCGATGTCGAGCAGACATCAGAGAAGAAAAGGTCCTGTTACAGGTCTTGGGGAATTCCTGCCTTACAAGAAGATTAGTTTCTGCAATACGGAGTCAAGAGGACGTCTGCAATCGCCGATCTACTTGTATAAAGCCACCTCTTCGAAGTGCCAAACTGTTTAGCAAGTATTCTTATTACCTCACTGTTTCCCCCAGTTCATGCAGCGTAAGATTCTGTCTTTTTATGTAAATAGGAGATACCATTCTGCATTTACCTTTGTTAGTAAGCTTGTAAATAAACCTTTGTTGTGTTAGTGTTTCTTTCTATATTCATATCCCCTGTTCAGCTGTTTGTGTTGATAAATTTTTTTTTATTATTTCATATCAAAGCTGAAGCGGTCCTCCCTCAGAGGCCGTAACATTGTCTCTGAGATCTGTGGGTCCGTAACATTTTGTGGCGACCTTGCCTAGGCTATAAACACTTTAACAGTTTGAAACAGGGAGGATATAGAAAGAATCAGAATGAGTGAGATGGTGAAAGAGTTTATTGAGTCGGGTAAGCTACTGGGTCTAGAAGGGAATGATCTCTGTGAGTACGTTGAGAAGAAAGAAAGAGAAAAGTATGAGAGAGATGGAAGAGCGGCTGAGAGAGAAGCAATGAAAATGCAGCAAGAGAAAGAGAGAGAAGCAATGATAATGCAGCAAGAGAAAGAGAGAGAAGCAATGAAGATGCAACAAGAGAGAAATATTGAAAATGCAGCAAGAGAGAGAAATGTTGGTAATGCAACAGGAAGAAAGAGAAAAAGTATGTATGCATGAACAGGAAGAGAGAGAGAAAGAGCGTATGCATGAGTTGGAAATTGCTCGGTTAAGGGAAAGTACTCGTAACAGTCGGTCAGGCGAGAACGAAAACAAAGCTAATACGTTAGGTATGAGTGCAGTGCTGAAATTAGTACCAAAGTTTGATGAGGAAGATGTTACGACATATTTCATGTGTTTTGAGAAGTTAATGGAACAAATAGGTTCTCCTAAAGAAACGTTGACTTTATATTTGCAATCAGTTTTGAGTGGTAGGGCACTTACTGTGTATAGTTGCATGTCTAAGGAGGAATGTGATAATTACGATATCGTGAAAGAAACTGTTCTTAGCGCGTATAGGCTAGTACCGGAGGCGTACCATAAGAAATTTAGAAATTTGAGAAAGGATGAAAATATTACGTATGTAGAATACGGTAAGAAGTTAGATAGGCTGTTTTTTGATTGGTTAACTTCTGCTAAGGTTGAGGATTTTGATGGTTTGAAGAACTTACTGTTGTTAGAAAACTTCAAAGATAACGTATTCCCTGAGATTAAACTTTATATAGAAGATAGGCGAGAAGTATCTTTTGTAGGAGCAACTAGGCTAGCTGACGAATATAGTCTAACTCATAATTTGAGTGTTAGTAGGAAACGAAATGATCCTTCATCTGGTAGAGTACAAAGCAGTAAAGGTTTCAGTCCTAGTAATAGCAATGCGAGTAAAAGTGACTATTCCTGTTATACATGCGGAAAACCTGGTCATACGTCTAAGGTTTGTAAGAGTAGGATGGCATCTAGTGGCTCAGAATTGACTTGTTTCCAATGTAATGGGAAAGGGCATTTAACGAGGAATTGTGCAGTAGAAAGGAAGGACGGTAAGAAACCAGTATCACTAGTTAACCTTTCGTCAAGTAGGGATGAGAAACTAGGAAAGTTGTTGGCGAATTTCTGTCGGAATGCGTAGTTTCCTCTCTTGGAGGAGTACATTCGAGAGAAGTAGTCTTGCTTCGAGACACAGGGGCCGCTGTCTCACTGATTCGAAGAGAGTGTGTGCCGAACAGGGCAGAAATCAGTATGGAAAAGAAAGTTATGTTAGGTGGATTTCCTAACACGTGTGTTCTTTGTCCTGTGTTGAAGTTGAAGTTAGAAAGTCAGGTAGTGTCAGGAGAAGTAAAACTTGCAATTGTGGACAGTTTGCCCGTTGAAGGCGTTGACATTATTGTCGGTAATGACTTAGCTTTATCCAAGAATGTGAATCCTGTTGTGAGGAATATTCCAGTGCCTGAAATGGTAGTAACTAGGTCGGGTTTAGATTCAGACGTTGACTACGGTGATAATAAGTTCGTGGATTCGAACGAGTGTAAGTTCGTAGATTCGAATAAGTGTAAGTTCGTGGATTCGAACGTGAGTGAGTTCGTGGATTCGAACGAGTGTGATAGAGGTAGCGAGGTTGATCTTAGCATGAGTGTTGCTGAGAGACCGAACTCTATCGTGGACAGTGGTAGCCAAGGGGAAGGCATAGCTGTCGAGTGTAACGTAGTAAATGTACCAGTATCTAGTCCTAGTTACGGTGATGAATTAGGCTCTTACATTTTGGATAGGGATGAGCTAATCAAGTTGCAGAGAGAGGATGAGACACTAACCCGAATTTTTGAATGTGAGCTGGATGATTATGATCTCGATGTGTGTAAGGAAACTTTTTGTTTAAAGGACGATGTTTTGTGTCATGTTCGACCGAAGTCAGGTAGTAGAGGGGAAGTCACAGAACAATTAGTAGTTCCTAGGAAGCTTCGTGAACTAGTTTTGAAGTTAGCACATGATGAGCAAGGACATTTGGGAGTAAATAAAACTTTCAAGTGTATTAGTACTTTTGGCCTAAGATGAAAAATGATGTATGTTTTAAGAGATATGCTTTAAACTGTCATGAATATCAAATTGCCGAGAAACTGATTCAAGTAATGCCTAGAGTTCAGTTGTGTAATATTCCTTCAGTAGGCTTATCTTTTGAGAATGTATTTCTAAATATGTTCTGAACTTTGTCTAGAAGTGCAGGTAGAGATGATTGCAAACTAATCTTGATTATTATAAAAACAATCTAAGAGACGTTTGGCAGCTTGCGGAGGAGAACGGAAGCGCTTGGCAATTAGGGAAAGAAAACCCGAACGGAAGTAAAGGGGAAACTGAAGGAAACCCTCATCTTCGAGCCAAAGAGAGAAGTTTGTGTGTAAGAGATAAAGTTTTAGTACTAGTCTCGAGAGAAAGTCCATTTTTACCTTATAAGTATGAAGGTCTTTATTCAGTGCTAGAGGAAAGGGGAAGTATGCATTATAGAATTAATGTGGGTAAGAGTAGAGCAAAGTCAGTAAACGTGAATTTGCTTCAGAATTATAAACTACTCCCCATGCCGTGGCCTCCACCCATGTAACAGTGTTACTGAGTGAGATTAGTTTTGAGAAAAACACAAGAGGTGTTTTAGTATTTATAAGTTTTAATCAGAGTTCAGAAAACGGAAAAAGTAAGGGAGAAAGATAATGTATTAACTGATAACCTCTCTAGAGATTTCTCAGAATGAGTAGCCTAATAACCGTTTTCTGTTATCGCACGAGTGAGTGTGTGAGTGGGGAAGGGTGTGTGTTTGACTGGATTAAAGCTTTATGCAGAATTGTTTCCCCGCTGTTTAATTTTTGCTTCTCTTTAGAAAAAAATAAAATCAATTGATTTCATTTTTTTTTCTTTTGGGGGGGCGTGTGATGGTAATTGCTTCATAGCAAAGGAATATAAAGGAAAGGAGAACGCATTTTCGAGAAGTACGGCAGCAGGGAGGCTTTCGCGCCCGTGTTGGAGGCGCCTATCTTCGTGGTTGTTCTGGAATCGTCGGGCGAGTTGTGGAGCGCAAAAACGTGCCAACGTTACGTGAGAAACGCCGCGATTTTCTGATGCAATACCTCGTCTGGATTCATCTAAGAATGTCTAGAAACCTCGGGAGTCGGTGACGTTCGCCGTAGGCTCCGCTCCCAGAGTGCTGTATAAATACGACAAACGAACTTTGGAGAGCAGTGATCGTAGAAGAGAGAGAGAGATAGTAAAAGAGAGATCACCAGTTAGTCACAGAGAGCCACAGATCAGATTATCAGTGAGAGATCAGCAGCAGCAGAGATCTTCCGTGAGATACAAGAAAAAAGGAACCGACGAAGAATCAATCAAAAGAGTTGTTCGAGAGTTGGTTGGATATTGGTCTAGTCGTCTTCAGGTGTGGTCTACCGTGTTATCTCGACGTCGAGCAGACTTCAGAGAAGAAAAGGTCCTGTTACAGGTCTTGGGGAATTCCTGCCTTACAAGAAGATTAGTTTCTGCAATACGGAGTCAAGAGGACGTCCGCAATCGCCGATCTACTTGTATAAAGCCACCTCTTCGAAGTGCCAAACTGTTTAGCAAGTATTCTTATTACCTCACTGTTTCCCCCAGTTCATGCAGCGTAAGATTCTGTCTTTTTATATAAATAGGAGATACCATTCTGTATTTACCTTTGTTAGTAAGCTTGTAAATAAACCTTTGTTGTGTTAGTGTTTCTTTCTATATTCGTATCCCCAGTTTCAGCTGTTGGTGTTGATAAATTTTTTTTTATTATTTCATATCGAACCTGAAGCGGTCCTCCCTCAAAGGCCGTAACATTGTCTCTGAGATCTGTGGGTCCGTAACAGACTCCCTCGGCTCCCCCTTTGCCAGGACCCATAGGTCCGGTCCGCCAGAACCGTCTGTTTCAAGGACACGAGAAACACCTCGTAAGTACACATAAGTTTAACAACAAAAGTTAAAGAATGGATATTCTTATAAATATTAAACAGACAACAAGCCACCCTTTGGCTAAAATAGTTCAAGACTCACCCATGCAGCTGGAATATTTCACGCACAAAATATAAAGACACTTTCGCAGAGATCCCTCGGCATCTTGCCTTTCTCCCAAAGACGCTTCTATCCAAATCCACCATAGACTTGGGTAGGGGTACATTAAGAATAGAAGAGGCGCACACGCACACTTTGACAACGCCTCATATTACTGGCTACAACTAGTTTCCCAAAGGCACTTTGAAAAGAGCCCATGAACTGATGTACATTGACTCGTCTAACTATGCAGTTTCATATCACGCCACCCACAGAAATCATTTATCAGCTTTTCTCAGGTCGTTGCTTCGGCTCTGTTCTCCACATTCCAATAGGTCACAGCGAACTTATTGGCAATATATAATTAATTATAACCCTAGGCCTTATACAGCTCGGCCTTGCACAAATGCTAGCTCCTGCCTAGCAAAAGGTCGAACAAAATAGCTTATATAACATAAAAAACACTGGCTGGCTTAAAATAAAATATAAATAATAACTGCATGTCTCTGGCATTATAAAATAAAGTCTTATCACGCTTTTATCTCAAAATAACAATAGAATTTTCTCATTTTGGATTCTTGAATATCCCTCTTTGTCTGCAACTTGCTGCTCAAACTGAAGCAGGCTGTAGGAAGACAGAATGCCTCCCTCATTGTAGAAGGCTTCTAACGGCTTCTGCAGATCCCCAAAAGACATGCTGTTGAACTCTGTAGAACTCTCGTAATCGCCATGGACAAACGACAGCAACACTCTCTGCACGGCTGGTGGACATCTTGCTAGCATTGGGGAACGACTTTTATGGTGTGTTAGTATGTCAGTCAAGTCATCGGTCAATCCAAGAAATCTAACCCCAGACATACCACTTCTATCAAACAATGATCTCAAAAAGTCAGAAATACTAACTGAACGTCTCCCAACTAACTCCACTTAATATGACCACTAAATCATAAGTCATCATCATAACTCTCAAAGAAAAAATAACATCAAGTTCTCCAACTCAATTCTCCAGATTCACACATCAACACACAAAATCCAAAACTCACAGCAACTCCACGGACTTCTGCACTCACATTTCAAACTCGAATTCTCCAATAAGTAAAAAAAAGGAAAAAAAAAACAATGAACCCAAGGAAAAAAAAAAAATCATGTAACACGCCCAGACCCAAAAATGTTCTCTCAAGCTCTGATATTACAGCAACTCACAAAATCAGTAAAAATCTCCAATGTTTAACAGCAAAAACCCCTTTACTGCTCATATAATTAAGTACAATGAGACTTAATGTAAAACTCCCATTTACGTAAATAACAACCCCCGATAAATTACATCTCCCGTCAAAAAAAAAAAAAATGCTATTTAAGCTCAATCCCCAATTACATCTCTCGTAGGAAAAGGAAAAAAAATAAAAAAAGGTAATCACAAGTAAACTTCTCCCAACCACAAAATACATAATATATGCATAATATACATAATCCCCACGTTTTTCCCAAGAAATGCACCATGAATAGCTACAGAATTTGCCAGAAAGGAAACTCTTACACATGCACTTTCGTGAAATGCTATAGTCAACATTTCCAGATATTGCAAAAACTCTGAGCAATCACCATCAGAGGAAAAGAGTCAGCACATCGCTTGTCAGCAGAAAAATCCAGCTGCGGACGTGTATGCTCAACTGCAGCATAAAAAATGTCTAGTCAGACACACAAGTTTGGAATTTCATGATTCTATAGAAGGTCTAACTGACACGAAGTAAGCACATTTCACAAAATTAACTCCAGGATGTGACTAATGTGTTCAAAAATTAGTCTCAAAGACGTATTCTCTCAACATGACACTGCCCAATTATATGCCTCCAAAAATAATACACTTGTGAACATAAAAAATGCACACAACTCCATAGGACCACAATGTAGTAATGCCACTCGCCTCCAAATAGTCACGAAACCAAAAAGAAAGAACTACAGAAATCTTCTCTTGGCTCTAGAAAAAAAACTCCATAACCACAAAAAAGGGTCACCCGCCAAAGATTAATTCCACCTCCATACATAAATATGTGACACCATATTAATAATAAGAGCACTCCGGTTTTAAAAAATTTCCTCCATTTGATTAGTAACCAACCCCCATAGCCACATGTTAATAAAAAAAATCACCACTCCACGAATAAAGAATAATCAACTCTATTTTGGCAAATAAAAAATATTTACCTCTATTTCACCAATAATTCCATGTGGAATAAAACAAGGCCCCCCAAAAAATATATCTCCAAAAAAATGTGCACTCAAAGCATTTAACTCACACACTCACAAATATTGCTCCAGATATCTTCTCAAAAATGTGTCTCCATTTGCAACAAAGATGGCTGCAAAATAATTGAACTAAACATAGCTCTCACCACTATTGGCAAATATCAAAATGTCCAAAAATATATCCCCAATATATTATATCTCAAATTATAACTCCAAAATAATATATCTCAATTCTCCAGAGAATAACTCAATGTTATAGTCAAAAACTATAAAACTCTCTCCTTAGCATAATTGCTGAAAAAGGGCAAAAACTTGGCAAATAAAATTGTCTAGAAAATTCTAGATAAAATCACTAATGTGCCACAACTCCTTATAATAAAACTCCAGATTCACAGTGTCCTAGCCAAGACTTCTCCATATGCACTACGGCATAGGCCACTAGAAAACTTAACCAAGTTTCCTATCTCTTACAAAGTTGTCACAAATACAACAAAGGTATTGCGCAAGAAAACTCACAATTTCTGGAACATAAATATCCAGAGAAAAAATGTAGTGCCATTACGTATGCATTCAAAACAAAATGCAAAAAATGCTCCCATATATTTCTCTGCAGCATCAAATAGCTGAAACACAAACACGTTCCCGAACAATGACTCTAAGTCACGAACTGAGACATTAAAAAAATTATTCACACAAACTGGAGAGAAAAAATAACTCAAATTCACCCATGATAAAAAAAACTTGTGTCAGCGATGGGTAACTTCCAAAAAAGGAGAAAAGAAAAATCAATGGTAATGGTAACTATCTCCCGTGACTCACGTATGTGAAGCAATTATCTGCTGAACTCATAAAAAAAAGGAAAAAAAAGAAAACTAATGTGTTGTTAGTTCCACCTAAATTCAAAAAAGATTTCACCACCCTTGATAGCATTGCAACACCCACGTATTAGTAAATAAAAAAAATCAGTATCAGAAATATCATTATCAGCAAAACCACCAAAAAATTGCTATCATCAAAATCACTAGTATTAGTATAAAAAAAACATCACCAATGTTAATGCTTATCCATTCACCAAGGATTCAGCACAAAATTCAGCACAAAATTCACCAAAAGTTCAGCAAGATTCAACACAACTCACCAAGATTCAGTCAGATTCATCAAGATTCAGCAAAACTCATCACTCGTGAATGACTGAAATATTCTTCAAAGTTACAAAAACTCAACAAATAATTAACACAAGATTTCTCCCATAATTCATAGTAATAATTCTCCATGAATAATTATCTGTAATAATTATAAAATAATCTCCCATGAAATATCTCAAATCTCTTGTAAAACAAGTCCCAAGTAATGATAATAATTATTAACAATAATGATAATTCTCCAGAGTAATAATTCTCTTGCAAATATCTCAAGTAAGGGTGCAATTCAAATAGCATACACCAGTACTGCCAAACCCCATGATACACCACCAATGCCACACCCAAAATCAACACCATTCACGGCATCAGGCATCACCATGCACCACCACTCAGCACCACTTTTAAAGTAATTTCTCCAACACAATAAAAAAATAATAATAATCTGTGTGTCCCCATTATATCTGTGTCTTCCAAAGAATAAGGAAAACATACAACACATCCCGTGCATGTTATTTACTTTTCTCTTCATTCACGAGAAAGAAAATCTCTTTCTAAAGAAAAGACTCTACGGGCATTTCATGTCATCAACTAATCAATCAGCTGATACCCTGGCATTCATTGTCAAGGCCAGACTCGTCTTCCAACACCCAGACAAGGAGAAAAAAAAAATAGTAGTTCACCCCCAATGAGAAAAAAAAGTTTCTCCCCCACTGAGCATTGAAACACCCCTCAGTCAAGCAACAGAACACCCCCCTCAGTCAAGCGATACCCCCGAGGCATGCCAGTACCCATCTCCCCCTTGCAATACCCCCTTAGGCAGGCAGTACTCGCCATGCAATGCCTCCCTGCGCCAGTTAGCAGAAATCTGCTGAGCCCGCAAGAAAATGGTGGGCGCTTTGTCTCCAAGGGAAATATGCTATCCAAGCACAGTTCGCATGCATGAAAAACATCTTTATACACCCTTATATGTTAAACAAAGACGAATGCGTGTATTCTAAACACGCGCCAATAAAGAAAACACTTCACTTTCTGCTACTACGGGGAAAGAAAAAAAAAAAAATTGACCTCTTAAACCTCTTAAAACCCTCCCCCTCAAAAACAATGTTTTTTTAACACTCACCACTTCATAATGAGAACAAAAAAAACACAGAACTTGCGCAAGACACTAATAACAACACACGTGCGGGCATCTCGGGATGCACTCGATATCACAAGCAAAAGTCACACTGAGTGCGGCATCTGCTACGAGGTAGACTGCCTGGGCTAAATGCTGAGTCTAAGAAAATCCTTCCCTTCCCTTACCGGATGGATATTTCTCATTTTCTCTCCCTTAGTAACTGAAAACTAACAATTTAACACTTTATCCCACGAAGGCTTTGTCGTTCGAAAACTATCGCTGAGCCATAACCCCTCTATTTTTAACTGGTCACCTATCTCTTCATTAGCGTACCTAGGCATAAAAAAAAACCTTTTACACCGCTTTTTACCCGCTGCCACCACAATCTGTAACCCTCAAAAACCCTCACATCTGTTAACGGTATATTAATCTCGTTATTTATTTGGTAAACGTGTAACTCCGAGCGTCAGGCAACCAACACATATTCTCTCTCTCTCTCCAAGCGACCAACGGGTCGCGACTTTTCTTTTACTCTCTCTCTCTCTCTCACTCTCTCTCCCCACTCTAACGGGTAATCAATTGAGAGAGTTGCATTACAAAAATACATTTATTTAACGATGGAAAGATAGTAAATCAATCAAGTCTCACAGACTAACTTAACTCAGTTACCCCAATATTAAAATGTCTGAAATGTAATTAGTCACACCAAATGTCTATTCTCCTATCTGGGACTCCCTCGGCCCCCCCTTTGCCAGGACCCATAGGTCCTCCAGAACCGTCTGTTTCAAAGACACGAGAAACACCTCGTAAGTACACATAAGTTTAACAACAAAAGTTAAAGATTGGATATTCTTATAAGTATTAAACAGACAACAGGCCACCCTTTGGTTTAAAATAGTTCAAGACTCACCCATGCAGCTGGAATATTTCACGCACAAAATATAAAGACACTTTCGTAGAGCTCCCTCGGCATCTTGCCTTTCTCCCAAAGACGTCTCTATCCAAATCCACCATAGACTTGGGTAGGGGTACATTAAGAATAGAAGAGGCGCACACGCACATACGAATGCAAACTTTGACAACGCCTCATATTACTGGCTACAACTAGTTTCCCAAAGGTACTTTGTAAAGAGCCCATGAACTGACGTACATTGACTTGTCTAACTATGCAGTTTCATATCACGCCACCCACAGAAATCATTTATCAGCTTTTCTCAGGTCGTTGCTTCGGCTCTGTTCTCCACATTCCAATAGGTCACAGCGAACATATTGGCAATACATTATTAATTATAACCCTAGGCCTTATATATATATATATATATATATATATATATATATATATATATATATATATATATATATATATATATATATATATATATATATATATATATATATCATATATAATTCAGTTCAAACTTTTAATGAAATTGGAGGCTTCCTTAAGAGGGAGTTAGAGTGGTTGGACAGCAAGATAAAGAGATGCCCAGAAAACAAAGGATATAATTACAAGGATCTAATGGTGGAGCTTAGAGAGGACTCCTCACTTGCACTAAGAGGTAAAAAGAGGTAATAGTCAGAGGTGTTGGACAGCAAAGCTGAAGGAAGGAAGGTGGAGTGGAGGTAAAGCAAAAGGCCAAAGAGTGAGTGTAAGTGGTAATGAGATGATTATCCAGCCCGATTTTTTTATATCCCTAAAAATTTAATTTGCCCATCTTTTTAAAATTTAATATGTGAAGATTATCCTGCCCGATTCCTCACAGTTTTTAATTCGAGATTTGTTCCTCTATACCAACACACTGCCAATCTCTATAAACTCCTGATATAGTATATCGCTAAAAAGTTAACTTTAATTCTAATATATAATGATTATCCTGCCCGATTTTGAAGTTTTTATTTTAAGACTTGTTCACGTACATCAAGGTATCAGTTTCCAAAAACCCGTTTTATTTCCATAAAAAGTTTATTTTGACCAAATTTGAATTTTATGGTGAGTATCTTGTCGGATTTATTGCAGTTTTCAATTCATGACTTGTTATCATACATGACTGCATTGTCAGTCATCAAATTCCTCACATTTTTTTTTGTCCTTAAAAAATTAATTTCCCCACTGTTAATTCTTATATATGATGATTATCCAGCCTGATTTCTTACATTGTTTAATTCAAGACTTGTTCCCATACTCCAAAACATTACCTGTCTTCATACTCTAGTTTTATATCCCCCAAAAAGTCTATATTGTCAACTATTTTAATTTAACGACAAAGACAAAAACGTATCGTCCCGTTTCCCGACTAAATAAATTAGCTCCTGGATTGTGGTGGTGTCTGACCAATTACAGCATAACTGTATTAATTCACACAGAGAGATTGAATGAAATTGGAGGGACGTCCACAGAGAGAGAGAGAGAGAGAGAGAGAGAGAGATTTTGGCGAAATATGGGACCTTCTCTACAGTGGTGGTCACGATAATGCTATCACAAACTCATATATCCTTGTAGAGGGCAGCGCAGGCAGTGCACCCCACGTGGTGCACTGTAGGCGTTATTAGAGGCTGTTTAAAGCTGTGTTCCTTTGTAATTTCTTGTTTCCGAAGGTGGAGAGAGAGAGAGAGAGAGAGAGAGAGAGAGAGAGAGAGAGAGAGAAAGCTTTTCCTTCAAGAATTAGAACCAAACTTTTTGCTCCGCAATTCCGGGAACAGAGGGTTTTTATATATATACCGCGAAGAGAAAGGAGAAGGTGAAAGGTATTTCACGCGTGAATAGGCATAGTTTTAGCCTGTCATACTTTTAAAAGTATTTCACGCTTTGCACTTGTGGCATGCATAGGCGTGTAGTCTCGTCCTGCTATACTTTTAGAAGTATTTCACAATTTACACTTGTGGA
Source organism: Macrobrachium nipponense (assembly GCF_015104395.2). NCBI lineage: Eukaryota > Metazoa > Arthropoda > Malacostraca > Decapoda > Palaemonidae > Macrobrachium > Macrobrachium nipponense. The sequence goes on along the minus strand of NC_087211.1, from coordinate 16,531,545 downwards.
GAGCATAGG
>NC_087211.1:16524036-16526536 GCF_015104395.2 Macrobrachium nipponense | reverse complement strand
AGAAATACCTAGAATTATAAGCTCCCTCTCTCAGTATATACGAAAATACCTAGAATTATATCTCCTTCACTCAGTCTATATAAAAATACCTAGAATTATATCTCCCTCACTCAGTCAATATGAAAATACCTTGAATTAAATCTCCCTCACTCAATCTATATGAAAAATACCTAGAATTATATCTCCTTCTTTCAGTCTATATAAAAATACCTAGAATTATATCCCCCTCACTCAGCCTATATCAAAATACCTAGAATTATATCACCCTCACTCAATCTATATAAAAAACACCTAGAATTATATCTCCTTCTTTCAGTCTATATAAAAATACCTAGAATGACATCTCCCTCACTCAGTCTCATGATGAGTTACATTTAATAAAGAATTAAAATCGAGAAAATTGCTCTGAAGAAGTACTACATTGTCAGTGTTTACTCGAAGAGAGGGGAGAGAGATAATCAATTTTTTAAGTTTGAAACCTGCTATGAAAATAGGACACAATCAAAGTTTACCTCAAAAAAGAGAACAATTCTTATGTACAATTAGAGCAAGGCTTAAAAGAGAGAGAGGAGAGAGAGAGAGAGAGAGAGAGAGAGAGAGGGAGGAAACTTGAATCAAGGAACCTCCCGCATATCAAGAAAGAGCCGATTCTCCAAAGCCCTCTGGTGGCGGGGATGGAAATCCTCAAGAAGATTCAGATTGGAAATTCATCTGCCACTAAAGGACCGCTTTTGTTTCTTTTCATTTCTTCGACGGTAGAAGTAATTAGGAAGACTGGGATAATTGGGGAGATAACACACACTCTCTCTCTCTCTCTCTCTCTCTCTCTCTCTCTCTCTCTCTCTCGCTTTCTTTGTCTGTCTCTGTCATTCATTTACGAAAATCAGACAAGAAATAATGGATGGAAACTGGAGCTGAAGAGATACAACTTATCTCATTGTGCGAACTTCTTTACATACTGAATGTGACACGTGGAATAAACTGCCACCAGAAAGAAGTCGTAAACAGCAACAGTGTGGAAAAGTTTAAAAGAAAGCTAGACAAAATCATTAGGAGGACACTGTGAATGAACAGTAAAACCTGCTCCTACAGATAAGTGAACACACGATGTCTCCTAGGATAGACTAACAAGTCTTTGAGACATCCTAATCCTTGTAACTCCGTGTAACTCTCACTTCCGCTTTCTCTGTCTCTCTCACTTCCGCTTTAATTCTGTCTGTTTCTCTCTCTGGACTAATTGTTACGTTCGTGTGTTTGTATATATGTTCTTTTGATTTTATTTGTTTTCATATCACTCGCATTCGATCGCGGTAAGGTTCCTAACTTTTCTCGACCGATAAACATCTGCCGTTGAGGAACTGCTTCTTATTATACAAAGACAAATGCAACACAAGGAAAAACAAAAGACAGAGAAGCATCCAGAGAGAGAGAGAGAGAGAGAGAGAGAGAGAGAGAGCGGCTACCGGACGATAATCATGTTGGGAAGTTCACAAGGCGTGTAAACGTGTTTGTTTCCTTAGGCGTAATGGGATAACAGTCGTTGGTTCCTCGAAGAGTTGACAACGCTCCAGTTGGCGCCTGAGCGATCTCCAATGTTCGCTGGTTTGGTCCCTCTGAATACCTGACCTTATGTCTGATGCGTAAACTATGGATAGGAGAGAAAACAAACCATGTTGTTTTAAACACAAGACTGAGGGGAAATTGTTTAAAAAAATCAGAGATGAGGGAAATTTGTTAGAGAAAAACACCACAATGATGGGGGACAATAAACTAAAACCATCTTGTTCTATACCATAAAGGTGAGGATAAATTTTTCGAGAAACAAAAACAACCTTTTGTTTTATACCAGAAAGGTGAGGGAAAATTGTTACAATAAACAATGTAGTTTTATATCACAAAAATAAAGGAAATTTTAACTTTCTTATGATATTGGGGGATATGTTTGTTTAACCTGACAACGACCAAAGAAATGTTTTGTACCAAACTGAAGGAAAATAATTCGGGAGACATAAGCTTGCTGTTGTATACCACAAAGATAGAAGATAATTGTTAATGTCTTACAATATTGGGGACAAGTTTCTTGTTAAACTAATGAAAACTACATAATTTAAAATTAGTTGATAAAGACGATGAGTTTTGAACTCACTTATTTCAGTAGTATTACAAATGGACCTGAATTTTTCCAAGGGATGCTTAGAACCATATACTTCATATATACATATAATGTACATACGTGTGCATGTGTGTATGAGTGGTTAACTCTCTCTCTCTCTCTCTACTTGCTGTATATTCATTTTGTGCTCTATAAAAAAGAAGACAAGTTACGACAAACAAAAAAGGAGAAAATGAAAAGGTCGGATGAACAGAATCCACTCGTAATGTAAACAACCATATCTTTGCTTTTATAAAATTCGAGGATTTTTATGTGTTTGCCCAAGTTCCCAGCTGCCTCCTCCTCCTCGCTCTTCCTTTCTTTTTATGCAAGTCCTTTGTATATGAG
>NC_087211.1:16498987-16523536 GCF_015104395.2 Macrobrachium nipponense | reverse complement strand
ATTATAGTTCATGTAGGATCGAGAGCTTAATTGAGGAAATTTGCTTCACACATACGCACATAAACATACAAGTATATATATATATATATATATATATATATATTATATATATATATATATATATATATATATATATGAATGCCTTTTACGTAATACAACCAGTATAATATGAAGATATCCTACGTCCATATTTTTACCATTGATCATGAGCCCAGAAGGAAGTGCTCGAAATATATGGTTGCAACGTTCAAAATAGTGTTTTATAGGCTTTTTGTCTTTATATATATATATATATATATATATATATATATATATATATATATATATATATATATATATATATATATATATATTGTATAGTGTGTGTGTGTGTGTGAAACAACCATAACACTTGTGTATCTTTCATTACAGTCTCAAGTACAATTATGCTGTCTGCAAAATTTTGTAATACGAGCACCTGTTTTCCTTAGGGAAAGGTTACTTGATCTAGCAAACTCCCTGATATGGAATTCTTCTCTCGCTGAGTCCGTTTTTAAATATACTATGTTTACACCCACGTAACTGTGGATTTTTTCACACTTATTATTATTACTATTATCATTATTATTATTATCATTCCAGGCAGGTCAGTGCCCCATAATTCAATTGAATAACAACGTTGTTTACTGTGTCTATAGTGACAGTAATTGTACACAAACTACTTGGGTACTTCAGAACTGAGGAGGAAAAGTAATGGTTTACCCAATCACTTACCTGCTTACGACAATTTCGCCAAAGGGAATCTCGTATTTGAGCCCCTTCCATTTCGAATAATGTTTTCATGAAATTATACTTCCTCGTGTAACACTTAGTTATCTACGAGCTTCTAGCCCTCAGGCGAGAACTAGCTCACAGAGAGAAACCCACTACATTCCGGCACTGAAATAACGAGAGAGCTTTAGAGGAATTTCTAAGACCGCAGGGAATTAAATATGTAAACATCTTTTTTCTCGTAGTTTAAAAAAAAAATGCCGCCATTCAGGAGTTGAAAGAATGGGACATATGAGCGAAAGAGACTTGGGAGAGTCTAGTACACTTATACCAACATTTCCATTTTTTTTTTCAAGAATTAACTGCTTGAACGAAAGTCGGAGAATTTAAGACGAATATCAGATGTCATCGTGTGAAAGGGTGTCTTTTACTTCGCATGAATAACTAGCAGAGAAGGATGAAAAGAAGTGAAAAGTCCTGAATGAAATGAAATGGAATTTATGTTGATTCCTTGCATTACACGGCTCGACGTGTACGGGGTTGTGTGGGAATGAGACGGTTCGTGGGTAGGGGGTGGGGGTTGTTGGTTGGGTGGCATGTTCATGTTACGGCCTCTGAGAGAGAGGTCCGCCTCAGGTTCGATATGAAATAAAAAAAAAAAAATATTTCAACACCAACAGTTGTAACTGGGAGTACGAATATAGAAAGAAACACTAACAGAACAAAGGTTTATTTACAAGCTTACAAACAAAGGTAAATGCTGAATGGTATCTCCTATTTACATAAAAAGGCAAAATCTTACACTGCATGAACTGGGGGAATAGTGAGGTAATTCAAATACTTGCTGCTTAGTTTAGCGACTCGAAACGATGGCTTCACAAAAGGAGAACGGTGATTGCAGACGTCCTCTTTACTCCGTATTGCAGAAAATAAAGTCTACTCTTGATACTTGAAAGGCAGGAACTCTCCAAAACCTCTATCAGGACATTTCTTCTCTGAAGTCTTCCCCAACGTCGAAATAACTCGGTCGTCCACTTCTGAAGATGGCTTGACCAAAATCCAACCAGCTCTCGAGCAACTTTTCTTCTGATCCTTCATCGGTCCCTTTTTCTCTTATCTCTCTCGGATGATCTCTGCTGCTGCTGATCCCTCACTGATAATCTGATCTGTGGTTCTTACTGAGGATATCTCTCTGTGACTAACTGATGATCTCTCTCTGACGATCTCTGCTTTCTCCTACTTTGTCCGTCGTATTTATACGGCATCCTGGGGGCAGGGCCTACGGCAAGCGTCACACACTCCCGAGATTACCGGAACTTCTCCGAAGAATCTAGATGAGGTATTGCATCAGAAATCTCGGCGTTTCTCACGTCACGACGGCACCTGACAAGTTCCACAACACTCCTGCCGATTCTAGAACCATCATGAGAACAGGCACCTCCAACTCATGCGCTAATGCCTCCTTGCTGGTGAACTTCTCGAAAATGCGTTTTCCTTTCCTTTAAGTCCTTTGCTATGAAGCAACTACCATCACAGTTCAGCAAAGTGCCTGAGCGTGGCAGAAAGCCGTTTTTGTGTAAAAGGTTCAGAGGAACTTGTGGGACTTTGCAAAAGCACAGTCTACGTCGTGGGAGAATTTATATATACAAGTATATATATATATATATATATATATATATATATATATATATATATATATACATGTTATATGTGGCAGAAAGCCGTTTTTTGTGTAAAAAGTTCAGAGGAACTTGCGGGACTCTGCAAAAGCACAGTCCACGTCGTGGGAGAGTTTATATAAATATACATACATACATACTATATATATATATATATATATATATATATATATATATATATATATATATATATATATATACAGATGTTTAATTGGTCATTATGAATCTCCAGTGGACATTATGCCGTTTATCCACTATATTTAAGCTTATCATGTATTTTCACAGAGAGAGAGAGAGAGATAGATAGAGAGAGAGAGAGAGAGAGAGAGAGAGAGAGAGAGGCTTTTCAATTTCTTGTACAGAAAAGCGGTTATGGGTTGACTCATGTTCCCTTTTTACCTGGAGAGTAAAGAGTAAAAGAACTTATCAGCCAGAGAGAAAATGTTACGTTTTCAGAGACAAACGGAAATCCTTTCTGGCAATTCAAGTCCCATTCATTCCAAGACAGGAATCTTTCCTCTTTCCCGCCACGACTACCATCATTCTATTGGGTTCTCGTTGACACCCACTTTTGGCGTTTTCATTAACACGGTAGACGTTAATGGGAACCGTTTTTTTTTTATTTTAACTCCAAGAATACGTTTGTTAACTGCGGTACATTGGGAAGTGATATAGAAAAGATACGCTTTGTTCTTTGTATTGGAAGTTCGTCCTTTTTGTGTCTGCAGGGAGAGAGAGAGAGAGAGTGAGTGAGTGAGAGAAATAAGACAAAATATTTGCTTATAGTACTTCCTTCCTTCCGTCAAGAGTCAGAGAGAGAGAGAGAGAGAGAGAGAGAGAGAGAGAGAGAGAGAGGAAGGAATCCCAAATGAAAAGAGAAATGAAACGCAAGGAAAATATATCTACAACTAAAAATCTAAATAATATTTTTTTCCTAAAATTACGCCCTTCTCTGATGAATGAAATAACAAAGCCAAAGGCTTTGGTATTGATACAAAAAGCATAGGCATGAAAAAGAAATTTAATCATCCAAGGATAATAATTGAAATACCAAAATCCGCATTTCCTTTTCCCTCCAACATTCATATGAATTCCTTTAGCATTTCTTCCCTTTGTTGTTGTTGTTTTTTTTATTACCGTCCACATCAATAGAATTTGAAAGAATAAAAAAAAGTGAGATTATTTGGTCTGCATTCGACGTGACTCAGATATTCCATTTAAAGGCGAACAACGCTCTCAACGATATCATAGAAATGCACGCAGTAGAGAGAGAGAGAGAGAGAGAGAGAGAGAGAGACAGAGAGAGCGATCCTAGAAATGCACACAGGCGAGAGAGGGACAAAGACTTTGCACTTTGCAAAATTATTTTCTTGTGTCATTGCCTGAGAGAGAGAGAGAGAGAGAGAGAGAGAGAGAGAGAGAGAGAGAGAGAGTTCCAGCTTTAGATTCATGTACTTCATATCCTTGATTTCTACGCTACGGCCCTGAATCTTGCTGTCCAACTACTCTAACTGCCTTTTTTCACTACCCTCCGTTTGTAGTTTTATGATGCCCTGCCCTCTAAATCAGCCCCTGAATGTAGATAATTCGGCGAGAGCTAAACCCAGTATTGGAGAAACAAATCCCGATTTCTGGCTGGGAACAATTATATTCGAAAACAATCTCTACAGAGAGCTGTCGGGAATCTGTCGATTCCCTTTTCAGGTTGAGAACGGGAATCGAACAGATTCCCGAAAGCACTGCGTACAGATTTATTCATATAATAGTATCTTTGTGCCTGTACATAACTGTCTACTATGAATGATTTTTATATCAACCCAGTATTATGTTGTGGGTGTTTATGTCTGCCTATGTAAGTACGTGTGTATGGTGTTGTTAATGTTTTAAGTTCTCGTTCGTTTGTACTTGAATGAACAGTGAACAACGAACAACGAAAATACACAGGTTTCATTATCATGTGTCCGTTGTTCCACTCGCTGGAATGTAGATGAAGGCACTTTTATACAAATTCAGAGTTTATTCACCTACTGGAGTTTAAATATTTTGCATTTCATCACTATTTAGCAAAACCTTTTGGGGAAGCATTTGGAGAGACCTTCATTTTCACATGACGCAGGAATGAGCAACATCATCATATTATTGTTTTCGTAAGGTAGTACAGTGTTTGAAAACGAACTGTAACAGAACACTGGAAGAGTGTTCTGGAAACAAATTCTGGAAAGGAATTCTGGAAGAGAATTTTGTAAGAAATTTTGGAAAATAATTCGGGAAAAACGTTCAGGAAAATAATTCTGAAAGAGAATTTTGGAAAAATCTGGAAATGATTTCGAATAAAAATTATGGAATAAAATTCTTGAAGAGAATTTCGGAAACGAATTCTAGAAAGGAATTATGGTAGAGAATTTTGGGAAGAAAGCTGAAAAAGAATTCTTGAAAAATTCTGAGAAAATTCTGGACGATAATTCTTGAATATAATTCTGAAAAAAAATTCAGGAAGAGAATTCTGAAAGAGAATTCTGGACAAGAATTATGCAATAGAATTCTGGAATCGGATTCTGTAGTAGAATTCTGAAAATGAATTCTCGAATATAATTCTGGAAAAGAATCCAGAAAAAGAATCAGAGAAAAGAATTCTGGAATAGAATTCCGAGAACGAGCAGCAACGGAGGGGGTGGGGGGTGGGGGCATGGGTGAGTGGCCAGTAATCTGGTAAAAAGTTGAGTTCATTTGCAGTGACATAATCTTGTGTCACTCTTAATTAGGCCTGAGGTGGAGGACTTTGCCTGGAACTGGTTGAAGTTTGATAGTTAAACGGAATGAGATTCTCAAACACATCACCATTTCTCTCCTGATATTTCCAATTGATTAGATTGCCAGCCATTTCCACTTTTTCCAATTCAAGGACCTGTTTCTGCCTTAGTCTGAATATGTCTGAAAAGCTTTAAGTTACACCATTTACGGGTTTGTGTATTTTAAAACATCAACTATTTAATTTTTATGCATACATAGTATTGATATATATATATATATTTATATATATAATATATATATATATATATATATATATATGTATATATATATGTATATATATATATATATATATATATATATATATATATATAATATATATATATATATTATATATATATATACATGGATATAGTTCCATGAACGTCCATTCTGGAGAAATCATTCTTTTGAAAATTATATATATTTTTATTACACAAAATCACCTGAATTAAATGAATTTAGTAGATTAACAAGTACAGTATTATGACTGTATTTTCCCTTCCGTCTTCAGCGCACACGAATTCGTGGTAATAACTTCAATAATTCATATCCCAGTGGTGCACGTTCTGTTATGTGTGTCCGTATAGAGAGAGAGAGAAAGAGAGAGAGAAAGAGAGAGATAACATCTGTCCCTCTTTTACAGTTGGTTGCAAAACCGAGGGAACTAACGAAGTTTAAGCTTTCACTATTATATATATATAATATAGTATATATATCATATATATATATATATATATATATATATATATATATATGTGTGTATATATATATATATATATATATATATATATATATATATATATATATATATATATATATATATATATATATATAATCATCTAGTATCCATAACATCAAATCATGAAAACTGCTATTGATGTAAATATTTATCAATATATTTCCTCCTACATTATATTACTAAAAAGCAATATAAGGTTACTATCAAACACTACATCTCTGGCGCATGCGTAATGTATACCAAGAGTGACTGTGACCAGAACTGAAAGCATACAGTAAATACTGTATATACTTCGGTTCAATCAGCAATAACTAAACTCAGCCCCGTCGTAATGAAGGCGAATTACAGAGTACGAAATTAGAGCAAGTGGCAATATCGCTGCCTGAACCTTTAATGAAAAGTTATTATAGTAATGGACTACGCCATTATTGAAGACCATTTCCTATTGAGTCGAACAGCTAATTCAAACCTGTTTTATTTGCAATACGAATGGCTCTCTGCCGGGGGTGGGGGAGTGGGGGGTTTCGTCGAAACCTTTTGAAGAAGGTTAGTGGTTCCATTTGGAAGATTGACTTGGCCATCCTCGTGCGTTGGTCCTTCTGTAGAGAAAAACAGTAGACCGTTTGCTAGAGTTCAAAATTATTTTTATTTTTTTCATAAAAAATAAAAAGCACAAACGAAATTGTAAAAAATTCATTAATTGATAAAAATTAAATTGGAAAAGCATGAGCCCATAAACATATAAAAACTAAAAGGAATAAAATAGGATGTGAAGGGCAAAAATAAAGAAAATAATATTATTAAGAATGTGAAAGGAATTATAGTGAAATAATGAAAATAATAAAATGCTTAAATATGAATTGTTCTTGTGATAAAATGGTAGACAAAAAATAAACATATAGGTAAAAAAAAAATATTGGTTTGTGAGACGAATGTAGTCAAATGCAATGAAAGCGAAGCAAGACATTTGAATTTTTCCCGTTTTAACACCATGAAATTCTTCGACAAAGAGACAGACAGACAGACAAGGAAAGAGAGAGAGAGAGAGAGAGAGAGAGAGAGAGAGAGAGAAGCTTTATCATCACATTCAACATACCTAGAACTGTAAAGATAATAAATAATAAAAAAGCGTTTATCAGTCCTCGTGATCAAAAGCATCGACAGAAGCTCGCTCGAAATTCCACCTGTCAAAACAACGATGCGTTTCCTATTTTCATTTGCATTAGAGGATATCAAAGCATCAGCATCAGGATCGCGACAATAGCACTCATGAATGAGTATGAAAATGCCCAGGCAGCCAGCCAGCCACCTAGTGGCTGTGACGCCGAGATTTATAGTAGGGATTTCTCCTCCAAACAACTGAGGGAATTCTTCTTGGTGATTACCTCAAGTTGTCTGACAAATTTTGCAGTTTTATCAAAAGCTCCGATGTGTACAGAGATTGCTTGGACGCACACGCACGTGCTTTCACAAGCAGAAATATAAATGTAAACATACATGCATACATATACACACATATATATCACATATATATTTATATGTGTGTGTATTGTGCGTCCATCAGATTTCGTCATTGCTTACTCCACCCACACACACACTCACACGTAGACACGCACAGACACATGTGTATGTAATTATGCACACACACACACACACAAATATATATATATATATAATTATATATATATATATATATATATATATATATATATATATATATATATACCTACATATAGGACTATGTAAATCTGGTATGTCACCAAAAATCCTTTAAGAAAAGTTTAATCCTATTACAGAGGACTAAATTTCTTTGCATATTTTAATTCAACTGCATAAGTCTGCATTTTTAAAAATGAATTTATAGGAAATGCATATTTAATGTTCTCCATCTCTCAGCCGTCCCACTTGGGTCCAGGCACTGATTTTTTTTTTTTCAGCAAACGTCATACACCGAGAGGGAGGAGGAGGAGGAGGAGGAGGTTCCAAGTTCCACCTTTGAATCCTTGTACATCATCTGTATTTTCTAGAACATCTTTATTTTGCTCTCCAATCACTCCAACTCTCTCTTGTCACTGTTAAGGACTGACTGGCCGAAAGTGTCCACCCAGAGCCTGGCTCGACAGGCTCTATCTCATGAAAACCAAAAGGGCCATCTTTCGATTGTCTCTTATTTCAGTAAGATTATTTTATTTTCTTCTGAACCACTTTTCCCTCTTTCGTTAATTCTTTCTTGGCTCTAATTTTATTTATGCACATATCTACCTCTCTCAGGTTTCGAAGTAGCGTTCATATCTAACCAGTTTCCTCTGTGCTATTTGTTCCAATCACGCGGTGCACTGTAAGCATTACTCAATGTTCTTTGCGGCTTCCCTTCCTTAGGCCCTTCCTAGCTGGAACCCCTGGCATTCCTTTTACAATACCCCCGTTCATATTCTCGTTCTTCCATCTCTCATTGCACCTTATCCTAACAATTGTTTTATAGTGCAACTTTGAGGTTTCCTTTTTACTCTCAATTTCCCTTTCAGCGGTGAATGACCTCGTCATAGGTCCCAGCGCTTGGTATTTTGCCTAAATGGTATTTTACATCCCGCATTTGTTCAAAGTATTTTAACAAAAATTAACATTAATTAAGCTAATTCTTGTCCGTTCATCCTTCGAACTCCTGTCCAAACATATCATTTTCGACTCATTTCACCTACATCATCGGGATGGTTTTAAATCACCTGTTCCATCCTCTCTCTCTCTTGCTCTATCTCTCTCTCTCTCTCTCTCTCTCTCTCTCTAACGCAAATAATGAACCATAATTAGTTCAGCAATTCTTAAAGATATTTAATTAAGTGGGTCACCTGCGTAATGATTTTCAGACTCCGTGTTCTTCATTACTAAGAGACGTTCAGCATTATATATATATAATATATATATATATATATATATATATATATATATATATATATATATATATATATATATATAAATAAATATTATATATATATATATATATATATATATATATATATATATATATATATATATATATATATATATAAATAAAATATATATATATATATATATATATATATATATATATATATATATATATATACAAAGAACACGTAGTGTATCGTTCTTCACTTAAGAACCGATATTTATAAAATAGTATATTACCCGTTGTATGTGAATATGCTTTCAAACATACATACGCTTGAAACACATACACAAACCTCTGTGTATTTTTGAAGCACATTGCCCCTTGTATACACATGCCTCACATACATTCACAAACCTTCGCATATTTATCGAATGAATTACCCCCACCCAACATTGTGCTTATTGTTATTCACATTCGTATGTCACCTAATTTGGAGTTTTGTGGTTACTAAGGCCTTACGTTGGACAGATTCTGAAGGACATAATTTGGCCTCATTAGATAGATCTGGGGTAAAGACCCCTTTTAAAATCTACGAACAAGAGATCGAGCGAATTTCTATTTGTGTGAAATTCGTAATGTTGTGGATAATGTTTCGTTTAAAAATACTCATAGTAGCATGAGTGTTGAAATGGAGCATAAAAGCATACATATATAAGCTACTTTACTGAAGACGCACAAATACGTTCGCTTTACGAGTGAGAATTTCCTTTCCCAATCTATGTAACTCTAAATCATAAACTCCAATTCGGAGTCAGACGCGGCAGCTACTGTCAGTTTTTGTGATATTATCTGGTCGTATTTTTGCTGCTGCAAATCGAAGCTTTGTCACTCCTGGATTTTTATTTATTTATTTATTTTTTTTAACACTTCTGTTGACTATGAATCAAAAACTTTTTGATTGCAGTAGTTTGGTTGTCAGTGCTAACATATTCTGGTTATAAACTCGTTGCCAGCAACTCTAGCATAAATATTAACCAAAACCTTCGCTCTCTCTCTCTCTCTCTCTCTCTCTCTCTCTCTCTCTCTCTCTCTCTCTCTCTCTCTCTGAAGCACATTTTATTCTTTCGTTCACTTATAAGTGACTTGTTTCAACAGTGATATGATCTATTGAAGTTTAATGCTCAGTCAGACATGATTGCAATTGTGAACAAAAGGCCACATGTGTATGCATACATAAACACATTCGTACACACACATTCACACATGCACGCACATACACTATATATATGCATACATATATATATATATATATATATATATATATATATATATATATATATATATATATAATAATATATAATATATATTATTATATATATATATATATGTGTGTGTATGTGTGTGTGTGTATTTACTGGTGAAACTGTGACAAACCATACATAGATGCACTAAGAAGTAATAATTAGAGAAGCTGGAGTCTGCTCGAGGCCGAAGGTAGCTGCAGATACCATTCAGCAGGGCAAACGGTGCTCCACGTGAGGAGCACTGACAGTAAAATGAGGAAGTCCATTTCCACTACGTAGCTTCAACCTCGAGTAGAAACGTATCCCAAAGGAAGCCACATCCTCTGATAAAAGTGAAACTCCTTTATCAGTTGAAGGGTCCTTCTTGATTAGCCGTTCCTTCCACCTTTGGGAAACCCGATGCCTGAACTTCTAACGCAGAGTTATCCGAAGAAACTGCCGCCATTTCACTCCCACGATGCAATTTCACGGCGTGACGACAGAGGTCGGGAGGCGGGAATCGGTCCCCCTTCTTCGCTGGTCATGGAAGACTCCCCATTTGATTTCGTGTCTGCTGCCCTGCAAGGAATCGAATCTAAAATAGATTTTTTTATGAAGGTAGTTTTTGCTTTTCATAAACTAACGCTCGAATACCCGTTTTTTTTATTGTTTCATTTTTTATTGGGTTATTCGTTTATGCTGCATTACAATAATTCGCTTGCATTTTTATCTATTTATATGTTTATTGGTGTAGTGCTTCTTGAATAATTCATCTCTTCTTTCTTGCTGCCACATAAGTTATTATTATTATTATTATTATTATTATTATTATTATTATTATTATTATTATTATTATTATCATTGTGTGTATATAATATATATACCATAGATGTATATATATATATATATATATATATATTATATATATATATATATATATATATATATATATATATATATATATAATATATATATGCAATATAAAAACACTGTATCGTGCTTCTAAGAAATCAATAGAGGGATCCACAGTAATATCCTTGTTTATCTAGATATAATATGTTTATACAAAGCTTAAAGCTTTCGTCCATCCTCCTGTGGACTTGATCACTAAGCAAATGAGATATGTAATGGTGAAGAATTCCAAATAAACATAAACAAACAGACAAAGAACATTAACAAGGTTAAAAAATTCGAACAAGTCATTGGGTCGTTTGCCTTTCCATAATTCGCTGTGATCTACGAGGCGGGACAAAGCGCCGGTCTTCTTCCTGAATGACATCTTGACGGTCGTTAACAAAAAGGTAGTTTGTAGATTAGGCTCTTGTAACGGGTGCGAGATGTTATACATTATCAGATTGAAGGAGGCTGTACACATTTCTGAAGTTCTTTATTCTGGCCCTTTTGCAAATTTCTTCACTCAAAAGTAAATTGTTCTGTATGCCAGTATTCCCCTCAAAAGTGTCATTCAAAGTGATGAGAGCTCCTTCCACAATTCTCCTAGTGGTCCTATCCGCACTCTTATAAATAACTTTTCCTCCCTTGAAGTCGATGGCATGATCGGAATCCCAAGTATGCTTGGCAAATGGCGCTGTAAACGTTGCCCAAACGGCAAGCTGCAACATGTTCACGTTTTCCTCTGGTCCAGAGAACGACCGCTTTCACCAATATAGCATTTGTCACAATTTTTACCATCCTATAGCATAGACTCCAACATCGGTGTTTGGTTTTCTGCAACTGTTTTTGATAATTTTCTTTTTAAGAGTATTAGGGCATTGAAAAACTACGCTATACCCATGTCTTTCTTTTCTAAGATTATTGGAAACTTTTTTCAGGTCATGATTATAAGGAAGGGGAAGGCATTTAAAATTAGCAGTCGAACAGCGTTCCCTTGGATTATAAAAACATACTTCTGGCTCTAGAAAGACATCTGTCGATAAAAAACTTGGGGTAACATAACTTTTTGAAACTCGTAGTCAAGAATTGAATTTCCTGGTCAATGAAACTAGGGTCACAAACTCGAAAAGCTCTTAAAAACAAATTCGTCAGAACGTTGCGTTTGATTTTCTCGTCATGATATGAATAAAAATGTATGTACGTATTTGTGTGAGTACTTTCCTGAAAACAGAGAATTTAAAAGACTTATTTTCGTCATCCCTGTGGACAACCAAGTATAAAATGGCAGACGCTTGTCGACTTCCCTTTCCACTGTAAACGTGATGGATGGAAGAAAACTATTCAGTTGTAAAGAAGCTGATCAAAACTTTCGGTATCGTCCTTAAAAACAATAAAAATATCGTCAACATATCTTACCCCATATTTAAAAGGTTTCAAATCATCTGGAAGTTTGTCCACAAAAAGTATTTCAAAAAAATTCCATACAAAGATTAGCTAAAACAGTCGACAACGAGGATCCCATAGCAACCCCTGCTTTTTGTTGATAGAAATATCCTTCAAACTCAAATATGGTGGATTCTACACACGTCTTTATAAGCTCACAAAACTTATTAATATGAATAGGTGGCGTGAATTTCCTTCTTCGGCAATTTTGACCAAATTAGCTAGAACAAAATCAAGAGGCACATTAGTGAATAAGGAGACGATGTCCAGACTATACATAATTCCATCCAAATTTTTACCCATAATTCTATCCATGAAATCAAGATTATGTTTAAGATGGGAGCTAGATATATTACCCACTAAGTCACCCAAAACCTCCGCCAACCAAGAGGTCAAATCAGCCTGAGGAGTATTGCAGTTTGCTACAATGGGCCTCAAAGGGATGCCCTCCTTGTGGATTTTTGGAAGACCATAAAAATAACTAAACGAGGGTAGTTTTTCTTGTCAATTTACTGAGAATAACCTCTTTCATTTCTCTGGTGATGTTACCTTTTATATGTCCTTAATTTTCTTGTTAAACGTGGACTGAATGTCAGAAAATGGACGGAGCTACAGAAATCTTGGTGTAAGTATTAGCGTCGCTGAGCAATCTAACTGCCTTAATAAGGTAATCTGTCCTACTCATAACCACCACACATCCCCCCTTGTCGGCCTTAGATATTTTAATGTCAGATTTGTTTTTTAGCCTGTGAAGAGCTTCTAAAAAACGTTTAGGAAGATGTACTGTTTTTTCCTCAAACGAACTGAGTAAAATCCCTTCGTTTGAGGAAAAAACAGTACATCTTCCTAAACGTTTTTTAGAAGCTCTTCACAGGCTAAAAAACAAATCTGACATTAAAATATCTAAGGCCGACAAGGGGGATGATGTGGTGGTTATGAGTAGGACAGATTACCTTATTAAGGCAGTTAGATTGCTCAGCGACGCTAATACTTACACCAACGATTTCTGTAGCTCCGTCCATTTCTGACATTCAGTCCACGTTTAACAAGAAAAATTAAGGACATTATAAAAGGTAACATCACAGAGAAATGAAAGAGGTAGTCTCAGTAAATTGACAAGAAACTACCCTCGTTTAGTTATTTTTATTGGTCTTCCAAAAATCCACAAGGAGGCATCCCTTGAGGCCCATTGTAGCAAACTGCAATACTCCTCAGGCTGATTTGACCTCTTGGTTGGCGGAGGTTTGGGTGACTTAGTGGGTAATATATCTAGCTCCCATCTTAAACATAATCTTGATTTCATGGATAGAATTATGGGTAAAAATTTGAGGATGGAATTATGTATAGTCTGGCATCGTCTCCTTATTCACTAATGTGCCTCTTGATTTTGTTCTAGCTAATTTGGTCAAAATTGCCGAAGAAGGAAAATTCACGCCACCTATTCATATTAATAAGTTTTGTGAGCTTATAAGGACGTGTGTAGAATCCACCATATTTGAGTTTGAAGGATATTTCTATCAACAAAAAGCAGGGGTTGCTATGGGATCCTCGTTGTCGCCTGTTTTAGCTAATCTTTGTATGGAATTTTTTGAAATACTTTTTGTGGACAAACTTCCAGATGATTTGAAACCTTTTATATGGGGTAAGATATGTTGACGATATTTTTATTGTTTTTAAGGACGATACCGAAAGTTTTGATCAGCTTCTTTTACAACTGAATAGTTTTCTTCCATCCATCACGTTTACAGTGGAAAGGGAAGTCGACAAGCGTCTGCCATTTTTAGACTTGGTTGTCCACAGGGATGACGAAAATAAGTCTTTTAAATTCTCTGTTTTCAGGAAAAGTACTCACACAAATACGTTACATACATTTTTATTCATATCATGACGAGAAAAATCAAACGCAACGTTCTGACGAATTTGTTTTTTAGAGCTTTTCGAGTTTGTGACCCTAGTTTCATTGACCAGGAAATTCAATTCTTGACTACGAGTTTCAAAAAGTTGTTACCCCAAGTTTTTTATCGACAGATGTCTTTCTAGAGCAGAAGTATGTTTTATAATCCAAGGGAACGCTGTTCGACTGCTAATTTTAAATGCCTTCCCCTTCCTTATAATCATGACCTGAAAAAAGTTTCCAATAATCTTAGAAAAGAAAGACATGGGTATAGCGTAGTTTTTCAATACCCTAATACTCTTAAAAAGAAAATTATCAAAAACAGTTGCAGAAAACCAAACACCGATGTTGGAGTCTATGCTATAGGATGTAAAAATTGTGACAAATGCTATATTGGTGAAAGTGGTCGTTCTCTGGACCAGAAGGAAACGTGAACATGTTGCAGCTTGCCGTTTCTTTGGGCCTCTTGGGCAACGTTTACAGCGCCATTGCCAAGCATACTTGGGATTCCGATCATGCCATCGACTTCAAGGGAGAAAAGTTATTTATAAGAGCGGATAGGACCCACTAGGAGAATTGTGGAAGGAGCTCTCATCACTTTGAATGACACTTTTGAGGGGAATACTGGCATACAGAACAATTTACTTTGAGTGAAGAAATTTGCAAAAGGGCCAGAATAAAGAACTTTCAGAAATGTGTACAGCCTCCTTCAATCTGATAATGTAAATAACCATCCTTCGCCCTTTTCAAGAGCCTAATCTACAAACTACCTTTTTGGTTAACGACCGTCAAGATGTCATTCAGGAAGAAGACCGGCGCTTTGTCCCGCCTCGTAGATCACAGCGAATTATGGAAAGGCAAACGACCCAATAAGACTTGTTCGAATTTTTTAACCTTGTAATGTTCTTTGTCTGTTTGTTTATGTTTATTTGGAATTCTTCACCATTACATATCTCATTTGCTTAGTGATCAAGTCCACAGGAGGATGGACGAAAGCTTTAAGCTTTGTATAAACATATTATATCTAGATAAACAAGGATATACTGTGGATCCCTCTATTGATATATATAGTATATATATTATATATATAGAATATATAATATATTGCATATATATATATATATATATATATATATATATATAATTGGCTGTAATTTCAGTACCGATATTCTTAGGAGTCATAAAAGCCTTAACACTATTTTTTATATTAATATTTTTTCTCAGTGCATAGCTGTTTCTGTGTTTTTTTTTTTTCAGTAAATATTTATTTGCCAGTAAATTTGTTCTTGAACGTTCTTTTCTCTGTAATCCTCGTTTGAGAGCGAACGAATGGCCTTTTTGTCTCTCTGCCTCTTATTGAGCGAGATATAAAATAAAGCAACAACAATAACAAAATCTCGGCCCATTTTGCTCCATTGTCAAAGGTCAATATTCCCCGGCCTACCGGAAGGAAGCCTTAATCCCAGGTGGGGCCGATCTAACTCGTTTTAAAATTAAACTGTAAACGAAAACTACTACAAAGATCAAAGCTGTTATCCGGGATTTTCAACCATTTTTATACCGTTGTTCCGGAGCGTTTCGTCGTATTCTGTTGCATCCGGGTACTGGATTTCAGACCTCTCTCTCTCTCTCTCTCTCTCTCTCTCTCTCTCTCTCTCTCTCTCTCTCTCTCTCTCTCTTGTTCAAACCTCGCGTATTTTTCTTTCACTGTAAGATTATCTGTCTCTCTCTCTTTCTGTCTCTCAGTTTCTCTTTTTTTTCTCTCTTATTCAAACCTCTCATATTCTTCATTCATAGTAGGATCTCTCTTTCTCTGTCTCTTTCTCTCTATCTATCTATCTATTTATCTATCTGTCTATCTTGTCCAAACCTCTCTCTCTCTCTCTCTCTCTCTCTCTCTCTCTCTCGTTTAATGTGTATTAAGTCTGTAGGATTATTCGTGTCTCTGGAATGTTTCAGAATCTCTCTCTCTCTCTCTCTCTCTCTCTCTCTCTCTCTCTCTCTCTCTCTCTGAACGAATGACTATCTGAAAACCTTGGTCTCAATATCCGGCCAATTCCTTTCACTTCCAGTTTCGTGAGTTGTTCCCTCACACCTGACTTGGCCCCGGGACCTTCCTCGCCTTTAAGGAGACAATTTACCATCATATTCAAATGTAAGCGTTTCATAAAAAAACCTTTTTCGTTTAGAATCGAAAAATCCTTCCATAAAAATGTTTTCGGGGGACCATAAGGATCAACTGGTCCGAGTATAGAGATCCTCAGGGCGGCTTCCCTTCGTCGCATATGTCCCGAAGGGTTGAGTAGTTGGGAAATAAGGAAAAAGACTTGAATAGATTTTTACGAATGTTATTGATGCTGGATATATATATATATATATATATATATATATATATATATATATATATATATATATATATATATATATATATATAGCATTTAGCAGTGTCCAACAAACACATCAAAAACGGCCATATTTATTAACAAGAGACGTTTCGCACATTATCTCTGTGCATCTTCAATCTGTAAGAACAACATAAAATACGTTAAAAGTTTAAAAAACATAATTTTTCTATATAAAAAAGATTAAGTTAAGCAAAAAAAAAAATATTTACAAAATTAAAATTAATACCAATTAAAAGGTATATAGTAAAAAATCAACCAGTTCTCACCAAACCCTCCAAAGGAGAAGGAGAAGAACGAATGACCAAAACTTGACACCAACCTAGACTTCAGTTATGCAAGATAAAGAGGGGAAGCGGAAACGTTAGAATTCAAAGAAGGAACAAGCCGTTTGATGTATAAGGACTCAAGGGTAGTTAGATAATTGCTATGGCTTGTTCCACCGATAATAGAGAAGTGCTTTTTATTTATTTCAATTTTGCATATGGAGGCATGGTTCTTTATATCGGAAAATTCTGGTTTGCTTAAATTTTTACCCGTTCTAAAGCTGTATCCCACATGCCTACAGTATCTCATCTGCAGTAAGCTACGGCTTGATCCAACATAAATATCGGGACATCCCGGGCACTGGAATTTATAAACAATGTTGGATCTCATGAAGGTCTGCAGTTTGTCTTTATAGCCGAAGAATACGCCAATCTTGAGTGGATTGATTGGAATTAAATGCATTTTAAGGCAGCCAAATTAATTTCCGATTATTTGTTTAAGTTTGGCAGAAAAATTGTCGTCAGAGATAAGTGGGATAGTGGCATATACATTTTTCTTTAAGACATTATAAGAGGGCATCGGATTGGAGAAATCTTGTGACAGCAGTCTGTTAGTGACTTTATATACCAGTTTTTCAGGATAGGAGTTCTGTAAGAAAAATTTAACCAAAAATTACAATATGCATGATTGTTTCTATGTATGTATGTATTGTATGTATGTATGTATGATGTATGTATATTTATATATATATGAATAATATATATATATATATATATATAATATATTATATATATATATATATATATATATATATATGTATATATATATATATATATATATATATATATATATATATATATATATATTATATATATATATATGTATATATATATATATATATATATATATATATATATATATATATATATATATTATATATATATATATATATATATATATATATATATTATATATATATATTCATTCAAGGAAACATATATTTTTCCTAAAATGAAGGTATTTATTTTCCTAGTAGGGAATATATATTTCCCATGAAGGAAAAGTATATACTTCAAGTGAAAGAAAATATATAATTCTCTGAAATGAAAATTTATATATTTTATTATTCAAGAAAAATTTTTATTTTCATTCCATGAAAATAAATATTTTACCTGAGTGAATATACATATTATATATATACTGAAAGACCAGCGACGTATATACTTTAAATTCCCATCACATTCCTTTTTGTCGCAATTGTTCCGAGGAAGTCTTGAGAGAGCGAAATGAAACTATTCCCGGGAATTCCTGATGCTTTAAATTCCACTGTCAGTGTGGGGGTTGTTTGGGGCCTGTGGGGGCATTATTATTCTCCAGGGAACGTGCGGATAATTGCCAAATGAGCGCCTTCTGCCCTCAGCCACAGGGCAAGGTGAAATTGGGCGATAGCTTCGGTTCTAATATATTGAAGTATTTTCATGCCACTTGATTTCAGTGAGACGCAGATTAATATCCACATTTCTCTCTCTCTCTCTCTCCTGAAGTAAGTGTATTTTAGAATCTTACCACTTTAGTTAAGTGAGAAAAACTCTTATATCCTTCGGCTCTCTCTCTCTCTCTCTCTCTCTTCGCCTGAAATATCTTTCATCATACCTCTATATATATATATATATATATATATATATATATATATATATATATATATATAATATATATATGCTTAAAAAATCACAGTAGATGCACGTGACTTCATAAATAAGCGAATACCACGGGAAAATGATAGTCAGAAATCCAAGCGCTTTCGTCTTTACTCAGACATCATCAAGGAGCTACTGACGATGTCTGAGTAAAGACGAAAGCGCTTGGATTTCTGACTATCATGATAGTCAGAAATCCAAGCGCTTTTCGTCTTTACTCAGACATCGTCAAGGAGCTACTGACGATGTCTGAGTAAAAACGAAAGCGCTTGGATTTCTGACTATCATTTTTTTTCCGTGGATTATTCGCCTTATATATATATATATGCTTAAAAAATCACAGTAGAAGTGCCAGTGACTTCATAAACATAAGCGGAATACCACGGGAAAATGGACTATCATTTCCCGTGTATTCGTGGTTATTTATATATATATCGTCATTATTATTATAATATATATAATATATATATTAATATATTAATAGATAATATATATCTATATATAATACATAAATATATATTATATATATATATATTCAAATAGTATGCACGTGTGTATGGGTGTGCCTGTGCGCGCGCACGTTCGAAAAAAGAATAAGCCGAAAGTGAAACCCGAAGTATCCAAAAACGGAATAAATATTAACTGTTATGGACGTAACAGTGACCTCCCCTGTAAGAAGAATGTTTGCTCCCACAATAAACTGTCTACTACAGCCTTCCCCCCCTACCCACGCCCCCCCCCCACCCCGTCTTCATCTCTCTCCACAGCAGAGCGAGTTTGTCAATATAATTTCTTCTTTTATCTTTTCCCTGAACTGCGATGGAATGCTGGTCACTTGCAGACCTTTCTCGCACCTTCTTTGTAACGGCTCTCTCTCTCTCTCTCTCTCTCTCTCTCTCTCTCTCTCTCTCTCTCTCTCTCCATGGAGGCTGTATATTTATATTTCTTTTTTATAGTTAGCCTCTTCTTCAACATTTTCCGAGCGAGTTTTTCCTTCGTGCATTGCATCGTCATTCTTGACGGGGCACCGTCGTGAAAAATGGAGATCATTCACGAAAGTAGTAATCGGGTGGGACCCTCGAGGAAAAGGTGGGCGTTCCTCGTCAATCTTCCCCTGGTGACGTATTATCTTCTCCTCTGGTTTTACCTGGGATGTCATCATCGTCTTCTCTCGGCAATATCGCCTCCATTTTGGTGAGAGATTTTGTTTCCCTCAAAGTCTCTCAGTTTGCAATGATTTATATATTTCTGGATGGTGAATTAGATCATTTTTATTATTTCAGAGATCATGATCAGTGAGCAGTGTGTATTGTCGGGGTGAGGAAATATTTTTTTTTTATTTTTGCCCTCGAGTGAAAACAATTAGAATTTATATTTATTTGACTGCATATTTTAAATGATGATTCCGTTTTGAAATGAGCGCATTTCCTTTTCTTTCGGCGACTAGAGTAATTCATGGTTTTTAACCTTTAGTTTAGTTTAAGTGTATATTTATACACAAATGTGTGTGTTTGTATAAATGACACTTTCAGCAATTCAACGCTGTAGGGGAAAAGAGGCAGTTGGAGTGGCTGGACAGCGAAATGGAAGAACGGAAATGGGGTGGAGGTAGAGTAGAGTCAAAAAGTTGGGGGCCCATAACCTTTAGCAGTGCCTACAGTGCACAACGCAGGAGGTGCACTGACGGCAGTACTACTCTTCTAGGTAAAAAAAAAAAAAAAATGTTGAAGAAGATGGTAAATGCAAGTTGTAGGGAAACGTGGAAAACAGGAAGGTTTCATTGAGCCATACCATAGAAATCCTATGCACAAGAAACAAAGATATACACAACATTTTTGCTTTGACAGCTGCCTCCTCCTCCTCCTCCTCCTCCTCCGTTCATCCAGGAACTATTATAATGTGGTTTCCGCTACAGCACAGCTTCTGGATGCCAGAAATATTAGCATTTTTCTCCTTCGCTTTATTTTGTTCTGGTCTGGTTGTTGCGCCAGAGTCCATATTCCTCTAAAAATGTTGACCAACTTTCTTGTGGCAGAGAGAGGAAAAGGTTAAGATAAAAACTAATTGTACTTTATTACGTGAACAATTCCACATTTCAGATAGCATAAGGTTGATACAGTTACAAAAATTCTCAGTGTTTGCTTAAAGACAAAAACTCCTTCTCTAAGGACTTTTTTTTCATCTTAGCTACTGCTAAAAGGTAGAATAGTTTACCAAGTCCAATTTTGGAGTCTCCTGAGCTCTATATATTTAAGCGAAGAGCAAATTCATTCCTGTTCTCTGCTTCTGCTGAGCTCTCCTGGATTCCAGGGGTCGATGTTTTTATTTCTGATTCACTTATATTTATTTATTTATCGCCTTTCACTAGAATTTGTCTATCTCTGCTGGCTGATTTCCTTTCAGAGCTTCTTGGGTTTATAGTCAGCTGACTCTGTCCGTTAGCGGTTTTCGGCCAAAGATTTACCTTTAAAAGTATGTCAGGCCAAAATTAGCCTTATGCAAGTACAGAGCGTGAAATACCTTCAAAAATACAGCAGGCCAAGACTAAGCCTATGCACGCCACAAATGTAGTGTGAAATGCTTCTAAAAGTATGGCAGGACGAGACTATAGGCCTATGCACGCCACAAGTGCAAAGAGCGAAATACCTTTAAAAGTATGTCAGGCTAAGAATAGGCCTATGCACGCACAAGTGCAATAAGTGAAGTACTTTAAGAATATGGCTTATTCACGCGTGAAATACTTTTCACCTTCTCCTTTCTCTTGGTGGTATATATATATAAACCCTCTTTTCCCGGAACTGCGGAGCAGAAAGTTTGGTTCTAATTCTTGGAGGAAAAACTTCCTCTCTCTCTCTCTCTCTCTCTCTCTCTCTCTCTCTCTCTCTCTCTCTCTCTCTCGCCGGAGTCAAATAGTTGATGTCCCTCTAGTTTAATCGAAGATCCGGTAGAGCGACGCCCAAGTTTGAAGTTCGAACTTGAAAAAGGGCTTTGGGTGAACTCCCTCCTCCTCCACCTTCGGAAAAAAAAAAGTAGAAGAAAAACGAAAGAAAAGATGAAGTGTTAAACGCAGCTGGATGAATTCGGGAATACCACATTCTTAAGGATTCCTTTTTTCATTCCTGAGTAGACGGAATTTAATTCCTTATAGAAATATATCATTTTTGGACCATTCGAAGTGCTGGTTCTGTGGGACGAGGTCGCTGGTCCATGCTTAGCCTTTACGCTTCAGGCGACCAGCAACAGTCGACCAGCTAACGTGTACAAAATGTACCGCTCAGATCACATAATGGAGAATTATAAGATCCAACTTTCTCGATATAAATTAGCAAGTGTCATAACCATCTGACTACGAGAGTGTGTGTGTGTGTATGTATGTATAAGTTGGGTACAGAAGCTTAAATCCAAAGGAACACAGCTTTAAACACCCTCTAATAACGCCTACAGTGCACCGCGTGGGGTGCACTGCCTGCACTGCCCTCTACGAGAGTATATGAGTTTGTGATAGAATTATCGTGACCCCTACTATACCGAAACGGATCAAATAACGGTCCTATATTTCGCCAAAATTCTCTCTCTCTCTCTCTCTCTCTAAATCTCTCTCTCTCTCTCTCTCTCTCTCTCTCTCCCTTTGGACGTCCCTCCAATCTCACTTGGTCTCTGTGTGAGAATTAATACAGTTATGCTGTAATTGGTCAGACACCACCACAATCCGGGAACTAATTTATTTAGTCGGGAAACGGGACGATACGTTTTTGTCTTTGTCGTTAAATGAAAATAGTTGCCAATATCAACTTTTGGGTGGGATATAGAACTGGAGTATGAAGACTGGCAATGTTTTGAAGTATGGGAATAGTTCTTGAATTAAACAATATAAAAAATCTTGCAGGATGATCACCGTATATAAGAATTAAAAGTGGGGAAATCAGTTTTTTAAGGACAAAAAAATGTGAGGAATTTCATGACTGACAATGCATTGATGTATGAGGACAAGTCATGAATTAAAAAGTGCAAGAAATCGGACAGGATAATAATCATATATTTAAATTTATTTAAATTTAAAATTAGGTCACAATAAACTTTCTATGGAAACTGATAATTCATTGATGTACGAGAACAAGTCTTGAAATGAAAACTTAAAAATCGGGCAGGATATTCATTATATATATATATATATATATATATATATATATATATATATATATATATATATATATATATAATATATATATATTATATATCTATTGATAATCAATAGTTGTCTAATTTCGTCCCCCCATGGGATCGAACCACCGGTGGTTCGATCCCATGGGGGGACGAAATTATTATCAACTAAAAAATACTTGGACGGTGGTTCGATCCCATGGGGGGACGAAAATTATTATCAACTAAAAAATTCCCCTTCGGTACATATATGAATATATATCATTTGGGAGGTAAAGTGAATTTAGATATTAAAGGACATTTGTAGCTTAAATTGATATATATATATATATATATATATATATATATATATATATATATATATATATATATATATATTATAATTTGAAATTAACGTTTTTAGTGATATATTATAGCAGGAGTTTAGAGATTGGCAGTTTGTTGGTATATAAGAACAACTCTCGTATTCAAAATTGTAAGAAATCGGCCGGATAATCTTCATGAATTAGATTTTAAAAGAATGGACAAAATAAATTTCTAGGGATCTCAAATGACAATGTAGAGACATAATGCGCTGATAAATGGGAAAGACTCTTGAATTAACAGCTTTATAAAATAAATCGGGCTGGATAATCATCTCATTCATATTTACACTCACTCTTTAGCCTTTTGCTTTACCTCCACTCCCCCTTCCTTTTAATCAGCTTTCCTGTCCAACATCTCTAACATTACCTCTTATTACCTCTTAGTGCAAGTGTGGAGATCTCTCCAAGTTTCACATTCAGAACCTTGTAATTCATCTTCTTTGTTTTCTGGCATCTCTTTATCTCGCTGTCAACCACTCTAACTCCCTTTTAAGCGACGCGCGCGCGCGCGCGCGCGAGAGAGAGAGAGAGAGAGAGAGACAGAGAGAGAGAGAGAGAGAGAGAGAGCCTCCACTTTTTTCGTGAAATTTATCAAAAGTTTGAACTGAATTTCGAGAGACCACAGCAAAGAAGCTTAGAAAGAGAGAGAGAGAGAGAGAGAGAGAGAGAGAGAAAGAGAGAGAGAGAGAGAAGCCTCAACTTCTTCGTGATATTCATCAGAGGTTTGAACCGAACTCCGTGAGGCCATAAGCACAGAATCCGTAAACTTCACAAAGAGGAATTGGGTCAGATTTCGTATAAAGAGAGCGATTCCATTCGTTCCCGATCTCTCTCTCTCTCTCTCTCTCTCTCTCTCTCTCTCTCTCTCTCTCCTAATGCCTCGTTCCAGAAGTTAAACAACATAAATTACAGGCACTTAGTGAGATGGGTCTTGTCTGATTGCATGATTTCTGGGAGGCAATGGGACAAAGAAGAAGAAGAAAAAGTTCGGAAGAGCTTAGGATGGGACATCGTTCACTTGCTTTCTTATCATGACTCACTTTACTTGGAAAGAAAAACCTAGGTTTATTCAGTGTTTTGAATTATGAGCCTCAGCCTGAATTGCGTCGTGATCTGTCACGTTCAAAATTAAATAATGTGAGATGAATTTGATATTTACTGAACCTGATATTGAGGATGATGAAACCATAGAGGCTTAGGGCAGCTGAAGTGTATTGTTGTTTGTATGATTGCAGGTCCTACAAAGGAAAGTTAATTTTACCAGTTTATTGTTGGAGTGTCTGGTAAGAAATATACATATATGTCTATACTTGTAT
>NC_087211.1:16488987-16493987 GCF_015104395.2 Macrobrachium nipponense | reverse complement strand
TTTTTTTTTTGCTTCACTCCGAAAAAAAAGCTGTTTTTTTTTTTTTTTCAATTTCGTCCCCCCCCATGGGTTCCATTGTTTTTTTTTTTTCCAAAAATACCCTATAGCCTGACATTTTTTTTTTTCAAGTGGCGCCTTTCACTTTGTTTGGGTTTTTTTTTTAGGGTTTTTTTTGGAAACTCCCCCCCCCTAACTTTGTTTTTTTCCTGATAGATATAAAACACCTCGCGATGGATATGGATATAATTTAGACGACCCCGATATCGCAGAATTAAAATGACATATTATTTATCTCTCTCTCTCTCTCTCTCTCTCTCTCTCTCTCTCTCTAAAAAGAACGCGGAATGCCTTATTTTCTAACAGAATTAAAATGATGAATATTTCATTTCGTTTTCGTTAATATAAAACTCCGCAAAACGCCTCTTGATAAGCAACAGACTGAAGACCTTTTTTTTTTTTTTTGTTTTTTTTTTTTTTTTTTTTTTTTTTTTTAAAGCTAAAGGTTTTTTTTTTTGTTATAGAGGAAGGAAAATCATGGAGAGTAAAAACTGGCTCCATAAATTAGGGCTGAAGACAGAGGGATGACGGGAAAAGTCCTCACAGTTGAAATGTGGAAGTGAAATGGTGGAAATGCCAAGTGAAATGAAATATTTTTTCCTCATTTCTCTTTCTCGCGGGGTCACATTTACTGATAAATTTATGTTAAGCCCATGCTTGTGTGTGTGTGTGTGTGTGTTTACGTAGATTTTTCCACGTATCTCTTCAATTGGTATTATCTTTGTTATTATTATATTAGGGTTACAGAGCGATATTATGTTTTTATTATTACGATTATTGTTATTAATATTATTATTATGCTGAAGTCATAACAAAAAAAAAGGAAAGAAAGATAAACTTGTTAACGGGGTAATGGACTCTTCAGCTTCGTTCATGTGCCATTTATGGGATCAGAAAACAGTCCGCGCTCTTCTCAATGGCTGTTGTTCGAACCTATGAAACGAGATTCGGGGTTGTTGAACATACCCAGTCCTTTCTGCAGGTTGTGAGCTGAACTTTGTGTCCGATATTAGCGCCCTGCTACAGTCATGAGCTTTTGAGTACGCGCCTAATTCGTTTCTGATTTGGTTCTTATTTTTGTGTGTTTTACCCCCCCCCCCCCCCCCCCCCCCCCCCCCCCCCCCCCCCCCCCCCCCCCCCCCCCCCCCCCCCCCCCCCCCCCCCCCCCCGCCCCCCCCCCTACTACTCTCTCTCTCTCTCTCTCTCTCTCTCTCTCTCTCTCTCTCTCTTTCAAGAATGCAGAGAGATGCACAAATATAATTAGAAGAATTGTTTCCCTCACAATTCTCATTAGTGCAAGATATTATCTCCGTTATCAGGGAACGTGGCTGGCATTCTCTCTCTCTCTCTCTCTCTCTCTCTCTCTCTCTCTCTCTCTCTCTCTTTCAAGGATGAAATATTGTTTATTTTTTCATAAATTTAAATGTAATTTTCTACAGAGAGAGAGAGAGAGAGAGAGAGAGAGAGAGAGAGAGAGAGAGGAGAGATAGTACGTAAATTGTCTGCACAACTGTTTCACCACCAAAGGAGGGAGAGAGAGAATATGGCTTTTCATTCGTGGTGAAAGAAGCCACGTATAAAATTTGCATCAGAAGAAAAACCGGAAGCAATTATAAATCAGAAAAGAGAACAAACTATCAACTCCATTATCGGGGCATTTGGGAAGTTTAATAACTAAGAATCACTATTTCAGTCACGTACCTCTTTTGTGCCGTGGTGGGCCACCTTCCCAAATAACGGGTGCTGCTATGAAAGATTATTTCTTTATTGAGGTTTATATCCCTTGCATTTATATATATATATCTATATATATATATATATATATATATATATATATATATATATATGTTATATCATAATATTATCTATATATATATATTATACAAGTGTGTGTGTGTGATGCGTTTGAAGCTACAATGTCCTTTAATATCTGATTCACCCTACCTCGGAATGAATATATTTTCGTATATGTTAACCGAAGGGGAATTATTTAGTTTGATAATAATTTACGTCCTCTCGTAGATTCGAACCAGCGGACAGAAGAGAAATCAGGACTTCAGTAATGGTACCGACTCGGCCAGCAAGTAATGCATGTATAATGAATCACAGTGATGTGATAAAAATTCATATATATATATATATATATATATATATTATATATATATATATATAATATATATATATAATTATATATCTATAATATATATTATACTTTTAGGGCATAGTTTTTTTTTTTTCTCTAATACAAAATTTTCGTTTAAAAAGCAATTGCTTTAGTGGCATCAATAAGTTTCTTGCAGGTATCTTTCATACCGACGAAGTTTTTTCCGATTCTCGTTCGTCAATTTCTGGCGAAATATACGCAGACTTCCTTCTTCCATTTATTGAATTTTGTCACGACAGCTGTTTCGCCTTATGGCATTATCAAGCGACTACTGACTTACAATCTGACCTTTCGGCCTATTTATCTCATCGTGTGGGTGGGAGGTATGACCTCGGAGGTATGGGTACTGGTTAGTCTAGGGATTAACAGCTTAAGGGCGTGTTTTAGTTACAAAGAATATAAGGACATATGTACTGCGACAATAAGAGTGAAAGTTAAACAGTGGTTAAATAAATATTCAAAATACAATGCCATGTGCTAGAGTTTCCTTAAATGTATGTTTAAAATTTAATATGTTACATGTTGGTTTTAGATAAAAATTACAAAAAATTACATACAGGAATGAAAATGAATGATAGAAATCTAAAATACGGAGTACAAATATATGTATATATAGCATGCATAAAGGTACAAGAGATAATTTCTGTTTATACATAAATGTGTATGATTTAAATTTGAGTGTGTGTGTGTGTGTGTGTGTGTGTGTGTGTGTATGTCCAAAATGGTCTACGTTGGTTAACGGTTGCTGATTCGTGTTGGGCGGGGTCTCAGCGACCTGAGTAAGGATGTTAACTTGACTTTCGCTGACGCGGGGTCTTCTCATGCCTTCCAAGGGGCGCGATGTTCTCGGTGGATTGGGGCGCGCTGTCTGGTCCCTGTTGGCTTGGGTATTCCTTCTCCTGCTGGAGGGGAGTATATGGGTCCGATTCTTGTTGGACGTTCAAGGTCGGCTTCTGAATAGCGATGCTCACTGCTTCCGTTATTAAGAGGCGACCGTAGTTGTCTTCTCTGTGTACGAACCTGGGTGCCTTCTATGAGCTCTTGTAGAGATGGCTTCCTGTCGTGAACATCTATGTAATGTTGATGGATGGCCCCCCCATTGATTTCTATGAGCCAGCAGACGTCTCCGAAGGGTCGTTGTAGTGTGCCCGATGTAGTTTTGTGGCTGTGAGGTTTACACACCTCCTCTGGACAAGTAAATTTGTAAACAATACATTCGTGCACAATTCTCCTTCGGTCCCCCCCGGAGCGGTGCTGTTCTTCATTATTAAGGCTGCTACAAGGTTGGGCTTACTATATATCCTGAGGCTTTTTTTTATTTTTTTTTTATGGTAAGGGGCTTTTTTTTTTTTTTTTTTTTTCTTTTTTAAATCATACACATTTTTTTTTTTTTTTTATGTATAAACAGAAATATCTTTCTGTACCTTTATGCATGCTATAAAAATATATACATATATTTGTACTCCCGTATTTAGATTTCTATATCATTTTCATTCCTGTATGTAATTTTTGTAATTTTTATCTAAAACCAACATGTAACATATTAAATTTTAAACATACATTTAAGGAAACTCTAGCACATGGCATTGTATTTTGAATATTTATTTAACACTGTTAAACTTTCACTCTTATTGTCGCAGTACATATGTCCTTATATTCTTTGTAACTAAAACAACGCCCTTAAGCTGTTAATCCCTAGACTAACCAGTACCCATACCTCGAGGGTCATACCTCCCACACGATGAGATAAATAGGCCGAAGGTTCAGATTGTAAGTCAGTAGTTCGCTTGATAATGCCATAAGGCGAAACAGCTGTCGTGACAAATTCAATAAATGGAAGAAGGAAGTCTGCGTATATTTCACCAGAAATTGACGAACGAGAATCGGAAAAAAAAAAAAAAAAAACTTCTTCGTCGGTATGAAAGATACCTGCAAGAACTTATTGATGCCACTAAAGCAATTGCTTTTAACGAAAAAAAAAAAAAAAAAAATTATATATATATATATAATATATATATATATATAATATATATATATATATTATATATATAATATATGTATTATATAATATATAATTGATATATATATTATAATATAAATATTAATTTGTGTGGGTGTGTGTTGTGTGTGTGTGTAAGTATGTATGTATGCATAATGATTGATATAAAAAAAGTAAGATAATTACTTGGTTATTCAGATCACCTGACAAAAACCCCATGCTTCGAAAATATTCTTCAGCTTGGAGGACTGTAAATGTGCTTGGATGGTTCCCGCAAGCTATTTCCAAATGAACAGAAAAGTTGAAAGTTCTATTATAGTGTGCATTCTGGAGTCAGCCTCTGTGGGTAGCCACCAGCAGCAGGTTGAATGTCACATAACAGAAATATGTGAGCAATTCTTTTGTTGTCCGCCATTATTTATGAAAATACTGCCCAGAAGAAGTAGCGTGCGTTTTGAACTCTTTCTCGTCTTGTGATGCTGGCCTTTCTACCGATTTTATTATTATTATTATTATTGTTATTATTATTATTATTATTATTATTATTATTCAGAAAATGGACCCTATTCATATGGAACAAAGGGAATAGAATTAGGTTAGTAATGCATTGCATCTCCTCTTGAACTTCTGAAGTTCCAATTGTTAGCAAGATTTTCCTTGGGAGAAACTGGGAAACTTTTACTTGACCCCATTCCCTCTTCCTTTCTTCATTCGCGTTTCGTGAGGAAATATTAATAAATAAAAGATTTCCAGGCCTCATGAGACGGAAAGTCAATGCGA
>NC_087211.1:16476487-16478987 GCF_015104395.2 Macrobrachium nipponense | reverse complement strand
TGAATATAATAATAATAATAATAATAATAATAATAATAATAATAATAATAATAATAATAATAATTAATAATAATTGAAAAGGGAAGGCGTGAACACTTAAAGATATGAGTGAGGTAATGTGTGTGCGTGTGTGTGTATGTGTATGTGTGAACGTGTATTATTTAGATGTTGGATAAAACCCCCAAACACAACGTATTATTATTATTATTATTATTATTATTATTATTATTATTATTATTATTATTATTTATTATTATCATATTATTATTATTATTATTATTAAGATGAACCCTATTCATATGGAACAAGCTTCCCATAGAGGCCGCTGACTTGAAATTCAAGCTTCCAAATAATATGGTGTTCATTAGAGACAAGTAACAGAAGATAATGGGAAATACAGAAAGAAGATATCACTTAATATAAAAGAAAAAATCTAAAAAAGATTAATAAATGAATAGAGAAAAACGTAAGTGAAGTATTCAAACAAAAGGAGAAGAGTAGCACAGCAACGGATCAAAGAAACGCTCTTTGCAAACGTCCTCCAGATATGTGGACGAAGACGCTGCTTTCAAAGCTCTTCAGCTATATCTTTCCTTCTTTATGACCCAGTCACGAAATCCGGGAACTTGCCTTAACTTCTGTGACGGTGTTAGGTCACGTCGCCTCTCTCTCTCTCTCTCTCTCTCTCTCTCTCTCTCTCTCTCTCTCTTTATCGAATGAGAGGACCAGAAGAACGGTGTCATCTGCAGAATCAGCAGTTTCCACTTTATAACTTCGGGGAACGAGGCTTCGCAGGGATTACACAGAACAGATGGCAACGGCCTTATATTGCCTGACCATTGCTGCCCAAAATCGTTTGGTAAAACTACATTGCTGTAAGTACTTTTGGGCCCCCGAAGTAGAGAGGAAATTTAATATAATCTCTCTCTCTCTCTCTCTCTCTCTCTCTCTCTCTCTCTCTCTCTCTCTCTCTCTCTCTCTAGAAGGTCTTAACATCTCTTTTGACAATTTTTTTCGCGACAACGAAGTGACGAAATCAGAGAAAATTTTCGTCCTCGCTTAAACTTTTAAACTTTGGCGTCGCTTCGCCTCTTGAAAATCGTCAGACCAGACCCCCATCATCTCTTGGAAGATCAGCAATATCCACTGGGTAACTTTCCGAGACGGGACATCAAGAAGCAACTGGAAGCAGCTGATGGAGAGGGTGCTTTCGTCCAGCCTCCTCTGCGGACGGTTAGGAACTTCTCCGTCATGCGATACTGAGATTGTCTGTCATCTTGAGGCCCAGTGAGAGAAGAGAATATATTCTCTCTCTCTCTCTCTCTCTCTCTCTCTCTCTCTCTCTCTCTCTCTCTCTCTCTCTCTCTCTCTCTCAGTGACAAGGCCAAGTCTGACTAATTCCAGCCCAGTTAGAGAGGTTGAAGAACTCAAAATCCTAACTGATTCCAGTCCAGTTAGAGAGGTTGAAAGGTTCAGAAGCCCCATTGATTCCAACCCAGTTAGAAAGGCTGAAGAACTCAAATTTCTAACTGATTCCAGCCCAGTTACAGAGGTTGAAGATCTCGAAAGCCTAACTGATTCCAGCCCAGTTAGAGAGTTTGGAAGACTCAGAAGCCCAATTGATTCCAGCCCAGTTAGAGGTTGAAGAGTTCAAAATCCTAACTGATTCCAGCCCAGTTAGAGAGGTTGAAAGGCTCAGGAGCCCAATTGATTCCAGTTCAATTAGAGAGTTTGAAAGTCTTAAAAACCAAAGTATTTTCATATAAGGAATTCCTTTCATTTTTAGGATGGGAGAAGAGACATCGAACGCCGTCATCAGCACCTTCTTATCCTGAGGCGTTGTTTTCCAGGAACGGGAAATTAGAATTGGGCCTGCGTCTGAGAGAGAGAGAGAGAGAGAGAGAGAGAGAGAGAGAGAGAGAGAGAGAGAGAGAGAGAGGCTTGTGGTCTTGATGGATCCACGATCACCTCCCGGAAAAATAATACCTGCGGCCTCTAAGATCCGATTAATTTCCGATCTCGACGCCAAATGCGGTCTTCTCTCTCTCTCTCTCTCTTACTGCCTGCATATATATATCTATATATATATATATATATATATATATATATATATATATATATATATATATATATATATATACATATATATATATATATATAACATATATATATATATATATATCTATCTATATATATATATATATATATATATATCTGTAATATATATATACACATATATATATATAAAAAAAAAAATATATATCTCTTATATTATATATTATCTATATATATATTATATATTATTATATTATATATATATTCTAATCCTAATATATATAATCTATATTATATCTATCTATGCTATATATATATATATATATTATATCTGTCTGATATATCTATATATATAGTATCTATATATATATATATATTATCTATATATATATATATATCTATATATATAATCGTATATATATATCTTAATATAATATAGATATTA
>NC_087211.1:16448987-16471487 GCF_015104395.2 Macrobrachium nipponense | reverse complement strand
GGACGCAGTTTTGTATTTGATGATGCGTGTGTGGAAGCCTTCAACAAGTTAAAGGCTATAATGATTCCCGAGCCAGTTCTATTATTACCCGATTTTGGTAAGGAATTTAATTTAGCGATTGATGCCAGTGATATTGGCATTGGAGGGGTTTTGTTGCAAGAAGTGAATGGAATTAAACTCCCAGTTGCCTATTATTCAAAGAAACTGAATAAAGCGCAACAGAACTATTCCACTATTGAAAAGGAATTGTTTGGTTTAGTTACAGCCTTGTTGAAGAATTATTTTATATTCTAATTCTGTAGAAAATTTATAAAATTGTGTGTATATATATATCTAGGTTCATATTTGTTTTATCCTTGAAACCCCCTTTTGCCATACAAAGCAAATCAAAAAGAAATACTGGGAGTTTCAAGGATAATATGTTCAGTCCATAGATGGCTTCTGCTGGCTGTATTTTAATATTTTTCAGTTCCTGATTCCATCATCCTTGGGAAAAAATTTTCACCTACTGGTAATGAGAGAAGAGTGAGGAGGCAGATCAGCCATATTGGATAATGTTTTCTTCTAGTGAAGAAGTGCTATGAAGATGGAGTAGCACTTTAATTTAAGGCCACCTCTCCTGCAATTGCCTACCACGAGTGCTACCATGAAGAGTGCAATATCAAGATTTCAGAATACATACTTCTCAACAATGGATATTCTTTGCTCTTCGATTTGCTTTGGGATTTTAAGGATATGGCCTACCAGCCCAGTAAGTTTCCTATGATTTTGTGGCATATGGTTCAACTTTGGTTAGGGGGTTATAATATTTGAAATGAATATTAATTATCCAAGTCTTCAGCCCTAATTATAAATTTTCTATGGATTGTATGCTAATTATAAAATTACTAGGGCTATTTCTAGCTTAATTCCAAATCTTTGTTTTGTGCATAGGATAGCCTAGTGGGTGTTCAGATTTGCTTAAATCGATATATCGTATAAGATTTTATTTTCCTGAGTGTTTTTTCATATTTAATTTAATATTGCATAACTTAGAATTTTAGTGAGCCTAATTTTTTAATTTGTTACTAGGCTAGGTTACTTGTTCTTGCTGGAAGATAGCCTAGTATCATCGGCTTCAGTCATCGTCCTGGTCTTGGCAAATTTATTTAGGTACCTAGTTCAGTTATATGTAATGTTATATTGGCATATTTGCATTTGATATTGATATATTGTATACCATTCATTATTGCTTATTAAGGGACTTTAGACAAATGTTACGTTAGGTTTTTGATGGAAATTTTTTCATGGTTTGCAGAATCCATAGTTTTCAAAAACAGGCAAGAGTTGAGTGGGTTCTACCACAGGCAGTCACTAGTGATTGAGGATTCCACTTCAGCCATCAGAGTTCCATTGCTTTGCCATATTTAATATTTATTCAATATAAATAAAGAATCTAATATTTTTAATTTTAAAGTTTCTTTATCCAATATTGATATTAAAGTTATCGTTACTCTGCTCTCGCTGCTCTTGTTATATTGGAACATTCTGTTTTTTGTTTTTGAAATGGCGCCCAACGTGGGGCTCTGAAGGCTGTCTCAAATACTGGTGGCACTTGGGTAGCATTGTAGGAGTGGTGGCTTTTATTTGGACTATTGTTGTTGTTATTGATTAGTGTACTGACTACTATAATTATTTCAAATTATTTCTTTGATTTGTTAGGCTGCATTGACGTTTAGAATTAACTTTCGATTTTCTATAATCATGACAGACCTTAAGCTTCTTGTTATGAGTCGGAAGTACATCCGCTCTCAAGTCACTAGACAATTTAATGAAAGGCACAAATTTTCTCAGTATACTAGCTCACAGAAGTTTAATCTTGTTGAGAAACTTAAGAATTTTAAAGAAGAACTTAAAGGGCTTGATAGTAAGGTCATATCTTTGAAGTGGTCAGAGAGCGAAGATGAAGATGAAATGGAAATTGAATTTAGCTCTTGTCAGGAATATAAAGATAAAATTTCTGAAATGTTGCTGCTCTTAGAGGTTAATGTTAATGGAAGCACAAGCGAAAATCGGAATGAAACTCCTCTTAGTCTTCTTAAAAGTCCAGTAGCACCTTTGCCTAAATTTAAGAGTTCTGATGATGAAAGTTTGGAATTATTCTTACAGCAGTTTGAGGAAACTACTGGAAAGTTTTCTTACACAGATTATGATAGGTTGTTGTTACTTAAACAGCAGGTTTCTGGCAAGGCTTTACTTTTGATAGACTCTTTAGAAGCAGACAAACAAGGTTATTCCCATGCAAAGGAACTCTTAAAAACAGCGTTTGCCTCAGTTCCAACTCAAAAGTTTAATGTGATGAAACAACTTCAAGAGCTGAAGTTAGGATATGATTCAGAACCCTTTCAGTATATTAGTAATATTAGAAAATTACAAGAAGCTGTTAAGACTTTGAAAATGGATATTGATGATGTTTTGCAGTACTTTTTCCTAAGAGGAATGAATGAAACTTTAAAAAATAAAAAAACAACTGATACAAATTACTAACAATTCAAAGCCCACTACAAATGAAATTGTTGTTGATAACTTTTTTTTGAAGCTAATGAACGGCGGTATCAGAATGCAAGTAAACTTGGTAAATTAAGTAAAAGTAAACAGCCTTCTGCTGAAAGGCATAAAGATAAACAAGTAATGAGTAAAAGTTCAAACTTAGCAGCAGAGGTTAATGTTAAAAGCTCCAATCCTTTTACTTCTTGCACACTTTGTAGTGATAAGGTTAATGGTGATCATTCAATCCATAATTGCCCTAATTTTACAACTGCTAAGGAAAAGATTTCTAGGTTAAGTATATTGAATGGTTTGCACTAAATGTGCAAGAATCGAGCATTTGGATAGCTCATGCCATTTTAGATTTGCCAGAAAGTGTAAACATTGTCAAGGATGGCATTTCTCCTTTCTTTGCCTGTCAGATAATCATAAAAGTTCTGAGGTCAGGGATTTGGTGCGTAATACTAAAAAAGCAGTTCCTAACCCTAAGCAAAACGAGAAAGGTAAATCAAAAGATGCGCAAAATAGTACACAGAATGGGGTAGTTTGTCCAGGTAGTTCCTTTCAGAGTAATGGGGGCATAGATTCAATTTTACCAACATTTTCTTGTACTTTGGGACCCTAGTAAAAATAAGAGGATTAAAGGATTCAGGTAGCCAAGCTAATTTCATTTCTGAGTGCGCTTTAGAAGGTCAGTGTTTCAAAGTTGTTAAAGATAATTTTGACCTAGTGGTCAATGGGTTTAATGAGCAAAATGCTATCGTACAAAGATAGTTCAAATTTCTGTTAAGATTGGGGAGACAGTGCATAATAGAAGCTATTTGTGTCCCAGGTATTGATATAAATTTGAATTTACCCGGCCTTGGTAAAGTTGTTTTAAAAGTTTTAGAAATTATGGTTTATAAGCTTTTAGATGAGTTTCTTTTGATGAATCCAGAGAAGACATATCAAACATTCAGTTTGTCCTGGGTGCAAATTCAGCTCATTGTCTCATGGAAAAGATGGTTAGTTTTGGTCATAGTGGTCAGTCTGTGTACTATGAAACAAAATTTGGCATTATGTTAATAGGAAACATTGAGAAATTAGTTGTAGATTTGAAAATTCTCCCTAGCCTGCATAATGATACTCATTTACTTTTTGGCTTGGAAGAGAATTTAGATGAGCAGGGTAAATCACTTGATAATATTAAATTTCCTATGACTTCATGTTTCAAGTCTAGTGTTAGATGTATGGAAGTGCAGAGGATCCTACAATCTGTATTTAGATCATGATGGCAGGATCAGTGAGGATAAATTGCAAAAAGCTACTGATCATATTTTAGAGCGAGAATGCTCATATTATTTGCACAAAGACAGCACTGACTTAGACGGGGAGAGCACTGAACATAATAAGAAAATTAGTTAGGTATTTACTTAATAACACACACAGAGATGAGAAGGTAGGTTTAGTAATGCCACTTTTATGGAATGGTCGTGTTTCTCATTTGCTAGGAAAGAACACAAATTTAGCAAAGCAAATTTTGAAATCTAACGTAAAGAAATGATCAAAGAATGATGAACTTTTGATATTAATGGATGAAAACATAAAGACTCGGGCAGCTCAAAACTTAATTGAAAGAATTGATAATTTGGATGAGTTTTGTGAAGAACACCCAGAGTACAGTTTTTTGCCGCACATGGGAATATTCAAGTTAGACCGCAGTACTACCAATGCCGAATAGTTTTTCTCTCTAATTTGTGTGAAAAACAAAGTAATGGCTCCCCCTCTATTAGCCACAATCAGGCAATGTGGGCTGGCCGTCCTTGTATTAATCAGAAATTGTCTACTGCTTTGCTACTTTTAAGGTTTGATTCTCATTTATTGGCTTTGACTTTAAAGAAAGCTTTCCAGCAGATAGCATTAAATGAAACTGATCAAAGTAAATTATTATTCTTTTTGTTTAAAAATGTAAGTAAAGGAGATTTTACCATTATAGCATACAAGAATCTTCGTCTAAGTTTTGGACTAAGGTGTAGCCCAACAGTATTGATGATTGGTTTGTACAAACTATTGATGCTAGACACAGAAGGTGATTTGGACAACTTAAAGGAATTGAAGAAACTTATTTACTCTTTGATTTACATGGATAATGGTGCGTTCACTGCAAATGATTCTGAAAGCTTACACTGGGGGTTTTGATACTGAATAACATTTTGTTTTATCCATATAAAATTTGAATTACAACAATTCGTTACCAATGATGTAATGCTCCAAGAAAAATTAGAGAAGAATTTGGATGAAGTCACTTCCTGATGTAGTAAAATTGTTTGGTTTGAGGTGGAACAGAATAACAGATTGTATTTCTTCTCCTAAACTTGAGCTAGACTCTAAAGCAAACACTAAGAGACTGATATTGAAAAGCATTGCTTCAAAATTTCGATCCATATAAGTTTCAATGGACCTATGTTAAACAGAGCGTTATTTATGCATGAACTACAATTAACACTTCTCTAGGATGGGATACAGTATTGTCCATTGAGCAACAACGAGAATGGCGTAACATAGCCAAACAAGTTAACATGACTCCTACAATTGAGGTACCTAGATTTGTCGGGGAGAGAAATGGGTCATATCGTTTAATTGCATTTACTGACAGCAGTAAAATAATCTATGGGACAACAATTTTATTCAGTGCATAGAAACCAAGCAAGTCAGTTTGTTCTAGCAAAGAATCGCTTGGTTAACAAGCAGTTAGAAAGCAAAAGTATTCCATCTCTAGAATTCCAAGGGATAGTTTTGGGAACAGATACATTAGTGGATTTGAGTAAGGATTTGGCAGGTCCTCTGTGCCCTAAACCTATTAGAATTGTAGAATCAGTACTGTATACAGATAGCATTGTTTCACTGAGCTGGATTAATTCTTATGTGAACAAATTAGATAAAATGAATAAAAGGAGTGTCTTTATCATGAATCGTTTGGATCACATTCATAGGACTTGTGAAAATAAACCCAGTTAGATTTTGTTTTGTCAGTGGTATCTTGAACCCTGCAGATTGCATAACTAGGCCTATGTCGTACAAACAGCTTTTAAAAACTAATTATTTCACTGGCCCAGAATTTTTAAGATCTGATAGGGATGAACTGAGCAGTAAAGCTGACACATTTGATATAGTTGTACCCAATCCAAAATTTAATCCATTGAATGGAAATTCCTTCTCAATTTCTGCATCTAAATTAAGTGAATCACAAGTCTTAGCAGAATCAAACCGCTGAACATTTAGGTCCTCCTGGACAAGTGTTCCAGTTCTCTAAGCTTTTATTAGAATTCACAAGTATGTTCTTAAACTCATTGCTTTGCTCAAAAGAAGAGCAAACTCAGTTTCTTCTTTTAACTTTGGTGATGCATCCTCCTTTCATTTGGAAGCTACTAGGCATATCATAAGGAATGATCAGAGAATCTGGTATGGTGAAGTTTTCCAGTATTTAGAAAGCAGAATAAGAGAGTAAAGGATATCCTAATATTATTGCTCAACTAATGTATACATGGATGACCATGGAATCCTGAGAATTAGAAGTAAAATGAAAACTAAATGGAGAAAAGATACTGTGTCAACTTTCCTATTTACTCACAAACACAGTAAGTTAACTCGGTTAGTAATAAAAGATTTTCATGAGAAAATTCTCACATGCTGGTGTTTATTCCCTTTTGGTCAGAGATGAGAAAAAAGTTTTGGATTCCACATTATTTTTCGGTAGTAAAAAAGGTCCTTAAAGAATGTGTCATTTGTAAGAGACTCAAAGAGAGAACGGTTAAGGTCAATCAAAGTTCCCTATCGCGATTTTAGGATTGACCCTCCCTATACATTCAGGTATATTTTTATTGATCATTTTGGACCGTAATAACGTTAAGCTTAATGGGTAAAAAGAGCAAAGTTTGGATTCTATGTTTGACTTGCCTCTGGTCGAGGCAATTAATTTAAAAATTTGTTTAGATCTCACTACAAAAGAATTTTTAAGAGCTTTTCAACTGCATTCATATCAGTATGGAATCCCTCTACTAGTCTTGTCAGATCTTGGATCTCAGTTGGTAGCTGGAGCTAATGTGGTCACTAATTTCCTTGGTGATCCTGAGAGTCGGGCATATTTTGAAGAAAATGGTGTAAAGTCAATTAAGTTTCAGCAGTATCCAAAGGGATGTAATAAATTAGGAGGACTTGTTGAGACTTGTGTTAAAATGAGTAAGCGTTTAATCCATGGAGCATTAACAAATAATGTGTTAGACTTCCGTGATTTTGAGTTTTTTGAAGAGCAAACCATACACTTAGTTAACAGGCGCCCTATTGCCTTCAAAGAAGGGTTGAGAGACAGTATCACAGAGGAAGTGCCTGATGCAATTACACCAGAAATATTAATTCATGGACATGAATTGCTGTCTATTAAACATTATTCCTCGACTTGCAGGGCAATCCAAGATGAAGATCTGAACTGGACAGCAAGATGATCATGTTAGCAAAGTTTTAGACAAGTATCAAAAACTTAGAAATGTGAGGTCTCGACTTATTAACATTTATAATTCAGAATTTATAGCACACTAGTGTCACAAGCTACAGACGAAAGGAGTAGATATAAACCAGTGACACATAAAAGAATTCAAGTAGGTGATATTGTTCTGTTAAAAGAACCACACATGAAACCTTCAAATTACCCAATGGGTATTGTTAAAAAAGTAAAATTAAATGACTTGGATGAAGTAACTGACATAGCTGTGTTTAAGGGAGCTTCTCGTGAAACTGTAAGACGGCATGTTACTTCAGTAATACCTCTCTTAAGCCCTGTGACTAATGACACTGAAGAAAAGGCAGATATTAAAGAGGGACAGTAGTACACATCAAAGAAAAATGAGAAAGGCTGCTGTCATAGTGAGGCACGAACTAGAGATATGTTGAGAAATTAGTATGCAGTATATGTTTAGGTGTTGGTAATTTTGATTTTTTCCCGTTAGAATGTTACTCAATTTTGTAACATTACCTTTACCATTCGAATTTTGACTAAATTCGAATCCCCCCTTTGGAGTGTTGAAGAATTATTTTATATTCTAATTCTGTAGAAAATTTATAAAATTGTGTGTATATATATATCTAGGTTCATATTTGTTTTATCCTTGAAACCCCCCTTTTGCCATACAAAGCAAAATCAAAAAGAAATACTGGGAGTTTCAAGGATAATATGTTCAGTCCATAGATGGCTCTGCTGGCTGTATTTTAATATTTGCAGTTCCTGATTCCATCATCCTTGGGAAAAAATTTTCACTAACTGGTAATGAGAGAAGAGTGAGGAGGCAGATCAGCCATATTGGATAATGTTTTCTTCTAGTGAAGAAGTGCTATGAAGATGGAGTAGCACTTTAATTAAGGCCACCTCTCCTGCAATTGCCTACCACGAGTGCTACCATGAAGAGTGCAATATCAAGATTTCAGAATACATACTTCTCAACAATGGGATATTCTTCTGCTCTTCGATTTGCTTTGGGATTTTAAGGATATGGCCTACCAACCCAGTAAGTTTCCTATGATTTTGTGGCATATGGTTCAACTTTGGTTAGGGGGTTATAATATTTGAAATGAATATTAATTATCCAAGTCTTCAGCCCTAATTATAAATTTTCTATGGATTGTATGCTAATTATAAAATTACTAGGGCTATTTCTAGCTTAATTCCAAATCTTTGTTTTGTGCATAGGATAGCCTAGTGGGTGTTCAGATTTGCTTAAATCGATATATCGTATAAGATTTTATTTTCCTGAGTGTTTTTTCATATTTAATTTAATATTGCATAACTTAGAATTTTAGTGAGCCTAATTTTTTTAATTTGTTACTAGGCTAGGTTACTTGTTCTTGCTGGAAGATAGCCTAGTATCATCGGCTTCAGTCATCGTCCTGGTCTTGGCAAATTTATTTAGGTACCTAGTTCAGTTATATGTAATGTTATATTGGCATATTTGCATTTGATATTGATATATTGTATACCATTCATTATTGCTTATTAAGGGACTTTAGACAAATGTTACGTTAGGTTTTTGATGGAAATTTTTTCATGGTTTGCAGAATCCATAGTTTTCAAAAACAGGCAAGAGTTGAGTGGGTTCTACCACAGGCAGTCACTAGTGATTGAGGATTCCACTTCAGCCATCAGAGTTCCATTGCTTTGCCATATTTAATATTTATTCAATATAAATAAAGAATCTAATATTTTTAATTTTAAAGTTTCTTTATCCAATATTGACATTAAAGTTATTGTTACTCTGCTCTCGCTGCTCTTGTTATATTGGAACATTCTGTTTTTTGTTTTTGCAATACTGAGATTTACACGTGTAGCGGTTCTGTTTTACCTGTGTATACCGATCATAATCCGTTAGTTTATTTGGAGAGGTTTAGGAACAAGAATAAACATCTAATGCGTTGGAGTTTAGAATTACAAGACTATAACCTGAAAATAGTTCATATAAAGGGAAAGGATAACGTATTAGCTGATAGCCTCTCTAGAGATTTCTCAGAATGAGTAGCCTAATAACCGTTTTCTGTTGTCGCACGAGTGAGTGTGTGAGTGGGGAAGTGGGTGTGTTTGACTGGATTAAAGCTTTATGCAGAATTGTTTCCCTGCTGTTTAATTCTTGCTTCTCTTTAGAAAAAAAATAAAATCAATTGATTTAATTTTTTTTCTCTTTTGGGTGGGGCGTGTGATGGTAATTGCTTCATAGCAAAGGAAGTTAAAGGAAAAGAGGACGCATTTTCGAGAAGTTTGGCAGTAAGGAGGTTTTCGCGCCCGTGTTGGAGGCGCCTTTCCCTCGCGGCTGTTCTAGAATCGTCGGGCGAGTTGTGGAGCGCAAAAACGCGCCAATGTTACGTGATAAACGCCGCGATTTCTGATGCAATACCTCGTCTAGATTCATCTAAGAAGTTCTAGAAATCACTGGAGTCGGTGACGTTCGCCGTAGGCTCCGCTCCC
Organism: Macrobrachium nipponense; assembly: GCF_015104395.2. Taxonomy (NCBI): domain Eukaryota; kingdom Metazoa; phylum Arthropoda; class Malacostraca; order Decapoda; family Palaemonidae; genus Macrobrachium; species Macrobrachium nipponense. The sequence goes on along the minus strand of NC_087211.1, from coordinate 16,461,976 downwards.
AGAGTGCCGTATAAATACGACGGAGGAAGTAGCAGCGAGAGGAGGAGATATAGAGAGTGATCGTAAGAGGAAGAGATCGTAAAAGAGAGGGATCACCAGTTAGTAAGAGCCACAGATCAGATTATCAGTGAGAGATCAGCAGCAGCAGAGATCTTCCGTGGGATACGAGAAAAAAGGAACCGACGAAGTATCAATCAAAAGAAGAGTTGTTCGAGTGTTGGTTGGATATTGGTCTAATCGTCTTCCGGTGTGGACGGCCGAGTTGTCTCTACATTGAGCAGACTTCGGAGAAGAAAAGGGGAGAGTTCCTGCCTTACGAATAGACAAGTTTCTGCAATACGGAGTCAAAGGGGAAGTCTGTAATTGCCGCCCTCCTTTAGTGAAGCCACCGCTACGAGTCACTAAACCGTCCTGCAAGTATATGAATTACCTCACTGTTTCCCCCAGTTCATGCAGTGTAAGATTCAAATTGTTTATGTAAATAGGAGATACCATTCTGCATTTACCTTTGTTAGTAAGCTTGTAAATAAACTTCCGGTTTGTTAGTTTTTTTTTCTTTTAGATATTCGTATCCCCAGTTTCAACTGTTGGTGTTGATATATATATATATATATATATATAATTATATATATATATATATATATATAATTTTTTTTTTTTTTTTATTTTCATATCGAACCTGAAGCGGACCTCCCTCAGAGGCCGTAACACTGTGTCGGCCCTTTCCAGGATATTTCGACACCGTAACATTGTCTCTGAGATCTCTGAGTCCGTAACATATATATATATATATATATATATATATATATATATATATATATATATATATATATATAACATATGTGTGTGTGTGTGTGTGTGTATGTGTGTCCTATTTATAGTCATTGTTCCCGTCTGTATACTAAAGAAAAGAAATAATAAGATAGGTAACTGTAATCAGTTATTGAAATTAGTGAAATATGAAATTAGTGTCCCTGTTAAGTCAAGCATCATTTTGAACATGAATATAAAATTAGAGGTCCCTGGTTGTATCTAAACACGAAAACAATGGACGAATATTTTTTTTTTTTTAACAGCATCCTTTCACATTCCTTTCCTTGGCGCAGAAGCGAATAGATGATTGGATGGAAGCGTCGATTGTCTCTGGGTATTGGACCAGTCCATCTCATCAGCCGATGGGAAATGAGGCGGAATTTCCCAGGCTCTGCCTTCTTTCTCGCGAAACTTATAATAATAATAATAAAATAATAATAATAATAATAATAATAATAATAATAATAACAATAATAAACAATAATAATAATAAAAAAGATTGGCTTATGGTTTTGTAACATTTTTTTTTTTTTTTTTCATTTATGAAAAAGTTTTTTGTTAATTCATGTTTTGCATTACTTATGCGAATATTGTGTGCTACCTGTATTTCATCTAAATGTGTCGATGAAAACTATTTTTATTTTTATTATTATTATTATTATTTTTTTTTTTTTTTTTTTTTTTTTTTTTTTTTTTTTTCTTTTTTTTTTTTTTTTTTTTTTTTTTTTTTTTTTTCGCTTTTATCACAGTCCTCCAATTCGACTGGGTGGCATAGTGTGGGGTTCCGGGATGCATCTGCCTCCTTAGGAGTCCATCACTCTTCTTTCTATGTGCGTCGTTTCTAGGATCACACTCTTTTGCATGAGTCCTGGAGCTACTTCAGCCTCTAGATTTTTCCAGATTCCTTTTCAGGGATCTTGGGATGGTGCCTAGTGCTCCTATGATTATGGGTACGATTTCCACTGGCATATCCCATATCCTTCTAATCTCTATTTTCAGGTCTTGATACTTATCCGTTTTTTCCCTCTCTTTCTCTTCAACTCTGGTGTCCCATGGTATTGCGACATAAATGAGTGATACTTTCTTCTTGATTTTGTCAATCAACGTCACGTCTGGTCTGTTTGCACGTATCACCCTATCCGTTCTGATACCATAGTCCCAGAGGATCTTTTGCCTAATCGTTTTTCTATCATCCTTCAGGTTGGTGCTCGTACCACTTATTACTGCAAGGTAGCTGATGTTTCTTGCACAGGCTCCAGTGGAGGGCTTTTGCTACTGAATCATGCCTCTTTTGTGTACTGGTTCTGTGCAAGTGCCGGACATATCGCTTGCTATGTGGTTTATGGTCTCATTTTTCGTATTGCACTTCCTACATATGGGAGAGATGTTTTATTTCCATCTATCGTTCTTTGGACATATCTGGTTCTTAGGGCCTGATCTTGTGCGCTGTTATCATTCCTTCAGTTTCCTTCTTTAAGCTGCACCGCCTCTGTTAACCATTGCCAATGGTGTCCAATTCGCTGGCCATGTTCTTTAGTCTGTCTCATGTATTGTCCGTGCATTGGTTTGTTGTGCCATTCCTCTGTCTGTTGTCATTTTCCTGTCTCTGTATATTTCTGGGTCTTCGTCTACTTTATCAGTCCTTCTTCCATGCGTTCTTTGAGACCACTCGTCTTTCACTGGTTTTCAGATATTGCCCCAGTGCTCTGTTCTCGATGTTGATGCAGTCCTCTATGCTTAGTAGTCCTCTCCCTCCTTCCTTTCGTGTTATGTATAGTCTGTCCGTATTTGCTCTTGGGTGTAGTGATTTGTGTATTGTCATATGTTTTACGAGTTTTCTGGTCTATGTTGCGAAGTTCTGCCTTCGTCCATTCCACTATTCCTGTGCTGTATCTGATTACTGGCACTGCCCATGTGTTAATGGCTTTTATCATATTTCCCGCATTGAGTTTTGACTTGAGTATCGCCTTGAGTCTCTGCATATAATCTTTCCTGATCGTGTCCTTCATCTCTTGGTGTTTTATATCCCCTCCTTCCATTATTCCTAGGTATTTGTATCCAGTCTCATCTATGTGTTTGATGTTGCTCCCATCTGGTAGCTTTATCCCTTCAGTCCTTGTTACTTTGCCCTTTTGTATGTTGACTAAGGCGCATTTTTCTATTCCAAACCAGATTCTGATGTCCCCAGATACAATCCTTACAGTCTGGATTAGGGTATCTATTTCTTGATGCTCTTACCATACAGCTTGATGTCGTCCATGAACATCAGATGGTTAAATCTGTTGTCTCTTTTCTTGTTATTATTATTATTATTATTATTATTATTATTATTATTATTATTATTATTATTATTATTATTATTATTCAGAAGGTAAACCCTATTCATATGGAACAAGCTTACCAAAGAGGCCACTGGCTTGAAATTCAAGCTTCCAAATAATCTGGTGTTCATTAGGAAGAAATATCAGAAGGTAAAGGTGAAATACAGAAGAAAGATATCGCTTATTTAAAAAAGAACAAATGAATGAACAAATTAATAAATGAACTCAATATAAGGTCAACTGCAATCTGTCTTGGGATCTATAACTTTAAAGTTAGGTAACCAACCGACATTTATAATTCAGATCGCCCAATGGAGGGGCTGCACTAGATTATTATCGAATTATGTTTCAGGCAGGAGAGTGACAGAAAACAAGATGTGGGTGGGTAAAGAAAACGGGGGAAATGCATGAACAATCCCAATTTCTCCACATAAGAAAATGGGATGAGGATGTGTAAAGAAAACGGGGAAAATGCAGTAAAATCCCAATTCCTCCAAATAGGAAAATAGGATGAGTGTGTAAAAAAAACGGGAGAAATACAGGAAAATTCTCAGTTCCTCCACATACTAATCGACCCTTTTTCTTTAAGCTGATATGGCCGCTTAACCTGGGAATAAGTTCGGAAAGATTCCAGGAATCTTAAATTAGTTTTCGCCTGGCAGGCTCCAGTGGACACAGAAAATAACGGCAGCATTTATTGGCTGATCGGTTACCCGGTCGTGCTGAAAATTAATTAGAAAGCGGGGTTGCCATGAAGTAGAAAAACGTTAATTAACTAATTACCCCGTTACTCAGGCAAATATTTCGGATATTCCATTTCTCTGCTTAATAAAGCTTAAGAAACTTTTCCAATACTGCCATTTTTATCATATTGATAGCGATATTTTGAAGAAGTTACTCAAATTTAAATTTAGTTTTAATTTATTTTTTATTTTTTATTTCCTTTTATTTGAATCTAATTTATTCCATTTCCCATTACCTTCTGTTACTTCTTTTTCACGAACACCATAATATTCTTTGGAAGCTTCAATTTTAAGTTACTGACCCTTTTTTTGGGTTTATTCCTCATGAATTCGGGTTATCTTCTCTTAATGAATAACAATAATAAATCTTTCTTATTTATTAATTTTATTCATTATTATTATTATTATTAATTATTCTTATTATTATTAGTTATTAAATTAATTAATTATTGAATTATTATTATTATTATTATATTATTATTATTATTATTATTATTATTATTATTATTATTTGTATTTATTTATTATTATTATTATTTAGTTATTTGATTGTATTTTGGCTGACGGTAAATACATGAGTAAATTGTTTGCCACAAAATTCATGAAACATTTTCTTGTTCATATCACTAATATAATTCACGTTTTGTTTTCATGATTAGAAAAACGTTATCTCAGTTTATCTTCCTGCTAAAGGCACCATCAATAACTAGAAACGATTCGTAACCTTTTACCAAATCTTCCAGATTAATAACTATATATTAAAGGACCTCCGTGAGCGAAGGACACCCATTAAGGATTTTTTCTGAAAGGGAAAATGGAGGAAGAGGAGGAGGAAGCCATCAAAGTGAAAACATGTTTTTCCGTCGTTCGGTTGAGTGATTAAACCTTCGATACCTCCCATCAATTAGATCTCTGGGAGAAGGAATCATTGTTGAGGATTTTTAGCGGTTTCCCTCTTTGCTGTTCAGTCCGGCTTGAATTTCCGCCAGAGAAATCGAGTTGACTGGAGATGATTTCAGAATGCAAGTTATTTCCGATGGAAAGCGTTGGATCCTTCAAGTTATTCCTCATAGAAAGGGTTGAATTCTTTTGATCTGTTCTGCCTGAAATACCCAAGGGTAATAATTCAACCTTCTCTCTCTTGGAGAGCTTCATGGAGAGCTTATTGGATATTACTCAAGAACCCGGATCTTATCTTAAGAATCTTGCATTTTTCTTTGTGCATCGAGAAATCTCTCTCTCTCTCTCTCTCTCTCTCTCTCTCTCTCTCTCTCTCTCTCTCTCTCTCTCTCTCTCTCTCTGTGTGTGTGTGTGTGTGTGTGTGTGTGTGTGTGTGTGTGTGAGTTCCTTCATATTAATTCAAGAACCCGGATTCTATCCCAAGAATTTTGCACTATTCTTCGTCCATTCAGATGAATCTCTTTCTCTCTCTTTTGCGAACTTCTAGGATATTACCACAAGAACCCAGATCTTATCTTAAGGAATTTTGCCTTTGTCTTCGTATGAAGAGATAAGGGTGTCTGATCGGACTCTTCCTTCCTTCGCTTGAAAGGGTGGTAAAATTAAGGCTACTGCAAAGGTTCCTTTTAGTCAAGAGTCTCAGACTGACCTCTGTATTATGTCTCATCCGTGGGATTCTGATGGATTGTGTAAATCCAAAGCGTATTTCCATTCAAATAATTATGATCTGAAATTGAACATAAGTAGGATTCCAGAAGGATTCCAGCAAACGCTTGAAGAAGCAGCCACATCTGACTGGAACAAAGGTTGACGATTATGATTAATCAGGACTGAATATGATTTTTACCATTGCTATTTTTATTACTCTTACTATACTATTTTTCAGTTTATTTTACAACTCATTCCACTGGTAAGCATCCAATAGCTCGATCATCTATGTCTGTTGTTGTAAGGCAAATTGGCTTTCATTCTCAGAACTGCGGTGTTATCATACCATTTTCATGAAACATAAGGGATAAAGGAATATAGATAACCACTTACTGGAGGCAGCATTGAAGTCTCCAGGTATATGGGATAACTACTTACTGGAGGAAGCATTGAAGTCTCCGGGAACACAGATAACTACTTACTGAAGGCAGCATTGAAGTCTCCAGGTCTATAGATAACTACCTATTGGAAGCAGCATTGAAGTCTCCAGATACATAAATAACTACTTATTGGAGGCAGCATTGAAGTCTCCAGTTATATGGGATAACTACTTACTGGAGGAAGCATTGAAGTCTCCAGGAACTCAGATAGCTATGTACTTACTGGAGGCAGCATTGAAGGCTCCAGGTCTATAGATCACTACTTAATACTTGATTTAGTTTTCGACAGGCAGGCTCCAGTGGACACAGGAAATAACAGCAGCATTTATTGGCTGATCGGTTACCCGGTCCTGCTGAAAATTAACTAGAAAGCGGGGTTCCAATTAAGTAGAAGAACATTAATGAACTAATTACCCCGTTACTCAGGCAAATATTTTGGATATTCCACCTCTCTGCTTAATAAGGCTTCACAAACTTTTGCACTGCAATCTTTATCATATTAATAGCGATATATTGAAGACGTTAGAGAGATTTAAACTGAGTTTTAATTATTTTTTTCCTTTTATTTGAATCTAATTTATTCCATTTCCCATTACCTTCTGTTACTCCTTTTTCACAAACACCATAATATTCTTTGGAAGCTTCTATTTTAAGTCAGTGGCCCCTTTTTGAGACTTTTTCCTCATGAATTAGGGTTATCTTCTGAATAATAACAATAATAATAATAATAATAATAATAATAATAATAATAATAATAATAATAATAATAATAATAATCTTCTTCTTCTTCCTAGCTTAAACCCATTTTTATATGGGTCGCCATTACGAATGAGTCGTCTCCATCGATTTCTGTCTTGTGCCTCGTTCTCATTTATACCTTTCAATTCCATATCTTCCCTTACACAATCACGCCATCTCTTTCTTGGTCTTTCCCTTCTTCCTTCTACCCTGCACTTCCATTTCCATCGTATGTCTTCCAACATGACGTTCCTCCCTTCGTAACAGGTGTCCATACAATCGAAGCCTTCCTTCCTGTATTTTCTTCGATATTTCAGCTACCTTTGTTGATCCTCTTATATACTCATTTCTAATCCTATCTTCCCTTGTTACTCCGACATCCATCTCAACATTCTCATTTCTGCTACATCCATCTTCTTCTCCTCTGTTTTCCTCATACATTGCCGTTTCTGTTCCATATAACATTGCTGGTCTGACCACCGTCCTATGGAACTTTCCTTTCAATTTCAGAGGGACCTTCTTGTCACAGAGTACCCCTGATGCAGACCTCCAATTATTCCATCCTGCCTGAATTCGGTGTCTCACCTCTTTGTCCATGCTTCCACTATCCTCAATACGGACCCTAAGTACTTGAACTTCTGTACTTTCTTTATTTCTTCCCCACCCCCCAATTCTTATGCTACTTCCACCGTCCTCAGTAATGCTAGAACACATATATTCGGTTTTTGATCTGCTTATTCTCATTCCTCTCTCCTCAAGTGCTGCTCTCCCACCTCTCCAACCTCCCCTCCAACTCCTCCTTCCCTCTGAACACAACACAATGTCATCCGCGTATAATATGCACCATGGCACTGCTTCTCTAACATCCCTGGTCATTACATCCATCACGATGTTGAAGATGAATGGGCTAAGTGCTGACCCCTGGTGTAATCCAACTCCTATCTCAAATCCATCCGTCTCACCAACACTACTCCTCACTCTAGTATACACATTCCTGTACATCTCCTGAATAATTCTGACATACTTTTCCGGCACCATCTTCTCCTCAAACATCTCCATATTTCTTGCCTTGGCACTCTGTCATAGGCCTTTTCAAGGTCTATGAATACCAGATGCAGGTCTCGTTGTTTTTCTCTGAATTTCTCCATTAGCTGCCTTATGCAAAATATTCCATCCGTTGTCCGCTTCCCTTCATAAATCCTAACTGTTCCTTCCCTATTCTAACTTCCTCTCTCAGCCTGCTATCTATGATTCTTTCCAAAATCTTCAACGTGTGAGACATTAGTTTTATACCTCTATAATTACTGCATTCCTGGACATCACCTTTACCTTTAAATATAGGTATCAATATTATTATTATTATTATATTATTATTATTATTATTATTATTATTATTATTATTATTATTATTATATTATTATTATTATTAATTTATATTTTGGCTGACGGTAAATACATGAGTGAAATATCTGTCATAAAATTTATAAAGCATTTTCGTCTTCATATCTCTAATATCATCCTCGTTTTCTTTTCATGATTAGAAAAACGTTATCTCAATTTATCTTTCCGTTAAAGGCGCCATTCATAAATAGAAACGATTCGTAACTTCCAAATCTCCCAGATTAATAACTGTATATTAAAGGACCTCCGTGAGCGAAGGACATCCATTAAGGATTTTTTTTCTGAAGGGGAAAAGGGAGGAAGAGGAGGAGGAAGTCACCAAAGTGAAAACATATTTTTTTGTCGTCCGGTTGAGCGATTAAACCTTCGATACCTCCCATCAATTAGATCTCTGGGAGAAAGAATCACTGTTGAGGATTTTTAGCGATTTCCCTCTTTGCTGTTCAGACTGGCTTGAATTTCCGGCAGAAGAAATCAAGTTGATTGGAGATGATTTTAGAATGCAAGTTAATTTCCGATGGAAAGGGAGGGATTCTTCAAGTTATTCTGTATAAAAGGATTGAATTCTCTTGATCTGTTCTGCCTGAAATACTCAAGGGTAATAATCAAACCTGCTCTCTTTAAGATCGGCAACTCTTCTCTCTCTCTCTCTCTCTCTCTCTCTCTCTCTCTCTCTCTCTCTCTCTCTCTGAGGGTTTCTTGGATATTAATTCAAGAACCTAGATCTTATCTTAAGGAATTCTGCGTTTTTCTTCGTGCATTGAGAAAAATTCTCTCTCTCTCTCTCTCTCTCTCTCTCTCTCTCTCTCTCTCTCTCTCTCTCTCTCTCTCTCTCTCTGGGAGAGCTTCTTGGATATTAATTCAAGAACCCAGATCTCATCATAAGAATTTTGCACTATTCTTCCTCCACCGAGAAGAATCTCTTTCTCTCTCTTTTGCGAACTTCGAGGATATTACCTCAAGAACCCAGATGTTAACTTAAGGAATTTTGCCTTTGTCTTCGTATAAAGAGATAAGGGTCTGATCGGACCCCGCTTCCTTCGCTTGAAATGGTGGTAAAATTAAGCGCCACTGCAAAGGTTCCTTTTTGTTAAAATTCTCCATTTACCTGGAGACTTCAATGCTGCCTCAAGTAAGTAGTTATCTATATTCCTGGAGACTTCAATGCTGCCTCCAGTAAGTAGTTATCTATAATCCTGGAGACTTCAATGCTGCCTCCAGTATGTAGTTCTTTATTTTCCTGGAAACTTCAATGCTTCCTCCAGTAAGTAGCTATCTGTGTTCCAGAAGACTTCAATGCTGGCTCCATTAAGTAGTTATCCAAATTCTTGGAAGCTTCAATGCTGATCTCAAGTAAGTAGCTATCTATATTCCTGGTGACTTCAGTGCTGATCTCTAGTAAGTAGTTATCTATATTCCTTTATCCCTGATGTTTCATGAAAATGGTGTGGTAACATGCAGTTCTGAGAATGAAAGCCAATCTGGCTTTTAACAACGGTCGTTGATGCCAATGCTCATATTTTTAACCGCTTCTGTAGACAATATGTTAATGATATATGAATAATAGTTCACATTACCAGTAAAATAGTATAGTAACTGAATGTGAATTTTACCACTGCTATTTTTATTACTCTGTTACTTTGCTATTTTTCTATCTGTTTAGTAACTACCCATTTCACTGGTAATGTGACCTATTATTCGTATATCATTAACATATTGTCTACAGTAGTCATTAGAAAATATGAGCATTGGCGTCCAATAGTTCGACCATTCACGTCCGTCGTTACAAGACAAACAGGCTTCATTGCAGTGTTAGCAGACCATTTTCGTGAAACATAAGGGGGCGGGTAGAGGAACACTTTGAGGCAACTGTTCCACGTGGCCAATAATGGTTAGCTCCTGCTGTTAGTTTTGATGAATGCTTTCGTTTCTAGATGACAACAGGTTTTCCAGTGAGGACTTACAACAGAGTATCTAATTTCCATTCTCGGAGTTCTCATTTCTGATTAGACCACGCCAGCAAGAAATTCCCTTCCCTCATTTTCACGGATGAATTTCTCATCCACCAAGCGTCAGTCAGTCAGTGGTCAGGGCCATTTTACCCTCCCTCTTCATCGGCATCGGTCAGCGCTTGAGATTTGAATGATCTGAAACTGAGTCTCGGTGCTACGGAATGGCTAAATGTACGGTTGAATTCCATGCAGAATTTCTTTGCATTCCATATGGAGTTTCTTCGCATTCCATACGGACTTTCATTAAATTCCACATGAAATTTCATTGAATTCCTTACAGAATTTATTGAATTCCATATGGAATTTCTTTGCATTCCATATGGAATTTCATTGAATTCCATACACAATTTCTATGCGTTCCATATGGAATTTCATTGAATTCCATACAGAATTTCATTAAATATTTATGGAATTTTATTGAATTTCCAACGGAATTTTATTAAATTCCATGCATAATTTAATGGAATTCCAAACGGAATTTCTTTGCATTCCTATGAAATTCCATATGGAATTTTATTCAAATCATACGGAATTTCATTCAAATCCATATGGAATTTCTTGGAATTCCAAACAACTTTCTTTGAATTTCTTTGTATTCCACATGAAGGCACTCCAGCGACTGACAGGATATACAAAAAGTATCACATTTTTATTACTGTTTTTTTTTTTTTTTTTTTTTTTACTAGTGTCACTAATAAAATCTGACAAATATGCAATAGCATCGCTCGACATTGGCTCCGTTTTATTTTTCTTTGCAAAGATTTATAGAGATTTATTATGTACAATGAAGACGCCCATTTGTTGACTTGGTATTATTACTGGTACTTTTATGATAGGATATATTTTTCCGTGTCTAGATTATTTTGTTTTGCGAAATCAAATACAAAATGTCTTATTTAGATATTGCTAATGAGGATAAACGTAACAGTATTCCTTTGATAATTGTCTTCATTGAGGAATACGTCATTTTAAGCCTCCAAAAAGGCCCGATTAGTAAATATCAAAATTATATTCATGCACTTTTGTAGCTGAATACTATTTGCCATCTATGACCAAAAATGACCCTCAGATTTCGGTGAACCATATTTAATCTATAAATCTGGTTAGTAAAACCCGCACACCCTTTAAAATAACCTCTTCATGCATTCTCAGGGGATGATGAAATGGGTGCTTACAGTACACCTTTCCCTCGTATTTTACGGCCTTTATCATGCGTGCAATATTCTGCAATGTTCTCTCCTCACTTCCGAAGCCCCGTTACACTTCTCGCTCGTAATTCCTCGAGAAATTTCTTTCCTCTCAAGTGACACTAATAGTCACATCTCGGATAGATAGAGCGGGAACTTGTGAAAGAGTTCGCTGACGACCCTTATCCTCATTTCAAAGTTTTCCAGTCTGTTGAGAGAGAGAGAGAGAGAGAGAGAGAGAGAGAGAGAGAGAGAGAGAGAGAGAGAGAGAGCAATGCTCTTTTATTCGCCTGCCAGTGGACCCAAACCTCCTAAGAAACAAGAAACAAATCGAATCAGAAAGAAAGGACGAGGAAAGACGTTTCCATCTTTTCGTAACAGCTATCACAGAGACAGAGACAGAGACAGAGAGAGAGAGAGAGAGAGAGAGAGAGAGAGAGAGAGAGACGAGAGAGAGACTCCCAGGACAAATATCCGATTCGCAAACGTAGAGAGGTCCCTCTTATTAATTTCCTTTCCCACGTCCCTCGAGGAGAGATGAGTCTCAAACAAGGAAGGGATTGGAGCAGGAAGGGATATTCGTGTAGTATGTCTCCCGAGAGATGCTCAGTTTGAGTTCGTCTCTTTCTTACTGTTTTTAGATTCAGATAAAGAAATACTTGACAAATAAGCAATTTCAATTTCTCTTTGCGTTTTACTGTAGCCTGGGACATGTTTATAATATTTCATAAAATGCTTTCGATATATAGATGTGAATTCTTATCACACACACCGGAATTTTTTTTTATTTTCATAAATATTAAGCCAGTATTCCTCAGTAATCACTGAACCCAAGGAGCATTATTAATGACAAGTGCTTCGTTACCAGTGGGACTTAGACGGGGAAAAGCCAAAGTGCAGTACTATAAGCACTGAGTTATTGTGGTTTAATATATATATATTATATATATATATTATATATATATATATATATATATATATATATATATATATATATATATATATATATATATATATATATATATGTATATATATAATATATATATATATATATATATATATATATATATATATATATATATATATAATATATATATATATATATATATATATATATATATATATATATATATATATATATATATATAATATATATAATATATATATATATATATATATATATATATATATATATCTCGGTAAAAATGTTCTGTAACAACAGAATTCCATCTAATAAAAGGAGCCCATAAAAATACCACCAAATATAGAGAGAAAAGTACTATATTTCAGAGACTGCTGTCTCTCTCTTCAGGTATATGAATGAGAAAAGTTTACAGAAAAGGTGGTATTTATACCAAGAGATTCGTCCACAAGTAAGCCAATTTAGGTCACCCGCTGATAATCTTCCTTTAATCTTCTAAGCGTTGGTTGAATGAACACTGCGTCGACGATATCTGATATCCAAGCCCCTTTTGAGATGTTCATTACCTGCTTCTCTTTTATTAAGGCAATTCCATCATTTGACTCCTGTACCGGCAGTTGCTGCTGTAAATTACACGTGACATATTCCAGTTTATTCTATGGTTATGTTCATTTATATGGTTGAAAATAGCCGAGTTCTGTTGTCCATACCTAACTGACCGTTTGTGTTGTATTAATCTCTGGGGAAGTGATTTACCTGTAAATTCCGATGTAAGATTGGTCACAGTCCTGGCATGGAGATCCT